>NC_134645.1:56261169-56592923 GCF_030463565.1 Pelecanus crispus
TCGCCAAAGGCCTGGTGTTGGAATACCCTTCAGGAATGACGTTCAACAGGCAGAAAAATGCTCAGGGTTCAGATGTGTAGCCAAAAGATAAAAGCTGAGGCTTCAGCCAAAATGGATGTGGAACAAGCGTTGTCCCAGGAAAAAAACCTCAAACCCTGAGCACGCCAAACTTGTCTTTCTTTCATACCCAGTGAAGTTGGACTACAGGGGCCCCATGTTGTTTAGAGAGGGAGGAAAGATGAATGGTGGCACATAACCAGAACAAGATTGCTATATTAGCGTCCGTGTTTCCTTCTACCAGTGCCAGCAAGGTCAAGGGATGAGAGAAGAGGAAGGGCCCTTGACTCCAGATTTGAGTCAGATGTATTCTCTACTGTTTTTCATATGAATGTTGTTACTGGTGATCTGCCTTGGGCTTTTAAGGGGACTGTTTTTTCTGCTGTATGTAATTCTGTTTGGTGTGTCTCTCTGGATACAGTACCGACTGCTGACCTTGGCCTTATGTACACAGATGTCCCACCCTGGTCTGCCAGTGAAGGTCCCAGCAGCTGCATGCTCAGCTGGTGACAGCTGTGAAGGTCGGCATGATCACAAGAAAGTGATGGTATGGGAGCTAAAATTAAAAAGGAAGAAAGCAAATGTTAGATATCTGTAAGAGATGTGCTGCTATGATGGTGATACAGATATCACCATTCTGTAAAATATACAACAGGCTGCTTCTAGTTGCTGATTTTCTTCCTCCAAATTCCTTTTCTTTTGACATTGCCTTTGACCTATCCTGGGATCTGAAATCCCATTTGGCCACTGGAGAGCAATCCAAACTCTCCACCATAAATATTTCCAACCCATGGTTTGTCAAGTAGCAGCATCCCCACTGTGGACTACAGTTTGCTTTGGTGCTCTCACCCTCTCTCTCTTTGCCCCTCCATTCACACAACACCACAAACAGGCTTGTGTCAGTGAAGTTTTGTACCTATTGGAAGTCTTCTTTCCAACAAAATGCCAACCATGACAAAACAAGTCCCCTCCTCGTTAGGTTTGTAGGGAATGCTCACACTTGGCTGATAGAGTCCGTGGTACGTAGGATGCCTGCATGGCTGTCAGCCATTGGCACTTGACCAGTGCCAAGCACAGCAATGACATGTTGGATGGGGTGGATTTCACACTGTCAAACTATGCTAGTGCTGCATTATACTGGACTGACTAAAATTTGTCTTGGGGAAGCAGAGACGTGTAGAAGCATCAGAGTAGGCACGCTACACCCAGAGCAACGTGAGGGACTCTGGGCACTGTTATCTGTCTGCATCCTGTAGGAAATTCGGGCTGCTCCTGCCTAAACTTCCAGGGACTGCCAGTAAGAATAAGGAACAGAGATGTTTTTAACTTCTGTGTTCTACATTTGAGTCAGACCCTTGGTTTTATATTCGATTATGTCATTCTGGGTCCAAACAGGGTCCCAAGCACCTTGTAAAGGGTGGAGAATAGAGATCTTTTTTAAGTCATCACCAGCTCCAAGGTCTACTGAAAGTTTGAATGTACCTGGAGGCTTTTCAGTAACCAGCCAGCAACCCTCAGTCATTCACTGAGCAGATTCCCTTTCTCTCCTACAGTTCCAACGGGGCTGAACACAGTAACAGTCTCCCAGCTGAAGCTGTATCTCCAAAAAAGACCTGGCATCTGGAGATGTTGAACAGCAGCCTCTTCAGGAATAGAGAAAGTCAGCACACCAAATACATCCTGACCTCAGCCTTGCAACCGTAAGGCTCCAAGAAGCCCCGGCCGCTTCTCCAGCCTGACATCACAGGGCAGCAGGTGCCACTGCAGTGGGGTCAGCAGCTCCCAGGCTGTGCGGTGCTGAGTCCATGGGAGATGGAGGTGGGTAACAGAGCAGGAACCCTGGCACAGCTCTGCAAGAGGGGAAAGGAGCCTGCCTCCACGCAGGAAACAGGGATGGGAATCTTCTCTTGGTTCAGGAGAAAAGGGTGGGTTTCCTTCCAGTCTTCCACCAGAAGGTCTGCACCAGAAGGTGCAGAGCAGCTGATGAAGTGCAGGCTATGCGAGAGTGCAGAGCGGGGCAGCTGCAGCATGGGCTCATGCGCAGAGCACCTTGTCTGGGCACCAGGCATGCCTGTGTAATTGGCAGCATGGTGAGCCAGTGCATGGTAGGCTTTTTCTGAGGAGCTGAAGAGATGCAGAGACAGCACATGTCCTCATAAGTTCTTTGCTAAACCAGAGCAAAGATCTTTGTTATACAGAGTGGAAGGAATAGAAAGAAGAACTGTGCGTCCGTCCCCCCCCCCCCAATTTTACAAAAATGGAAGCCCTTTTTCCAGGTTTCCCAGAAGACTCCTGCACAATTTCTCTTGTGGTTTAGTACAAGAAAATAGAGACAGATTCGCTTTGCAGGTGTCAGCCTTGACTCTTGTCTTTCCCCAGTATTCAGTGGGAGAAAAATCAGGTGGTTTATTTTTGCAAAGCAGCTTAAGTGTCCGCAGCAGTCAGTAGTCCACATTGCAGGGGAAGTCATAAGTTGTTGAGCTCTTTGTCAGTCTATAACTTCTCCTTTTCTCCTCTGCAATGTTTCCAGAACAACTCCCTGCCTTGTGCTGCATGTAGGAATGCAGGAAAGATGATTTAAGCTCTTGAGTCCAATCCCTTGCAGTTATTGCTAGCTGCCCCACAGATCCCAGCACAGAAAGATTCATGCAGCATTTGCCTCCTACACTCTACACTTACACACCTACACAAAAATATTTATTGATAGCTTTTATTAAGCATACCTATTTTAATTTGTAAGATCAAAGCCAAAAAAAGTGTGCAATGTACATCAGGAACAGAGAAGGAGATAAAGCAAAGAGGTCACCGATATTTTAGGTCTCAACACCAGAAAAATTCTTAGGAGAAAAAATGATCTTAGGAAACAGACCTGTCCCTGAGAAAGACAGCTGCTGCCTCCTAACCTCTCCCCCTACACCCCTTATCCTATGTAAGCAAGAGAATCACCAGGTTTTGGAGATTTTTAGTACCTAGGAGCACAAATACATCCCAGTAACTCATCTCTGATGCATCACTGAAAGACAAAAGCTTCTTTTTGAAGTTATATATCAAGAAATGGGGAAAGGCAGCTATCAAAAGCATGAAACATAATTAATATAGTAATCAATAGGCTTCAACATATTTTAGGCCTTTCTAGTTTAAGCTTTATTCAGTCCTAAGGAACTCAAATCCCAGATCAGGGCCCAGCAACACCCCCCATCACAGTCTACAAGCCTTGTGTTTTAGGCGTCTCCTGTGCCTTGCTTTTGGATAGCTACAGGCCTGTGCTTCCTAATGCTTGGGAGAAGGTGTCCATGTCCTCCGTTGCCCACAGATGCCTCTCCCCAGGGTCAGCCCTGTATGCTTTGTGCAGGCAGCTCACTTGCAGCAAGGCGCAGCAGAGTCCCAGCAAGTCACCGGGACAGCCTTTGGGGTGCTGATGGGTTCATTTCTTCTCTTGCCAGGATGATGGATGGCTTGTCCACTTCTCGGCAGCCTGCCCAGTCATTTCCAGAGAGCTGAAGCTCCTGCAGTTGTAGGACCCTAAGCTCCCAAATTTCCAACTTCTTTCCCAGCTCCCCTAGAGAGGCGAGGCTGGAGTTTCCAGGCTTCCAGTCCCCAGTTCCCAGTCAGTCTTAGTGATGGTGAATGGGGAGACTGCAAGCCACAGGACCTGGACTTCCATCTGCCTAAGTCACTTGGATAGCCCAGGTTTCCCTAGCTCCCCTGAAATTCACCAGGTAGGATGGGGCAGTTGACTATGTAGGTGACCCTGGAGCTAGGGGCATAAGAGCCTCCAAGCCATGCCCAGGGCCTAGGGTAGCCAAAAATTTCAAGCTCAGCCCAAGGCAGAGGTGCCGGCTCCCCCTGAGCTCAGCCGCCAGCAGCAGCGGCAGGCAGGAATGGGGCAGGAGCAGTGCCCCGCAACTGCTGCCGAGTGCAGACCTCAGCGCAAGCAGCAGTCCAGGAGCCCCATGGGGCAGGACACCCCAACCACTGGCAGGCAGCTTGTGACTGTGAGGGTCTGAGAGCAGTTAATTCCTGGGGTCCCATAGGAATGCTGCAGGAGCATGCCCTGGGGTCCTGCAGCCCCCCAAGATGTGCGCCTCCTGCCACATCAGCTGGGGCATGCACCTTGCCAGGCGCTCAGATCTGTGCACAGCCTGCACAAAGCACTGCTGCTGTCATGAGCAGGACCTTTTAACCTCCTTTTCCTGTATATAAAGTGATCCTGTAGACAGGACCTGTATATCAGCTATTCTATATATATAAAATGATAAATTTTACAGTCCCTCCTTAAGCTTTTCTTTTTGAAGCCATAAGAGTAAGTATCTTTCTATAGGTAAGACAAGACATGTAAAATCACCAGGGAGGTGGAAGATTCACAGAAGTATGGACAAAAAAAGGCTCTTTTAAATTAGATTCAGGAAAGGGCTGTGCATTTTCCATTCGACAGGCTTTAAAGGGACTGGGACATAAAACAAAAGCCAAGCCAAATACTGAGAGCGATGTAACCAGTGAAACAATGGGAAAGTTATTTAGCAACATACATGGCCCTGGAACAGCCACACTGTAAGTTAAGCACGCACACCAAATGTATTTTGGGCTGTTGGTGCCAGAGCACTCAGCTAACCCTCTGAAAACTCTCTCAGACACAGCATGCTTACATTTCCCTCTCAACAACAGCTTGTGAGGCAATCACTGTGAGGGGATATACAACACTTATTTATTTCAAACAGCCACTCATGCAGAACAGCTTGGACTCTGATCCTAACCAGATGCTATTCAGTAATCCCACATGCAAGGTGCATTGCGCAGCTTCCACGTGCATCCCTAGAGCAGCGTGTCCTGCTCTCTTACTGCTCTGTCCTGAGCACTGCTGACTGCCAACCACTCTGTCCAGTAACTTCATCTGTCTCCTGAGCATCACCTCTCACAAGTCAGCAAGTACAGGACCATTTCTGTCATAGCACAAGAGAACTTGCTCTTTCTTTCTCAGAAAGGATGTCCTTGCTTGCTGGTAAAATAAAGCTGTTACCGAATTACACTTCTGCAGCAGATGCAATGGCCTTCCCTTTAACCCAAGTCTTCCTCATTGCACTAGGTTCCCTCCTGAACTGAAATCTCCTTGCTGGGGTGGCTGTGGGGAGAAGAGGTACCACAAATCTAGTTAAACCTGTCTGATTCACAAATATTGCTTGTTCTCGCCCTGGCCTTTAGGGATGGTTTAGCTCAAAGCATGCCTGTGCGGATGTAAACTGGACTCAGAGATCCCTTTGAAGGCTGAAATCATAAGGGATGAAGAAATCTGCAGGAAACAACTAAACTGAAGGTCTTGGCTCCTCTGCCATTATGCAAAGGTGGCTGACATAACTTGTGTGAAGGTTTTAAAAGCAGCCCATGTTTATTCTTGGATTGTTTCCTTGGCAATGCTGGAAGATTTTTTTATGTTTTTGAAGGATTTACATGCAGAAGAATGCTGACAGTGAGTGCTCTGATTTTCCTGTCTTTTTCCCCATGTCTGGGAAGAGCTTTGGTATTTTCTTTCCAGTTTCCCACATCAGAGCCTTAGGAAGGCTATGTCATCCTGGGCTTGGAGAGCAATGCAGCATGTGGCGTCATCCCCAGTGCAGAACATGCCAGAGGGGCATTCTGCTTCCATGCAGCTAGCAGGGAATGACAGGAGCACCATGTTTCTTCTGTCCAATAAAATTATTTCTCCTTTTCACCGGGGACTTCTCTGCACTTGACACTCAGAGTATGCTGGCTCCCACAGGCACATCCTTCGCATGACTTGCTGTTTCTGTTTCAGGAAGTAAAGTATTCAGGATGTTTTTTCAAGGACTGAAACATTTTCTTGCAGGAATGTTCCTACCACAGCCACCAAAAATGCTGTCCTAAGCACTTTGGTGAGAAAGCAAGTCATTTAGGTGAAGAGAAGACATTTTTACATACCTGATCACCATTGTGTCTCAGCTGACAAAAAAGGGCATCAAACACCTCTGATAGGTTTTTCATTTACATTTACATTTTTTCTGTATCATGTTCATGTGGGGGTCACGAGCTGGAACATGATGTGTGAGTACACGTGCATGTGTGAAAGAGAGAAAAAGAGGCAGGAAAGTATCAGAAACTTCAGGTAAAAACAGGGTTTTTAAAGCTTTGTCTTCACCCAACTTGAATGTAAGGACAGATTATTAGAAAACCATTTTTCTATTCTGTAGCAATTTTCTTTTTTGCTGTTGTTTCAGTTTGTTTTGACAGCTAATAGCTCTGCTTGTCAGCACACAATGAAATCAACTGGCATTTGTGCTGTCAAAAATGAAAGGGTTTCCTATTATTCCATTGATTTCATTATACGAGATTAAGAAAATCGTGTGGTTGGCTACCAATGACATGAGCTCAGAGTACACTGAGCAATGATTCATGCTGTTGCATGCTGAATCTGCTAGGGAAGTTTGTCACTGAAGAGACAAACACGGACCTCTTTTATTTAAATTTTCTCAGCCAGGAGCAAGGTCTTGTCCCAGAGAAGTCCTGATTCTTACCGCAGCTTTGGGGTGCGAATATAGCACATGCAAGTCGGAATAACTGAATAATCCTAACTGTTAAATTGAAATGAGTTTTGCTGAAGCAGAAGAAGAGAAGTGGGAATCCTGGACCACGGTCCCACCAGATCAGCACACACCTTGGCATGCATTTGCATTTGCTCAGCATTTTGACTCCTGCTTTGCACCTCTGGGAACTGTCTAGTTGGCTTTATTTTAAAAGAAACAGGAAAAAGTAATGCACTCCAAGAGTCATGAAGAGGTGTGAGGAGTCAGCTTGTCCCAGAAGATTGGCTTTAGACACTGAGTCCAAGAAGTCATGTTTGGCCTTGCCCGGGACCTATTAGACTTGCCTGTATTTCAAGATTGGCCTCTGCTATAAACACTGTGGCATTTTAATTGTTTCAGGGGCAGACTGTTAGGGGCTTTATTAGGTACGCACTGCTCTGCCACCACTTGTCATTTACTGGGTTACAACCAGCAACCTCTATAGAAGATCCACTCATCCCACTCTCCTTTCCTGCCTCTCCCAAAACCCTTCCCCAAAACTGGATCAGAGCTCCACAGTTTTAGTTTGTGCCTCATTTTCTATTATTCTTACACTGATTTTCTCCAGGGTGCTCCACTGAGCCTGTCTACCAGACATACACAAGTGTGAAAAAGATGCAAGAAGAAAATTTGCGTATAATGTATTCCATGGCCTAAGTAGGAACTAGCCCAAACTTAACAGAGATTGGGAATGGGTGTTGCATTTGTTCTCATGCTGGCACTGGCCTTCGCCCAGTGGTAGCATCAGTTAATTTGTGGGGAGCAGTAAGGCAAGTTATGTAAGTGTTAGCATTTCAGTGTGTTTGTGTTTGGTACCAGAGGGCTGTACTGACATCGATAGGCTGGGGAATGGGCTGAGAGGTCCCTCATCAAGTTCAACAACGGGAAATGCAAAGTCCTGCCCTGGGGAGGAACAAGCCCAGACACCAGCACAGGCTGGGAAGCACCAGCTGGAAAGCAGCTTTTCAGAGACAGCCCTGCAGGCTTTCAACTCACTGCGCTGGTGGGCAATGAGTTGACCATGAAATGTGCCCTTGTGGCAAGTGAGGCTAAAAGCTTGCTGGGATGCATTAGGAGGGTGGCCAAACATGGGCACAGGTTGCCCAGAGAGGCTGTGGAGTCTCTGTCTTCAGAGCTCTTCAAGACTGGACGTGGCCATGAGCAGCCTGCTCCAGCTGACTGTGCTCTGAGCTGGGGACTGACTAGCTGATCTCCAGAGGGGCCTTCCAGCCTCTGCCATTGTGTAAGGCTGTGATTATCGGAAAGCCACAGCAATAATTTTGGTGCAGCTACAGCTGTGCTCCCACAGATGAGTTTATGATAACATTCATAAGACACCCAGCATGGGAAAAAAGTATGTTTGCATGTCAGGTCAGGATTTAGTTCAGGAGTTTGCTGGAAGCAACGGCACAGGGCAAAAAGCATGACAGCAAGGGTATTGCTGCTGCAAGTCATGCCTGGGGTGGATTTCTGCCTGCCTGGATACCACTGATCATTGCACATGGCGCTTGTAGTGGGCTGACAAGCATCACATTTTGGTGGGACTGAAAATAGTTGAACTCTGTGGAAGGGGTAACTCTGCACTGACATACCTGAGGTGGAAGAGGGCCCTGGAAATGGCACTTTTGGAGGATGACTGAAGAACTACAGAGGACCAGCTACCCCAGAAGATTTTGCAGAATTTCCACTGTGGCAGGAAAGGTTAATGCTAATCTAAACTAAATCTCCTCCTTTTATACCTGTCCAGGCCCCATTAGCACCTGTGGACAGCGCTAAATCAATCAGGGCTGTAAAGATAAATCAAACGTTTTTTCTGTGCCCTTCCTTTGCTCAAACATATTTGGATGACAAAGGAAGAGAAGGTGAGGTTGTCTCAGGACACTGGACAAACAGGCTCACCTTGGGAGATAGCGCACAAATTTTTTACAGATTCTGACAAAACTGAGATACCTGGAGGAAAAGAACACAGAAGACAGCCAAGTACAGGAGCAAATCCCTTACTGCGAGAGTCTTCAGGGCTTGATAAATTTAGTGCAACTTAACGGCAAGGAAAACAATCTGAAAACAGCTTGCTTATAGCCTGTGAATTCCTGCTCAGGGAGAAAATCCAGGGCCGTGAAGAGTTAGTTAATCCTGTTCAGTAACAGGAACCGAAGGCTGGAAACCAAAGGCAGACGCATTCAAACAGAAAACAAGGCCTGAGGGGAAAGGCAGCCACAGAAGAAGTTCTTGCTGTTCCCTCCTCAAAACTGTGGGTCTCCTCCAAGCAGGTGAAGGGAGCACCGATGGAGGAGGAAGGCACCTGGCCAAAAACTCGGTAGAAGGGCTGGGACTAGAAGTGTCTCAGGCAGTTTTGTCCCTCACCTGTGACATTACCTCCTCACTGCCTCCCCCCCCCAGAGACCGACCTCCCCCTTCCACTGGAGAAGGTCACCAAACATCCACTTGGATGTCCCAAAGCGAGGAGGTGAAGCCTGAGGTGACATGGGGATGCCGGTTCTCACGCCCGTCAGTGAAGCGGGATGCAGAGACGCCAGCTAGCAGCCCCCTGTGCACGGGGCAGTGCCCTGCTGCGGCTCAGCTCTCGCCGCCTCTGAGCAGAGCTAAGGACCTGCTACCCAACCTCCAGGTCTGACCCGAACCCTGTCCCGTAGGTCCAGTGTGGGTCTGCCCCATGTCTGACCCCGTGGTACCCCTGTGCCTTGAAAAGTGCAGCGGGGCACAGCCCTCCTCATCCTGCTCCCTTGTGTTTGTTCGGAAACGAACCCAAAGCCATCACAGCCTTGTCCACCGAGCAAGAACCTCTGTCGTTAACAAATTTGCACTTATACTGACTGCAAATAGCTAACTTACTGGCTGGATGAGCTGGATATTTTGGTAGGTCCTGCAGGAACCTTGGGCAGTATGGGTGCTTTGACTATACAACCCTTCATTAATTAGGAAAGTTTCTGTACTGTGTTTTTACACATGGATCTACTCTCATATGCATCTGGCGATTAGTTTACTCCCAAGAATGTGAAGTAATTTTTGGCCTCTAAACTAGAGGCATGAGTGTCTGGTTTTTAACTCCTTGCTGCCACTGGGGATGCTACATGAGCCTCTGAAAGGCAAGAAACAGTTCTCCCTTTGCTCTACCACTAGCTGCACAGATAAGGTTTTGGGACCTATGGTAGCGAGTGGCTTACTTGTTACTGTTGGAAAGGCTTTTTCATTGTAATGAATTTCAGAACTTAACAAATCTCTTTAATGCAAGTCTTTTGCTATTTTAAAGTAGGCAGGACAGGATTCTGGACAAACCATAGACAGGTTTGGCTGTTATCTTACTGGTCATGTAGCAGTCATATCCATTTTGTATGATGTTTTTCATATATTTTCTCAGTAAAAGATTTTTTTATTTCCACAATCTTTGTTTCTGTTAACTTTGGCTGAAGGACCAATATCTTAGTATCATCTAAAAATGCTTTATTACAGTTTCATGTGTTGAAATCCAAAAAAGTTTTATTAGAAGAAGATAAATGCTTGACATGAAGTTGGAACAGCATTTATTAGTGTAAATCCCATGATCTGACTCTCCCAGCATAGATAGTTTTTCTGTTGCAGAGAAGGATAAGGTTTAACCAGGTAATGTGCACAGGGATTTTTTGGCAGCAGAAAGAATATCACAAATCCTTGCATGTTTGAGATCCCATATGTCCATGTATTCAGACAGACAGCTGGATAATTTTCCTATTGTGTGAGGAGATTAGAGCAAAAGAGATGAAATGCTGATGAGCAGATGGTTTGGATGTCAGTTTTGTGTTCCCCTCACAGTCTTTAAAACAATGCTGCAAAGAGAACCTGAACATGAGATGGTTTCAGTGGATCTGATTTGTAGTGCAAAAAAAGGGGATTATTATTTTTATTATCATTCACATTAGGCACAAGATAAAACTAGTGATTTGATTCTGAAGTATGAGCTTTTGGAGTAACAAATATTCCTGTACCTGATACTCACTGCCATACATCATGTGCTGTGACTGAGTATGACGTTTTCTCTGTTCATCTGTTTCCCAAAATAGGATAACTCACTGCAACCGTGTTGTCACCAAATACCTGCCCATAATGTGAAACAGAAATCAGGCAAAAAGGAAAATAACCCATCTTTTCAGCACAAGACCAGAGATCAGAGGTTCTATCTGTCTGTGATTGTTACCTTTATCCTTGTGAGCAACCTTCACTCTGGGAGATATGCTGCAGAGGAGAATCTAGCACATGGATGAGAACAGAGTTCTTCAAACTTTTAGTCCTACCCACAGAAATATGGGGGGAGAGACAGAAAGGAGGAGAGACAAACATACTTATTTTCTGCAAACCACCCCTCTGTTTATCCTGTTTCATCATTCTTGACAGTACCCGAGAGGCATAAAGTCGTGCCATCCTGGCAGGGTGGTATTTGGTACCCTCTTTAAACTTAGATGCATGGTGAGGGGTGCCAGGCTGTGGAAAGTCATGCCCCCTTAGTGTTTTGTATGGCCTGCATACTTTGCTTTCCTTATTCCTCACATGCTCTAATACTGACTTCTGGTCACATCACAGCTTAGAAAAGCATGTTGCAGCCCATCAGGGTCACATCCCTGAGGTATTCAGCCATGCTTGAGTGGCAGCTGGAAGTGCCTGCTATGTCTGATAAGGTTACACAGGACTTCACTCTCAACTGGGACGAGATGATAAAGGGCAAAACCTAGTAACCTTCACCTCTGCTAACTGCAAGGTTTGGTTTGACACCAACACCATTACAGGACTCCTATTCCAAAGCTCTAATGGTGATGCCAAGTCCTTACAGTCACAGTCTAATGTTTTTGGGGGTTAATTTTCTGAAGCTGCATCCTATCTGGTGATCGTCACTACCTCCACAGTCTTTGGAATGGGGCTTTTTCTCAGGCTGAGAGGAGCACTGGCATCACCTACTCTGAGTCCTTCAAGCAGCAGCAGAAATTAGAAGAGCAGCTTTCAGCTTTCCTTTGCTGATGATCTGATCTGAACTGTTTGAAAGTAACCGACATTTGTTTTTTCTTGCCTTTTCTTGTTTCCAGGCTCAGACTGAAAAGTGAAGATCAAGCTTCTGGCCTCCCTGCAGAAGACTGGGAAGAGAGCACAATGGACCTGAGCAAGCCCCTGAGTATGTCAGGAGATGCAAATGCTGGTGCCCTTCTGGAAGGCAGTAGGGTTTTGTGGATGAGGGTTTTGCAATCCATCTCTGAGACTGGCAGGACGTTCAGAAGGATTGGAGGTCAGACCAAGCAAGGCTGGTTTGCAGAATTGGTGGGCAGACTTGTGAGCACAGCCTTGGGTTCCTAGGGAAGAAATCGCTTCCCTGCTGGCAGGAGCCCTTTCACTGTGCAAAGGCACCAGGACACCTGCAGCGTGGATGCAAGGGGTGGGAAAAGAACAGAGACTTGCTTACTTGTTTTGGCTGTTCACACCTGGTTGCCAAAACATCCGAGGGTCCATTGCAATGACATACAGGTTGCTAAAACACAGACCTGGCTAATTCTGTGGCTGATATGAGAACGGCTACACTGATGGTTTGTTACGACATCTGGCTTCTCCCAGAGAAATTAGGAGGATCCACAATGAATAAACAAGCTGTTAATGCTGTTGCGTCTGCACCCTCACTGAGAGCAGGCTCCCAGCTCTGTCACTGCCAGGGGCCCCTTGTGCTTGACAGAGCGGGCTGCCGTGCAGCACGCACCCTGAGCTGCTGCTTGTGGGCTGCTTGCCTGGGCTGGTGCATAAGAGGCACTCAGCGCAGTAACACCTCCGTGGCTGCACATGCCAGCCTGGTAACTGGAGCTTGCATGGGTGTACCAAAAGAGCTCCGCAGCCCTCACAGTTCCCACTGTATCCCCTGGCCACCAAGCCTGGGACTCTGGAAAACACCACCAACAGCAGAAGGATCTTTGAGGAATGCGCCCAGGCATGCAGGGCAGATCCAAGTTTCCAAGACCAGCTGCAGCTGATGGCATAGGCAAGAAAGTGGCCATGGGCCCAGTGCCCTCACACTTCCTCTGTGTGGGGAGCAGGAGGAAGGGCAGTGGCTGGTGGAGCACTCCTGCTTGCCAGCTTCACCATGGACATATGGCTTTTCTCCTCATTTATGTGCTGCCCACCACATGTCACCTTGTCCTCACCTGACCCCCTTGGTCAGTGTCTGGGAGGTCTTCCCAGCCCTTTTGTGTGGTGCAAACCATTGACAGCCCCCTCCAGCGGACTCTCCATCCCTTCAGTGGGGCCATGGGAGCAGCGCAGCTCAGCCTTCAGGGCAATGCACAGGCATTTTGTCATGGCTGCTAAGAGACCTCTGAAAGTGGGGCAGTGAGATGTGCACGTGGGGATAGATGGCTCCTCAAATGCACCTGGTCTTCCCAAGCAGGCTGGGGCAGCAGATCGCTCCCCTGCTGGTCATCAGGGACCCTCTGGGGTGGAAAGTGATGCAGCTGGAGGTTTTGCATTGCTAGCATCTGTGTAAATTTTACGAGTTCATGTCATGACTCCTACACATTATCTGAATCCAGTGTGGGAATGTGAGCTAAAGCTGGAGTAATCACCTGGGGCTTGACACTAGCGTTGTTATGAAAAAGAAGTATGCGGTTCAAAAGCTGATCTCTGTAATAAATTGTTTCCTACTTTTCAGGCATGTGAAACCGTTAGTAAATGGACTCAGTATGTCCAGCAGGCTGAAAAGTCAGTCAGAACTGTGTCTTAGTTGTACTAAATCATTAAGTACGGGTCACTCCCCCTTTGTTGTGGTTGTTTTGTCAACAGCCTGTCAAGCTTTTACCTTGGTAGTGATCCAAGTGTCACAGTTGTGTATCCACAACTTAGAGGAAGAGATCATAGACATAAAAATGTAAGTTGAAAGCTGTGAAGTCTCTTACCATTTGTGTTTCATATACTGCAAGCTCTTCTGCTCTGCCGGTTTTGTAAATCACTGGACATGAAAGCACACTGTGACGCACGGAAAGTGCACCGTCACTTACGTTCTCTGTCCTCATCCTCTTGGAGGTGACGCTGGGCTGCTCTGGCAGCACAGCAGAAGGGATGTCATGGTGCCAGACCTGGGGGAGTGCAGGGGCAGGTGGCAGCATCCTGCGCATGCTGTGGTGCCACAGCAAGCACACCTGCCGCCCAGCTCCCCGTGAAGCGGGGAGGTCTTGCAGAGCTCCAGTTCACGGCCCAAGGAGGGGCTGAAGCCTTGTCCCACCCTTTGCGGGGAGCAGGGCTGCCCTGGCCCTGCAGTTCCCCAGGGACAAGGCCCGTCGAGCTGGGCACCACAAGGAAGGGAAGGGCTGAGCCCGCAGACCGAGCGGCTCCTCACGGTCATGGCTTTTATTTGAGTCAAGGGTGCCTTTCTGCTCCTTGCTCACACCCACGTGTCAGGTGGTCACCCGGTCCTGGTGGCAGAGGGAAAGGCAAGAACAAGAAGAGCAAGCACAAATGCAGCCTTTGGACGAGGGAGCAGGTGCTCACCCTGCAGTCCACAGTGGTTTCTTGGGATCCCTGGGAAATTAATGCTGTGGTTTTGCCCACCTCGGGGCTCCCACATTTTTCCCATGTGTGCACAAATAGCAGGGTGAGTAACTACAAAAAGGAAAACTGGGCTGTGCAGAATATGAAGTTTCAGGAAAGTGTGTTCCTGATCTACGTGCATGAGAAGCTCCATGAATACAAGGTAGTGCTGCATGCTCTGTTTTGCTGGAGCAAAATGAAAAAAAGATACATATTTTTTTGATTCTTGTATTCACTTTGGAGCACTTCTGACACAGGAAATTTCTGTTGTTCATTGAACAGTTGTGCCATATTTGGAAACCAATCACACTTACATGTCTAGAGGGACCATGTTACCTTAGACCAGCTGTGATCCACACAGATACTTTTAGGAACCCTCCCAGAAAAGCTGTGAAGTTGGTGCTGTAAATATTTATCATTATGAACAGTTTTGTGGACTTTTATGGGACTGGACTTGGTAGTAAGGCACACCAGGTAACAAGGGCTTGCAGAACTGGGAACATTCTCCCCACTCTATAGAAGACTACATTTCTAGACAGGATCAAAAACCTCACTTACTGTTGCAAAAAATAAGGAAAAAAGTTATTTAAAGGAGCTGAAAACAGTTTTCCTTAAGGCAGCCAAAGTAAAGAGATTTGAGATTGTTTTGGGTAAGTTTTACAAGAAAGATTGTTCCGGTATTCTTACTGAAACCATTATCAGAATCATGAAAAACCCTTGCACTTCAGAAAAAACAGAAACAGACCTTGTTTAGTAGCTTGCTTTCAGCACTGGTGTTCTTGGGGGTCTTGGACTAAATCCAGCATCAGTCGGGGGTTTCTTCCCAACCTACAATTCAAAGTGAAAGCTCAGTGCTGGGATGTGTGCGAGCAGGAACAAAGCTGGGGGATCAAAGCCTGGCTTACGGAAACGTACGGTCATGATTAGTTGTTCAAGGAACCATTCTGCAGCTGTCAGATAAATTCCTGCAGTAGCTAAACACTGTCTGTCAGTCTTATTTGTTGGGTTAAATTTCACTTCTGTTGCAATTATAGTCTTGTCAGTGAGTCAGTGAAGTTGTTAACTTGGCCTCTTTTATTTATTCTTCATGCTTTTCTCCCCAGTTTGCACTCAGGTTTTTCTAACATCTCCTTCTTCGCTGCTTCCCTCTGGCATACATTTGTTACTCAGGAAACAAGAGGCCCGTTGTTATGAGAAGAATTTGCCTGTCACCCATGAGTGCTTTACAAAGTATGTTTATACAGCAATTTGGAATTTACATGGTGGTTTGGGAAATGTGTAGGCATTCAGATAATCGTTTTTATGACAGCATATATGGTGCCATGCAAGTATTTTAGGTGCAAGACGTGTAACAGATAAAGGTTAATTTCTGTTATTCTTAACTGTTATTCTTAACTGTAAATGCCATTAGCCAGAGTGTCAGCTGGTGATGGATGCCAGCACCCCGCTCTGGCTTTGCTGGTGCTGTGAGCAATGACTGTTTGCATGAGAGCAGAGGCTAAAAGCTTCAACGGAGGGATGACAGAGGACACACGGGCTGCAGCTGGCTGACCCCAAAGCATGTTTCCAGTTTCAGGCTGCAGCCCAGCCCCGAACACGGTGTGGCCGTGGCCTGCAGCAGGCAGGGAGACGGCAGCGATGGGGCAGGCCACCCCTGCCCACGCGTGAGCCGGAGCCGGTGCCTCCCCGGCAGGCTCCAGTGGGGCTCCAGTGTGCGGGCGCACCATCCCACCAGCAACGCTTGCCCTTTCAATAGACAGCAAGAAGGACGGCAGGGTGGGAACACGAGCACCCCAGAGTCACGGGTGAGGAGCAGAGGTATTATACAGTTAAAAGGGACTTTGTGCTGGCCAGGACAGCAGCGGTGCTAAAAACGGCATCTAGCCCCTCAGCCCCAAGCCTTCCCTTACAGTGACCTTCTCCCTGCCATCTTCTGAGACTAATCCCATGTCAGCCTTGACACACTCGTTATTCCTCCAAGTAAAACAAACTCGCCAGCTTGTTTCCTCTCTTGTTTCTCTCTCTCTCTCTCTCTCTCTCCAAGAGAGACCTGGACCTGCAAGCACGTAAATGCAGGATGCACAGTGAGCTATTCGCAGCTCCTGGGTGACCTAGCCAGTAGCACTGGTCAGCTGGCAAGGCTTGGTGGTTCAAACCTTGAACATGCTGACGCAGCACTCTTCCCCACTACTACACTGTAAACCAGACGGTGGACGGTTGTTATTTCGGGTGTATCAGTTACATAAGGGCTGTTGCAGGGGTGGAAAGGGCAGGACTGTGCTCCGGTGGCTGCCGACATGCCAGCAGCATGGGAGCATGGCTCTGCATCCCATCTCATCAAAGGGCAATGTCCCTCCAGCATACTAGCCAGCTTGTTCAAATAGACTTTGGTTTTGCTGTGTACTGCCAGAGATATAATCAGTTGCTAATTGAAAAATGTTTTATTGCTGCTTATTTCTGCCTCTGTTTTCCTCCTAACATGCAGCACACCATGGAAATATGGTGTGTCAGGAAGGGGCAAGTCTCAGAAAAAGACATTTAGAGATAGGTGCTTTTGTACCTCCTGGCCACTTAGACCTAGCTTTTTCCTTACGGACTGCCATGTAGGCATATGCCACTTAAAATAGCCAGGGCAGTTAAGAATAAAGGCACTAGCTGGTTTTATTTTAATCTGTTTTCTTTACAATTTTTACAATATAGACAGTTCCTGAACCCTTCTTGATTGAAAAAAGTGCAGAGCTTTACATCTATCTTACCTAGTTTTTAACCTGCCTTTCTGCCTTTATCCAAGAGAAAACAGTTTATTTATTTTAAAAACAAAATAAAATAACTTCTATGGGACCTGCTACCTGTCAGAAAGCCAGGAGGCCTTGTGGAGATTCCCAATCTATCGCATTATTTTTGCTATTAGTCTTTTACAACGGTGCGCTGCATAGTCAAACCAGCCTCTTTAGACCATATGGCCTAAACTACCAGGATTCGTTAATTCAACTTGTTGATGCCAAGAGCTTCCCGAATTTATCTGCTTGAATCTTTTTGCATAATTTTTTGCAAGACCTCTCTAACCATTTGTTCAGATCATCTTTCAAAGGAGTGGCAAACGGTTTGGCACTCACATGCCAGACCTCTGTAACAGATTAGATGGTCATCTCGCGTTACTCCTGATGGAGAGAAACAGCAACGAAGGCAAAGTTAGTGATCGCAGGGAAGAAACTGCTGTTTTCCATTTGATGACCTCTCATGGTCTTTAACTTCATTTGTTCAGCAGACTTTGAACAGACCCTCTACTTTTTCATACTTCTGAGAAAAAAAATTTGTTCTGGTGGCATCCAGCACCTGAGAAATGTGCAGTAGTTGATGACCTTCTTCCCAAGAAGGCATTAGAAAAGGAGGGTCTTCTTAAGAAGTCAACATTTGAGAAAGTCCTCCAAATCCGTTTCTGTTCACAAATATTTCCTGACTAGAAATCAACTTAGGTTTCACTCCTGAAAAACTGTAAAAGCATGTGCTTGATATAAAGTTTTTTGCAGTTCTGATTAACCATATTTCTTGAATCAAGGCCTAAAATGATGAAGGCCTGACCAATTTACAAGAAATGGCTTGGTTGCCATGAATTACTTTAAAATGTTATAGCGGCTTCAGAGAGGGGCAGCTTGGAAAGAGGTTTGTCTGTAGCTAGAAATGAGCAGTTATGTACAGAGAGCATAAGAGTTCTTTATTTTTAGCTGGCATCCTACTTTTCGTATAACTGGCTGCAAGAAAAAAACTGTCTGGAAAGACGCAACACTGATGCCATTTGGAACAAGGTGCATTACCCTCTTCCTGACTGTGACTCAGACATTAGGTTTATAGAAAAAAAAATCTACTGCTTTTCTTCCTTTTCTTTTTTTCTTTTGGTGATGAAAAACAAGCCACTGAAAATGGACATACTATAGAAACAGAAACATTTCCTCTATGGGTGAAAAGAGAAACAAATGGGTTAAGAAAAAAGCAAGGACTCTCTGACCCCATATTTTCCATAGTACACTACTGCAGGAATTAAAATGAATGCTAGCAGATGGGGAGTGGAAAAGTTTGCTGCTGCTAACACTGAGGTGATACTGCTCTATGTAACTGTAAAAACAAGGACTGTTTCCATTTTGCTCTGTGCATTTGTTTTGCCTGCACTTTCCAGACTCATCCCGTAGGCATCTGCACATGCTTGGTCACTGATAAATGAGAAAAGCTAGGAAATACACTTTCTATGCTCTTCTGTCTCTCCATTTGGTATGTGTCCATTGCAGCAGATAGGTACACTTCCATATGACTAAGATCAACTCTCAGTATTTGAACAATAAATAAAACTGTCCTGCTAGGCCTTTGTTCACAAGTCTCTGTTCAATAAAATATTTATATGCCTGTTTAAATCCATCAGTGATCACTGAAGCAAAAGTTTAATGATATCCACATGTTCAGTTCCATTAGCCTTAATGGTCTTTAAACCACATTGAGAATCAGATGCACACTGAAGGATGTCCTGAAGAGTACTGGCTTGCCTGGGGACTCAGGAGCCTGGGAGCTGGGGGTGACCTACTTGCCAGATAGTTAGTCTTCTGTCAGCAGCAATGATTCAGAGTCATGACTGTTAACATGGGTGGTCAATCCCATGTAGCAAAAGGATGTGCAGAGTGTGGGGGGGTGAGCACTTTGCTTCTAAGACCTGTATTTGGTGGCTGGATGGCTGGTGGGAGACCTTATTTGCAATTGAAGAAGCGATGGAGGCAAAGGCATTGCTAGGATGCTCTTGGCGTCTTTCCCAAGCACATTGCTTGAGAGGCTCTGCTGTTAACTACAAACCTCTCCAGCCCGAAGCCAGGCTGAGAAGTATTTCAGGGTATCAGAATACGTTATCTGAAGCAGGAGTGACTTTGTGTTTGGACGCAGTTAGGAAACACCCCTCCCACAGGCAGGGTAGGAGCCCCCAAGGATCCCATCCAGCCCATCACCAGCCACACCAGGGCACTGCTCTTCCCTGGGGCAGGGCAGCAGCCCTCCTGGAGCGCTGATGGACATCCCTATGGAGGCAATGGAGTTCTGCCATTTTTCAGTAGCTGAGGATATGGCCTGAGGGGAATTGGATGAATACAAATGACATGCAGGGCAGGAAGAGGGAGGGCTTTTGGTAGAAAAGGAACCTTAACTTTACCAAGTTTTCAATTAAAAAAAAGAAGAGTGGAAAATGGAGAGATGAGGGGAAATTGCCCACTGATTACAAAGACAAATTGAGAGTCCAAAGAAAACAGACTTTACAAGAGGTCACGATAAAATTTCTCTTCACCTTTTGACCCATCCTGTGAGTCACTCCAAGATAAGACTGAGCAAAGAATTGTCATATGGGAACCTAAGCAAAGGCAGCTCTTCTCCTAAATAAATAAGAGCTCTACCCAAGGGGAATTACAGATATGTAAAGTTGATCTCTCTTTCCCTCATATCCTTTAGCTTTGTGTTTCTGGGCATTGCTTTAGACACTTGAAGTGCTGGGAAAAAAACTTGCCTTGAGCTCAGGACCTGGTAAGTAAAAAGAATTAAAGAAGTACAGTAGCAGAACATCCCCTCCCCTCTGCCCTTTGCCATGGACAGGAAAAGTTAATTGTCTATACAACAATCCCCTCTCCACTTGGGCTCCACCAAACAGGAAGCAACTTCCATGGAAAGACTCCCATGAACTTCAGGGGGGTTTCTAAGGGGCCAACTGAAATCAGTGGCAATCTTCTCAATGTCTATGGTGGGATCCATCCCATGTTCTGCTGCTGGTGTCAGAACCCTTGTGCTGGGTGATTGCACTGTCTGTCCCTAGGCAAGCCTCTGAGCTAATCGTAGCCTATGTTCATATTTAGGTTTACAGAAGTCAAGTACAGAGTATTGGAAGGCAAAGCAGAGCAGAGCTATAACTGGCTGCTTTCCAGGTGAATTTTGGAGACAGCTACTCTGCTAGCAAAACTGAGCCGATTTCCAGTTACTGGGGGGTATATCTGCATAACACTATTGTGACCCACCATGAAGCTGTACCTGTGATTGCTCTTGGATAGCCCTAATGAAGTCACAGCCCACTGAGTATAAAGGCATGTTAAAATGTCTTGAGCTGGTGCTGACATGCATTTGGCTAGCATTTTATCTGATCCATTGGACCTTGACACATAAGATACTGGTACTGAAGAACCTCCTGCCAAAGGATCACATCCCTGTGTCGCTCTGAAAACATTTATTTGCCTGCTAACCGAGGGCCCAGCCCTCGAGTGACTGTCACTGAGCTTGCCGCAGCAGGGGCAGGGAGGGAAAGTACAGAGCCGAGTGCTGTGAAACCAAGCCGTGAGGAAATGGTGAGGTTTGCTACACAAAAGTAATTTTGGAACACCACTTCTTTATAAAGGATCAGTGATGATGAACCTGCACAAAAGAACCAGCTTGTAAATGCAAGCAGACAGTGTATCCACATGCTCCCAGTAATTTTTCTACCACAGTGCCTCAGCAGTGCCTGATAGCTGAGGAATGGGTGACATACAAGGACAAGAGATGGTCTGGTTTTATTTTTATTTTTAGTGATGCTTTTTTTTCATACAAGGAGTTTAGGTTTGTCTGCTCCGACACTATCATTTGACAAACTTCAGTTCAATGAGTTTTGTTTGGATTGGAAGAGGGACTTCTGCATTTTCTCACATTAAAATTGGCATTCATCACCTTGGAAAGAGAGACTGTATGAGTAACAGCCTACTAATGCAAATCTCAGTGACTTTCCTTTCCCATCACCTCTCCTCCCCTTCAGCTCAACCCTTTGCAGGTAGTTCCCTTCCTTCCCTCCAGAAACCTGACAGCTATGTAGTTGATGTGATGTTGGCTGCCACCACACCATTGAATCTGCCTGTGCATTTAACTCATCTTTTCTCTTCTGCATTATCTATTTAGACAGTATCCTCTCTGGGGTCAATGACTGGAACAAGGAAACCTTCTTGCTTGGCAGTACTTCGACACATAAAAAAATAATAGCAATAATGGTAATAAAAACTCTGATAATAACTATGGCAGCAGAAACAGATTAACCAAGTTATTCATTTCACTCTTCAGTGAATACAGTTGTTTGGAAAAATGAATTAGATGAGTCTTTTATGAACAGCCAATCCACTTAAGAAAATATATGCAGCGGACTAAGGTACTCGCCTATCAGCTGTGTGATGATAACTCTCCATGCAGGTGCTCTTAGAGCATGGCAGGCAAAGTAAGGCATCTTTACATAGTTCCAGGAGGAAAATGTCTAGGATAAATCATAGAATCATAGAATCATAGAATCGTTTAGGTTGGAAAAGACCTTTAAGGTCATCCAGTCCAACCATTAACCTAACATTACCAAGTCCACACTAAACCAATCAAGGGTAGACTAGACTAAACCATGTCCCGAAGTGCCACATCTACCAATTTTTTGAACACTTCCAGGGATGGTGACTCCACCACCTCTCTGGGCAGCCTGTTCCAATGCTTGACTACCCTTTCCGTGAAGAAATTTTTCCTAATATCCAATCTAAACCTCCTCTGGTGCAACTTGAGGCCATTTCCTCTTGTACTATCTCTAGCTACCTAGGAGAAGAGACCAACACCCACCTCACTACAACCTCCTTTCAGGTAGTTGTAGAGAGCGATAAGGTCTCCCCTCAGCCTCCTCTTCTCCAAGCTAAACAACCCCAGTTCCCTCAGCCGCTCCTCATAAGGCCTGTGCTCCAGACCCTTCACCAGCTTCATTGCTCTTCTCTGAACACGCTCCAGCACCTCGATGTCTTTCTTGTATTGAGGGGCCCAAACCTGGACACAGTATTCCAGGTGCGGCCTCACCAGCGCCGAGTGCAGGGGCACAATCACCTCCCTGCTCCTGCTGGCCACACTATTCCTGACACAAGCCAGGATGCTGTTGGTCTTCTTGGCCACCTGGGCACACTGCTGGCTCATGTTCAGCTGGGTGTCAACCAACACCCCTAGGTCCTTTTTGGCCAGGCAGCTTTCCAGCCACTCTTCCCCAAGCCTGTAGCATTGCATGGGGTTATTGTGACTGAAGTGCAGGACCCAGCCCTCAGTCTTGTTGAACCTCATGCAACTGGCCTCAGCCCATTGGTCCAGCCTGTCCAGGTCCCTCTGCAGGGCCATCCTACCCTCTAGCAGATCGACGCTCCCACCCAGTTTGGTGTCATCTGCAAACCTACTGAGGGCACACTCAATCCCCTCATCCAGATCATTGACAAAGATATTAAACAAGACTGGCCCCAAAATGGAGCCCTGGGGAACACCGCTCGTGGCCAGCTGCCAACTGGACTTAACTCCATTCACCACTACTCTCTGGGCTCGGCCACCCAACCAGTTTTTTACCAAGTGAAGAGTACGCCATTCCAAGCCATGAGCTGCCAGCTTCCCAAGGAGAATGCTATGGGAGACTGTGCCAAAGGCTTTGCTGAAGTTCAGGTAGATGACGTCCACAGGCTTTCCTTCATCCACCAGGAGGGTCACCAGGTCATAGAAGGAGATCAGGTTGGTCAAGCAGGACCTGCCTTTCATGAACCCATGCTGGCTGGGCCTGATCCCCTGGTTGAACTGCACACGCCTGTTGAGTTCACTCAATATGAACCACTCCATAATCTTTCCCAGCACCGAGGTCAGGCTGATAGGCCTGTACTTCCCCGGGTCCTCCTTCCGGCCCTTCTTGTAGATGGGTGTCACATTGGCAAGCCTCCAGTGATCAGGGACCTCCCCTGTTAATCAGGACTGCTGATAGATGATGGAAAGTGGCTTGGCAAGCTCCTCCGCCAGCTCCCTCAATACTCTTGGGTGGATCCCATCCAGCCCCATAGACTTGTGAGCACCCAGGTGGCGTAGCAGGTCATTAACTGCTTCATCCTGGACTATAAGGGCTCCACTCTGCTCCCCATCTCTGTCTTCCAGCTCAGGGGGCTGAGTACCCTGTGGATGATATCATGACCTTGCAGTTCCTGCAGATATGCATAGGGCAAGTGCCACTGCTCAGCATATGCAGAGAGGCCTGTTGATCTGCAAGTAACGTCACCATGTGCATGAGGGTCAAGTTTGCTCATCTTGCACTGACAGCTGGTCACAGACTCAGACCAGAATGAGGTGTCATTATCTGCCCAGGATGCCTCTATGCACCACGATGCCAGAACACCCTCAGAAGTCCAGGGTGTAGCATTTTTAATAGCACTTAACTGACAGGTCAGCCTGTGTTTTCTTTTCAAAATAATTTCACCAATCTAAAAACAAATGGCAGACAAGCTTTCAAAAGTTTGACCATAAATCCCCAAAAAGGTTCTTTTTTGTTGTTTTGGCAGGAGAGAAACAAGCTAGAGGATCCTTCGCAGACCTATAGGGCCAACTTCAACCTCAATGTGAGGCCATCTCCACCAGCAGATGTTTAATTTATTGCACTGAATTACTGGAACGTCACGTTTGAGGTTAGCTCTTTGATTGATATGTGAAAGTTACGAAGAACCCAACCAAAACACCACAAACCCAAAGGAAACGGATCTTGTTTTGCTGTCAACAGCCTGACAGATAGTAGGTGAGGCCCCATTTCACCTACGGGCTATCGAAGAGTAACTTCAATATGAGATAAATGAAGATGACACAGTCATGCTGGGACTGGAAACATGCCTCCAGCAGTGGCAACAGAGTGTGTGTATGTTTGCTAAGGAAATTGCAAGGGTCTTACTTGTTGTCTCGAGGTGCAGCTTTCTGCTTCAAAAGGCTGTTGTGAGCAAGTGTGAACATGCTGGGTCTTTGCAGTCCCAGCCATTGACTGTGGTGGGAAACCAGGACCTTCCCTAGAGACAGTGACACACGTACTGCAGTGAGAATAACTCTGTTTTGGGAAAACCTAAGGGCTTTAAATTACTTTTTGCAGTAATAGAGCTGAAAACATAAGTCTGTTTGAAACTTTTAATAAAAAACCACAAGAGAGCCAAAGACAGTTTCCCAAGAGATTGCTGTCCTTACCAAGACCCCAAGAAGTGGGTTCCTGTCTGCTCTGGCTGAGGCAGGACAGTATGTGATAATTATCAGGCTATTCTGGGGTTACAGCTTTTCTCCAGCAAAAAATCCATCCTGGACTGAAGACAAGGTTGGTCAATGTCAACATGCTTCTGCAAAGCTGTTTGGTTTTCAACAAAACAGCATTTTTGACCAAAAAAGATTTTTTTGAAAAGCATTTCCTTTGGTCAGGTGCTTTTGCACTGTGTCCAAATGTCTATGGTGCCAAGTGCTTTTCTATTCTGCATTTTTCAGTGAAAGATCTGAAAAAAGTGTTTAAAAGTTGCGAAATACAAAGCAGATCCTGCTCCTGCAGACATATAAACATACAGTGGAGAGCTGCTTTGAACATGAACAGTTTTTATTTTGTATCCAGATACTCGTTTGATGGTGAAAATGTTTTGCAAGGATATAGTGTTTGCAAAAGTATTTTTGACAGGATAGCTCCTGAGACACTGAGAGAAAGGTGAATGATACAGAGACAGGCGCTGTGACTTTTTTCTGTTTTGTGGAAGCATTTTGGCTTTTTCCCAGTCTGGAACAAAACCAGCTTTAGGATCCCTCATAAGTCTGTCCCATAGCAGTATAATTTCCTGCTGAGTCAGATAACAGCGCTGACCAGGTGCCCTGGTTTCTCTAGCACTTTGGTGGATCCTTGAGAAAACTGTGGAATGGACTACAAAAAGGAATAGCACAGCCTGTGCAAATCCCCTAAGGAGCTCTAATCTTTAATGTTATGTTCATTTTATATCAGCTGTGAGCCTTCTGTTTTCAGTGTGCCACAGGCATTTTCACTGACGATATACAAGAGCCTCAGAGTTTTCCTGCTGCTTTCAGCCCTTGAAGCCTGTCTCATCTTCATGGAAAATATTACATGGTCAGTGGGATGTGGAGTATGTCTGCAATGTTTCTTCAGAGCTATTGGAAGGACTCCTCATGGACTGGAACAAGGTCCTTGCAATTCTTCCAGGCAAGTATTGAAAGTTGTTTTCAGACTCTGGAGAGCAACAGCTACCTTTAAGTGAGGATCAGAACTTTTTCATCCTGAATATACAGGATTAGGGGCATCTATTGAAAAAGAAAAAACATCAGATATAGTTTTCAGGTTACGATTCTTAATGTTGAAGGCGCTTGACCATCGGACATACACTAATAGACTAGGAAGGTTCAGGATTGAGACTTAGACTCATCTGACCAAATGTGAGTGTCTACATTTCATCTCCATGCATGTTATCCTCGGCCCATTAGTGGATAGTGGAGAAAAATGGTGCAATTCACCTCTTCCTAAAATAGGTGTCTTCAACAGTGCAGATAAGCAGGACAATATCAATCTGGCTGTAAAGGCAGCTGAGATATGGCGGTTAGCTCCAGCATAGTGTGTCAGGTCCCTCAGTGGTGGAAATGGCGCAAGGCAGGAAGGCTGGCTGCCCTCTGCATTCAGCCAGTGGTGCCTGGGTGCTGGAGCAGGGTGAGGCAGTGACTGGGGCCCCCCTCAAGGCTGCTGCTGCGAGCTCCTGTGCCTTGCCCTGCTCTCACCGCCAACAGGGGTGCCAACCTGCAGCAGCTCTGCAGAATGATAGCGATGTAAAACAGCTGTGAACCGAGAAGTAAGCTCCCCCATGCCCCTGTGCCCATCCTCACCCCTGTTCCCTCCTCTCCCTGCCTGCAAAGCCAAGAGCCCAGCCACTGGGGGTCTGGAGCCTCCACTAAGAGTGTGTAAAATAAATAGTCTTCAGCTGGATCAAATGGAAAGGTGCAGCTGACCCCAGGCTTGGCATGACGCATGCACGGAGGTAAGCTTTTCTCCTCTGTTTGCCATGAACCAGTTTACAACAGTGAAGTGCTGTGATTGCCTGGCAAGTCGATCCCATTGTAAGAGCTCGTCAGACATTGCTTTCAGCACCAGCAGAAGATGCTTGACAGCATCATTACTGCACACAGATACAGTTACAGGTAACCTCTGTGAAAGAGTTTCCCTGATCAGGCCATTCTGAAAGCCAGGAAGACACATGGTAAGGGAATAAGCTCCCATGAGCACACTCCATCCACCCAAGGACAAAAGCAAGGCAAAGGAGCTGTGTGTCAGTCCCCAGCATGCTCCTGTGCCACTGCAGAGCTCTCATATGCAGGGCAGGAGACAGGCTTTGTCAAGGAGAAGACTGCTCCCTCCCCTGAGGTCATGGGGAATGGGAACACCCACACCTCACTGAGGTGTCTACATTCATGTGTGGAATGACGCTGTAGCCTCCAAACTTCCTGCAATTTGGGGAATCTTAAACCTGTGTCACAGAAATAAACATGAGCATTTCTTAGCTCTATTGCCTACTTGTAAGGTCATTTTTTCAGTCTGTTTTAGGACTGGTGAATTTCAGGAAAATCACAGCAGCTACCTTACATTAACCAGCATATGATCTGTAGACAGACCTGAATTTTAGGACTCATGTTTTCTCTGTTGGAGAGGAAGATGCGTCCCTAGTCCTGCTTCAAAGATCCAGAGAGAGCAGAAGACTCTCTTCGTGAACTTTATTATGGTAAAAATCTGTGCACCACAAAAGGAAAGGTCCCACATGTGATCTGTGCTTTGCAGCACACACACTGCAATTTCAGGTAGCAGGAGCTTTCCTCTGGAATGAAATTAGGCAACGCTGTAATTCTTTTCATGCACCATGTGTGCTATCTTTCATTTTGAGGATTTCATTGTGCCTTGCAAATGTCAATTGCTTAAGGCACACAGCTCAAGTAGGTATAATTTATCGTTTTTAATGATATTTATTACTGAGATCATTTGAGTGGAACCCAGGTGTTCTGGGGTAGAAACACTTCCTCTTCAGCAGGCAGCACTCCCTGGCCTTCGGGGAGAGAAAATTCTCTTCAGAGTGATTCCCAGGAATTCATTTCCTCAGCCTGTGATTAGGTTTTCTAGCCTTTCTTGATTCTGAGCCGTGGTCTTTTACATTTATGCAGCTGGGCATACATCTGAGTTCTGGGTGTGTGGATGCCCAAATTGACAATCCTGACAAGACTTCTTCCGAAATTGCCATGAGACTCACTTCTTAGGAGGGGGCACTGCCTGTTCACAGAGAGAGCCTAGATTTAGCTGGGAACAGAAATCCGCAGCAGCCATAGGAGTCTTCCTGGCCAGTATCATGCCCTCTGGGGGACAGTGCCCCAGCTCTCCTGGATTTACCTCGTAGGTGCACCATGTGGTGGCTAATGGTTTGCAGCTGGGCAGTGCCCTGCTCCTCCGTGGGGAGCACTCATGGGCAATGTCAGTAACTTCCCAATCACAGCTGCCCTGCCAGGGTGAAGTCCCAAGCAGGCCAGAGTATAGCCAGGCTAAAAATGATCATGTGCCACTGGGAATTCCTCATAGGGTATACATGATCTGGTAGGTCTGCTGTAAGTGAAAAGCAAGCATGGCTCTTCTACTGCACACAGCGCTCATGAGGTAGCCTGTCTATGTGTAGACATATGACATGAGTTTTTACTTGCTTGCCAACTCCACATCAACTGGGACATTTTTCAGTTCTTCATTTAGACCATGGTGAATGTGAAGTGATAAAGGATAATTTTAACGCTTGAGAATGAATATTGTCCTGTATTGGACTTTGCAAAACTTTTATGCAACTTTAATTTTAAGCTCCTATTTTTGCCTACTCATGTGGGTGAGAGTTGATTAAAAACCTCTGAGCCTTTAAAAGCAACTGAATTGCATTGGTTTTACTCTGGTATGTTTTATAATTATTTTATAGAAGTAGCATAACCAACTGCTTTAAAACCAAAGTTTTCTACACAGCTAGTTACAGTCATCCTTTAAAGTGAATATTGAGCAATCCTGATATAGAACCTGTGCAGACCCGTGTTCCAAGAAGTGCCAGTGCAGTAAGTCCCAGTTTATAAATCTGCTAGTATTATTGACAGCAACGTATATCCTTTAAGACTTGCCAAGATGAATAAGAAGCATCAGAGGCTAGGCTGTATGTATGGTCATCTTTTACTTATCTGATAAGTTTCCACGTAGTATCTGGAAAAATACAGTTTTCTATTATTTGACCTCTGTTGTGTTGAATAGAGATGGGATAACATCAGCGTTTTGAGTGGTGTCTTAGCAAGGGACCAGGGATTTGGGAACAATTAAAAGAAAATCTATATTGAATGGATGTATATAAATATGTTTTCCTGAGTTTTAGGTTTTTAACTGATTTCCAGGTCTTCTGTATTTAATAAATGGCTTAATTTTGTTGCAATTCCCCCTATGAGATCATCTACATTTGTACCAAAGTACTGAAATGTCTTTTGACCAAGATGACTATTTTGAGATAGATTTACAGAGCGCATTGACAGAGGCATGTTCTTAACTTTGGTTTTGGCACTGTAGCATGTTCATGGAGAGGAAAAAAGCAGAAAAGTTTCCACACCAGTATTGGCTAAAGGTTTCTGAGGACTAGCAGAGAACCAGGGCTAGAGCATCTCCTCCCAAAGGGTAGCTTCTGGCAGAGCTTTGGGGCTTGGCTGGCTCCACCTTTTTGTGCTGGGGTGTGACTTGGGGTCTCTGCTCCCCAAAAGAAAGTGTCTGTGAGTGGACTATTTTGTCTGTGTAGCACTAAAGAAAGGTTCTGCCCGATGACAGCCTTGGGGAGAAAAAATAGACAGATTAGGCAGCTTGTCCAAGACAGGCTTAGGAAATCTCCAAGTGGTTCATAACTAGCTGACATTTGTAAAATGAGAGAGAGAGAGAGAAAGAGCAGCTGCAATGTGAGACTAGAGCTTGTGCAGTCAGTGTGGCTGAAGGGCTGAAGACAACAGTGGGGTTACCAGTATCTACATCGGTATAAATTATACCTCTTACTTTCTGTAAATAAATTACACAGGAGTAAATGCATCCATATGAGAGGTTGTACTGCTTTAGCTGTACTATACTTAAAAATATGCCGGTCTTGCCTGCTGGAAAGGGTTCAGCCCCAGCAGATAGAAAAGCAACATAGGTAGCCTTGTGGAGTCCCTGCTTTGCTTGGGCACCCTGATCCTGTCTGCTCTCTTCTGTAGCTGGTCACCTTCCCTGTGCATCCCAGCTCCGCGCCCGGCTGGGACCTCTGGTGTACTCTTGTCCTGGTGTGAAGTTAGCTGCACCACAGGCTGCTCCAACTTGTAGATAGCCATGTGGAAATAATCAACAGCTACAAGCAGCCTTCAGCACAGCAAGAGCTGCTGTTCAATACACAAATTAAGGCAAACCGGCTTTCCTTGTGAGAAACGCTCGAGCCTCGACCCTTATCAGGCTAGGCTTAAGATGAGTGCTGCAAAGGACAGAATTACCCAGAGATGATTGGAAATAGTGCTGTGACACCTTTTTCTCTCTGGCACAGAGCTGGCCAGAGACTAAAGTGGATCCCAGCACTAATCAGGGGAGCTGCTAAACCTCTGCTCACACATCTGTCATATTCCCCATCTGTAGGCATGCTTGGAGCTGCAGCTGCTGGACCACACCTGGTTATGCCAGCCTCGATTTGCCAGTGATGAGCAATCTACAGCCATCCCTTAGCACAGGTTTTCTGGTTGCAATCCAGGATAGACCCCTTGGTCTACTGTTGGGCCAGGGTCTCACAAAGATTTTACCTGGCTTCCTTCTCTCTTACCAGAGGGCAAACTGATTACTGGAGAGACAGCCACTGGTTGAGTTAAAACACTGATGGCAACTGGCACACCATATGAGAGTGAGGAGCCCCACAGCCTGTGTTTGGAAAGGATGGGAGTACATCTTAAAAACTATTTTCAAAAGGTATTTCCCCAGTAGGTGCTAAAGTCCTGACTTCATTCTCACAGTGCCTTAAATCGATAATGACTTGCTACGAGCAGAATCTGTCATATGCAGATCATCTTAGCTTTAGTGAGTTTCAAACCCCTGTATTAGCCCTCATATGGGCTGCAAAGGAAGATTTTTGCATGGTAGTTTCTCTCCAGACCATTCAGGACTTTGGGGAAAAAAATTATGTGAAGATATCTATCTGTCTGGTTGCCTTCTGTTGACAAAGAAAACGGAAAATTAGGTTACTAGGTACAAATACATGCTTTCCAACATTTGCTATTCAGAAAGCAACAGATTTCAGTCAGTTTTGGTCCATCACTGAGACACATCCCACTCCTCAGTTATAGTAGGAGCAGTATGTCCCATGTGGCAGTACATGATGGAGAAATGAGAGGCACAAGACATCCTAGGCGCTGCAGGTTTTGATGCTTGGACTGGTCAGTAAGCAGGAAGCCACAAGAAGGGCTGCAAGGTCCTGAGGAGACAGAGGCAGGGAAGAGGTACGACAGCGAACCTGCCTCTGTTGCCTCTGGAAGTGGGTAAGTTCAGATAGAGGTGACCATGGGAAGGGAGTAATTTAAGCAACTTGGGGAGCAGAGCTCCCCAACTGTGACTCCATAGAGCAGAGGGAGGCAGGCAGTAAAAAATGTGGAAGAAGCAGTAGAGGGGCAAGTGGTTTGTGGAGGCAGCTCTCTTCCCCCAAAAGGGCTGGAGCTGGCAGGTCAGCAGGCATATTCAAGCTCCCCGTCTCCCTCAGGGTAAGCTTTGATCCCATGCTGTTGAGGGCTTAGTATTGGTTAGTAAGTGAAAAACAGGCCAGAAATCTACAGCTTTATTAACTCTTGTGAAAACATTTACAGAGGCCAGTTTTCATTCTTCCGTCTTGGAAACATCTTGGACCAGACAGACCTCTTCAATTTAGTGTGTCCATTCCTGAAGCATCCTGCGACAGGGAGTATCTTGGTCTCATGAGACTGGGGGTTAGCTGTGTTGTGCTGCTTAAAGAAAGCCAAGTCCTAGAGCTCATTTTTTCCTTTCAGCTCTGTACAGAAAGGCTGCCTGTGAAGCAGATACAGATGGGTTCAGACATATCAGTCCCAGCTGTTGTGCATGATAGGAAGGAGAAGGAAGGGATCAGCAATCAGTCTGCCGGGGAAGAGTTCCTACATCAGAAAATCTTGGTCCTGGAGCCAATGGGCATTGTGGCTTTGCCCACTATAATGAGAAAATGGGGTGGCTTTCTTTTTTGTGCAAGAGCAGGAAGGAGAGTAGAGAACATATTTTGTGACATATCCCGAACCCGGTTTTTAAATTGTGATCTGCACGGTATTCCCCATATGTACAATCCTGTTGGTGTGACAAAGCACAGGATTACTGCAACAACCATAGGGATGGAATGACTGCACCTTTCCCTGCGGTAGCAGTATTGTCTTCATGGAGTAAGATATATTTAAGTGACTATGTCCAAATATGAGGCATCTAATATTCTCCCATGATATGGCAACATTTTAAGAACAGAAATTAGTTCTACCAGTTTGTTACAGGCAAGAGCTTTCTGACCCCTTCTTGAGAAACATTTGAGAAAAGGGAGCTTGTGTCTCAGGAGTCTGATACAATAGAGCCCAATACATTAAAACAAAGGTGGACAGGTACAGCTGTAATTGGATAAACAGGGCTTTTGGTGAACGAAGAGTTTTCACTGATATTGCAGATCAAGGAAACATTACCCATAGCTGGAGAAAGTGTCAAATCAGAAAGGGTCAAATAGGCAATACTACACTATATTAATTGCAGACAGAGCTACTGACATCTTTACACATTCAGCTTGTGCATGGAATACAGTTTCAAAGCTTTGCACTTTCATCTCTTTAATCAAATACCTAGTTGCTCTTTTCTATCTCTGTAAAAATGTAGCTAGACATTCCTCACTGTTAGAAGAAATTTGACTCATCTGCCCCAGGAAGGTTACTTTGGGGATTCTTGAAATGATTCAAAAGAAATTGGGTCTATTTCTTGACTGACCTGTTCAGTACTTTACTAGGAAAAGACATTAGGAAGAAATTTAAAGCATTGTGGAGAGTGAAGCTTTTGAAGAGATTTCCTGTGGAGCCCATACAGTTTCCATCACTGCAGGTCTGTAGGAAGAGATTAGACAAGCACCAGTCAGCAATTACTTAGCTGTCCCTACAGAAGGGTAGGGGAATGGAGTGGACGGTCATTCTGTTCTCTTTCTGCGAGAAGAACACATGTTCAGCCAGAAACAAATAGGACAGAGATTTCATGTGTTGTTCTCATCAATGATCTCATTGCGGAAAAGGTCCTGAATAAGCAAGAGGATTATTTAAATGACTGTAAAACATAACTTTAAAGTAGCTGAGCTAAGTCAGTAGGTATTCATTAAAAGTTGCTGGAATGTACTTCGTGTGATGGGATCCTCAGGGATATTTTACTCATATGCTTGATTAAGCATCCTAGATGCTAAATAGGCTTTTGAGTGGGTTGAGTTGAAAATCATGAAGTATGATGAGGTTAGGAGAGTATTGGGGCCGTATTTCTGAAGTTTACGTAAGTGGCCAGCTAATCTGAGGGAGCAATTCGTCAGATTTTCCTTTGCCTCTCTCCTATATGATTATGTGAGGAAAAAAAAAGCTAATGTGATCCAGATTGATTGAGCATGCTGGTCAGATTATCCCCCTGGATGCTCTTCATCTGCTCACACTGCTTAGTCAAAAAAAATCACCTGGCACGCCCTGTCACATGCAGAAAAGAAGGCAAATGTATGTAGGCCAGCTGCATTTGAATGTTTTTTCTGAAACAAAAATATGCACAGTAGGTGACATTTGTAGGTAAATATGATATATGAATATTGGCAGCGATATCTAAAAAGGAAAGTTTTGTGATTCCCTATTATTTTTGATATGAAATATTTAAATAGGCACTTAAAAATTGTTTATGGGTAGCTCATTTTCCCTTTTCTTTCTTCATCCCTCCAATCAAAATTGCACACAAGTCTGAGAAGGCAGCTGCCTAAAGAAATCTCTTTATGCAGATTTCATATGGCCCCACACCTCAGATTTTATCTCGCTCTGTGTGCTACTTAAGCTGCTTTCTGAAGCTAAGCATTTTTTCTTATATCACCTCTAAGAAATGCTGATCAATGAGAAAGACATTCCTTTTTTTATTATTATTATTATTTATACACAGAAAAAAAATATGCCTTTATCTTGGGTGCTGGAAACCATCTTTTGGCTTTTTGTACTGAATCCAACTCTATCTTAGCTACTGAAATTTATTTTAAAAAGTCAATAGAATAATGTCATGATCTGTGCTGAACGAGCTGTTGTCTCTTTCACAAAGGCTGGCTTAGACCACTGGACCTTCAAATGATGTAAACCCAAATACCTCTATAGCTTACATTGGAGCTATAGCATTTTCCACCAGTAAAGGAGGTAGTGCAGTTTATACTATATTTAAAAAAACAAGCCAGTTTGTGCTTGTATTTGAACATCTGTCTCACAGTGGACTAAACCTTGAGAACCTGAAGTTCTCTAACATTACCTGAATGGGCACACTTCTCCCCACTGAATGCCAAATTACATTGCCAGGTCTGAGTGGACAGGTTCCTCTGCTCCTTCGGGAAGGCTGCCTGTCCAGCTCCACTGGGACAAAGCCCAGTTTGACCCATACAATCTCCTTTCAGAGAAGAGCACCCTGGAAATGGTGGGGGTTGACCTAAGATTGCATATGTCTGTTTTGTCATTTCTGGCTTGTCATCCATCGAGGACACTGTTAACAGCAGTTGCTCCAGACTTGTTAGGACCTTTGGTAGACATGCTGAATTGCTGCATGTTTCTATGGGATTAGCAGAAGACTAACCCAAAGCAACAGCAGTGTATTATTGATGATAGTTTTTTCCTGCTGTGTAGCTATGCAAAACACCTGTTTATAGAGGAGGATTAAGACCTTAATTCCTCCTCAGCACTGCATGACTTAAAGACAAAAAGCTGAAGGAGGATTTCTGTTTCAGTGAGCATGCATATGTTGCTTTTCATGAAAACCCAAGAGGATGTGCCAACAGGAGGCTGGGTTAACTCGTGGGCACAGTTTTATGATAAGGATTTGCTAGGAGGCTGTGACCTCTGGGAGAGGTTGTAGGAAAATGAATTCATGGAGTGCTCCAGGTTGAACACTGGAAGGTGTGGGTCACTGAATATCCTGTCTGATGGCTCTGGAGACACAAGGACACCACGAAGCAGGGGTATTTACTCCAGAGAAGCAGCCTGGACAGTACAGCTGAGCACCATCAGTTTGCAGAGCGGTGAACTCTTCAGATAGTTCAAGAGTTGTGCAGTCCTGAGCAGCATCCAGGGCCTCATATGGGCAAGGAGGAGCTGTCAGGTCTTAAACAAATGCTTAATTTTAAGCATGTGAACAATCCCATTGACTATGTGGTTAACATATATAGAGGCACTAACTATGTGGAAACCCACATAGTTGGACTCTCACTCCAGCCCAGCCTGCAGTGTGCTGCCTGCTGAGAAAACAGGAGAGAAACAGTGCATTACCACCACTGCTACTCACTGATTAGTGCCATATCTGATTATGACTTGGCTGGCATTGATATTGTGCACCACCTGTGCCTCCCTGTCTGTACACACAGCAGTTTACAGGAGTGTTGCTGCAATACCAGACCAATGCAGTGATTTTGTTTAAAGCAAGCCTGCTGGCAAGACGAAGAAGTAATCTCCCCTCTCCCTCCCATTTGTCTTTCAGCTGGAGGGAACCATGCCAGTCAGTATGTTGTAGATTATTCAGATCCTGGCAGGAAAATTCAAAATCAAAAGGCAAGTGAATGGGGGTGGAAGGGAAAGGCTTTGAATCAAACATACTCTTTATTCTTTTTATTGGGTGCCAAGAGCTCTCGTGATCTGAGTGGAAGCTGTTAGCACTTGAAAACCTCTCCCCCGAGTCCCCCAGACCTCTCTCTACGCCTGGGAATAGGATGGGTGGAAGTCACAGCACCTCATTTAAATACCTGAAATTAGTCATCTAGTTAGTCCCAGATCAGTCACCTCAAGTCTCCTGGGGAGAAAAAGCCTCCTTCAGGTGCAATTCTTCTTACCTTAAGACACCTGGATACCTATTTCTCTTCACTGGCTATAGAAGGAGGCTCGGGTGTTTAGTGTTTCAGACCACTGTACTTTTAAGTGTCTGAAGTTAAAAACAATTCCCTTACTAAATTGTGATAGAAAAATATGAGTAGACATGCTGGATCAGACCCAAAGTCCACCTACACAGATGGACTATTATGTGCCCGTGTCCAACAGCAGGTGGCTGGGAAGGACACACAAGCAGGGTGAGAGTACAGAATACTTTCATCCCACAGTAATTCCTTGCTCAGGGACTTCATCTCACCAGGATCCTCAATTTAATCTTTCTTTGATGAGTTAAAAATCAGTAACTGGCAGCCCAAGATAGAAACTGCTTGATCCCAATTCTGCTTTCAAGTACTTGTATGTAATATTAATTCAGAGGTCTGCGAGTAGCTTTGTGCACACCCTGAATGCAGCTTGCTGGAAACACATGGGTTCACGGACGTCTGAAGACTGCCTAATTTCATGGAAACACACTGTGCACAGAGATTTTCTTGCCTAGGCATGGGTATAAGCTAGTCAATGGAGAACTAGGATTGTCTAAACTTGTGTCATTTTATGTGCCCTCAAACATCCCTTCTGGCCCCTATGTGCCACTCCAGCAAGGTGTGGGTCTCCCGTAGGTTCTGCACCATATCTACCAGCCCTGTGCAGATTTCTCACGTGCCTTATGGTGTGTCAGGTGGCATTAGATGCTCGTGCTTTGGCAACTGAAACCTGCTAGTGGTGGCTGCTTAACTGACATGCTAACAAGTTGCTGCTGGCTCCTTCAACTCCATGGGCTATAATGGGACCTTACAAACCTGGTGCACATGGACAGACCTTCACTGAAACTAGATCTTATTCCAGGTGCCCACTGCTAATTCCTCTGTTTGCTGAACACGGTGCTCTAATGACACTGTTAAACCACATGTCTCTCCTTGATTTGACTTTTAAGATTAATTAGGAAATTAAGATAAAATTCGCACAGTTAAAAGGAGAACAAACTGAAAAAATAGATACTAAATAGGCTCCAACCAGTAATGTTAAATTTACCAGGCTGCTTAAAAAGGTCAGTTCCAGCCATCATGTGCACAGATCCACCCCTACCCAATAACTCTAATTTAAAGGACACCTGAATTTTATCCTGCGTGATCCCTGCCTTTCCTTTCCAGTTCAGTAAACAGCTCCATATTCCACTGCTTATATACCATGAACATTTACCAGCTGTGCACTCTCATCTTCACTCTGTGTGACTCCACACTGCTGCTTGAACCTTTGCCATTTCTGGTGTAAGAGGATTTTAACTCCTTCACCTAAACTTTGTGTTAACAGTTTCAGTGGGTAGGAGCGGTGTCTCTGCTGCTCTCCATTCCTCTGTGTGGGTGAATCCAAGAGCTGGAGTCAGCAGAGAATGGAGACCACCAGCATCTCACTGCCAGTTGGTTTCATGCTGCTCTTCTTGGTTGTGCTCAGGAAGATGGACCCACACACATTAGCTCAGCAGCAGCTCAGCAAGGACTGTTTCAACCAATTTGTAAACAACCACCGAGAGCCATGGCAAGGCCCTAAGTGGGAAAACAAGAAATTTTGTGTGGGGGTGTGAGCAGGGAGTCTCTGTTACCAGAGGTACTTACGGGCATTTGGAAAGCGGTCCCACCAGGGGCAATTCCCCAGTTATCCCTCACCTCCTGCACCATGCCTTGGATCAGGAAAGGAAGTTCAGGTTTCTATTAAAACTTAGAAACTGCACTCTTGTTTCTTATATCTGTTTAAAGGACAATGTAGCTGCAACTTCTACTAATGTGACCTGTCAGCATCCAGATGGTTGAGATAAAAGGATGAACATTATCTTCTTGTTATCTCCAAGAGTCAACACAGGACACTTTAAGAGTTTTGCTTGCCAGACCTCCTCAAGTTTCAGTACAAAGCCAGATGTGGGCTTTATTTTTACCTCATTTATCAGATATTCCTGGAGTTTATCTCTTCATCTACAACATTTTTTCTTATCTTTTGTCTCCTTTTCTTTCTCATTAAGGTTCTAAATCTGTGTTATATGTCTGGATCTAGAATCCCCATTTCTTGTTGGATGACATTTCTTCAGGCTAAGTGAAGAAATGGTGTTATGTTCAAGCGGATCATTTAAAGGTAGTTTGCTGATGCAAAAGGCTATGTGTCAGGTTTGCACACAGAACTGCTGGAGCAGTGCAAGCTGACTCTCCATTTATCTGTTATAGCTTCTCTTTTGTAAGCTGAGAATGTTTATGTGCATCATAAATACATGTGCATTATAAATATTCAGACATCTGCTGGGAAAAGCACAACTACATTGAAAACGCTCACAGTATGTCTAGGATTCTCGGTTTTCATATAATTCAAGAAAACTGGAGTCCTCAAAACAAGGACCTCTGCACAAAGGTCTTCTCCAGTGTCCAGACTTGAGTGTCTGGAAAACAGAAGTTGGTCCACCATGAACAGATCATTACAACATACTAATTCATTAGCCTCTGTTGAATAAAAAATAAGAATCCTTTAATTTCACACAGGCTTATTCATCTGGAGTTCTTTTCCTCATCTTAAGTCTTTTTGCCAAGAATTATAGGGAAAAGACAGAAACTGTAACAGAGTCCAAAAAATTTATCCCAAAACAAAAACAATCTTCTCTTTCCCACATTCCACACCCCCCAGAAAATCCAGCTAGCCAACCAACAATGTTTGTAAAATTGTCATTGCAAAAAAAAAATAAGCCATCTTATTTTTCTATTTTTGGCCCTGCACAAATAAGATGATCAGGGTGAGGGGTACAGGGAGGGTAGGGTAGGGGGTATCTACATGCGAATGGAGGAGTGGGGAAAGAAATTTAAGCCATATGTCTGGAAACAGTTTTTCACTCTTCCAAAGTCAAAGAGGCCTTTCCAAGACCAAGAGTAGCAGGGTGTTCCCATCTGTGAAGGATCTTCTCCAGCGCAATGCTAGTGCAGAGCAGGGTTCTCCATGTGTGGGCTGGACTGCCTTCCCACACCCCACCTCTCCCAGCAGGACGTACAGCCGGGGCTTCCAGGCTCTCTGATGGGGTGAGGGATGGTGGCCATAAGGGCAGTGTGGCATTTAGCACAGGCTCTACAAGCCTGCTTGGATCCTGTGTGCCTTCCTGAGGGTTCACTGTTCTTCACTTAGCTGGACAAAATATGCTTGGAGGGAGCTGCAAACCCCATGGTGGACAGCAGCATGCTGGTGTCTTCAGAAAAATACACCTTCACATGAGAAACCTCGGAGCTCCCTCAGACTGGTAGGTGTGCAACAGATATCTATAGCTATGGTGTCAACAGAGCCCTGCGGTGCATTTAAACACTGGGGAGAGGCCCCATGGGAGTTTGGAGAAGGGAAGATGAAGGCAGTTCCCACTGACCAAAGTCAATAGTCCCAAGCAAGCATGGAGCTTGGTACTTTTGAAGATGAGGTCTTCGGTGCATTACAAAGTAAGGGTAGGATCCACCTCACTTAACAGCTGAACAAGTAGGTCAGACCGACTCTTTACACAGTGAACACAATTTAACTCCTCCTAAAACACAGATGATTTTTCTGTGCAAATGCACTGTGGACATTTAAGGCTAGGGGAGATGAACCCTACCCTAGGACTCCAGCTTTTCATATCCATTTCCTAAAACTGTAGCTGCAATTTGCACACATTGGTCCATGTTACACTGAATCCAGTCTATCCATTTTCAACTAGCACAGACTCCAAGTGGAGGAAATGTGTTACGAGATCCCAGCCCAACATACTTTGCTCTTTCTTATTCTCAACCACTTCAGATTTTTGATGCTATTATTTAAAATTCTAAGAATAAAGGAACAGGAGACTGGGTGTTATTTCAAGTACACAAGATCACAAGAGCAACAGCAGAAACCTCTTGAAGCCTTACTATTGTCTACAACTAGGTGCATGTTTCTCTGAAATAAAGAAGTTTGTTTATAAACAAGGCATCTCTGTTTACGTGCAATCTCTAAAAAACAGATTATAAAGCCATTTAGCAGAGATTTAATTGATTCTACATAGCTAGGATCCCTCTGTCCTTCTCAGGTAGAAGCATTTGTGAGTTCCTCTCTTTGAGGTGCTTACAAACCAATCTCAAAGAATTGAGTCCCCTTCACAATGCATCTGGCTTTCCTGCATGTGCATGTTCCATATGAACATAAATAGCTAGCTACTGGAGTAATCATGAAATGCACTTGGAGATTAATTAATTTTTAAAAACACATATTGTAAAAATAAACAGTAAGTATTTGTGGAAGAAGTTTACATTCTTTTTTTTTTCAAGTCTAAATAAATTGGGTTGAAAGAGGTTATTACATTAGCAATTGGCAAGCTGCTCACTTAATCCATCATGTTTCCATGACAGCAGAACTCACAGAGCAAGGATGGACTTGGGGCACTGACAGCCTTTCCTCTCTCAGCTGGGATCTTATGTGCAAAAGTACACCCGCAGATATAACCCTTGTGTAAAGAACATTTTATTAACAGCTCTTGCCTGGCCCCCTGAGCAAAGCCAAGGTCTGTACTGGGGCATAATATGCCTGTTCTGCATCACATTCCTTTTCTCCATGGACTTGTGTGGGATACCTGAGCAAAGGCCAGATCCCACCAAAGTCAGTGAAAAAACATCTACTGACCTCAGCTCAGGTCAGAGCTGTATGTTCTGCTTGGCCTGGCAGTACATAATTTGTCTTTTCCCACTCAGTAGACATCTGTGCTGACTACAGTGGCCATATCAACTTTCCAGCTGTCTGCTGTGCTCCCAGCATCATTAAATTTGGTGGTTTGTTCCCAAAACAAGAATGATTTTAGATTAAGTGCAGCAGGAAAGCCATGTATTTGAATACCTGGCGTACCATGCTGCAACAGCATCCACCTTCAGTCCCACACAGGCTGCTGGTAAGGAAATCAGTACGTTAGGCTGGTTTAGCAAGAGCAGAGTTAAATGGTTATAGCACATGTAATAGGCATGGAGAGAGGACAACATCAAGGTTTTAGTGTATTGGCATTTGCCATAAAGGTAACGACAGATTGAAAAGAGCTTGAAACCTCAACTTCTCATCTGTGCTGTGAGAGGGCAGAGGGCTGAGTCCAATTCCCCAGGTGTAAAGCCACCTCGACTGTCTGGGTGTCAGCCTGGATCCTGCCACCATGTGACAGCTCAGAGCCATAAGCCATCTCACCATCGTCTTACTGCTAGGTGGTCTTTACATCTGCCAGAGGAGGTCTTTTTACAGCAGCTGACACCCGGTAATTCCAGTCTTCAATCTTATCTTTGCAGATTAATGGCACATGTATACCAGAATTTGAAATATCCAAACCCTTCCCCAAGGCAGGCACCTCCAGGACCTTGTTTGCTCACACTGCTTTATTTAGGTCTGTTGCTTCTGGAGCAACAGCATGCCTTGTTCTTGCCAGATTCACCTGAGATCACACTGCACACTCGCCAAAGCATGAGGGCATGCAAACAGACGTGCAGACACAGACAACAAACGCACCCATCCCACTAGCCTGGCCAAAAGCAGAGATTTCTGGAAATCAGTATAGAAAGCAGCTGGCTTAATTCTTCATTGCAAATCACAAAACAAATTCTAGAAGTCTGTACAAAAGTAGACTTAATCTGAGGTACCTTCCCTAACCTTTTCCTAGGGACCTTCAGTGTCCTTAGGATCTTCTTGTCCATTAAACAAGCCAATTCAGCAGCACTCCAAAATGTTGCCCTTCATCATTCATCTCTCTTCTTGGTCAGTCATGTCCCTGGTTAGACCTGGAGTTTTTCTGACTGCTATTTTATTGAAATGAACCCTCAAAACATCTCTGAAGGCCTCTCTCACTTTTCCTTCCTACTGTCTAGTTTAGCAGTAGACAGCCATTCTTACATATTTCAGCCTGGATTAGCTCCTTGTACCTCTGAGAATGCAAACAAACACCCTCCAGCTTGCCTGCATTAAGTTGCTTTTACTGTGAAAATAACTCTTTGGAATGTGATTTTCTTTTCTTCCTTAGCTTCCTGCCTAAGAAGTTGATTTAAATAAATTTTTCTTGACTTTTCCCTGTCCAAGTTTTTATTGTCTTTCTAACATCTTACAAAAGCCATGTATCCAAACGTGTTTGTAGCAACACTGTTTTATAGGCACTGCCCATAACATGTCAACATGGCAGATGACCAAAGCAGCATTTGGAGGACCTGGTCAAAACCCTCTTTTCCGCATTTTGCCTGTGTTACGGCTTCACAGGTCCATTGCACATCTTAACTCAGGAAGTGCTTGCTCCACTAGTTCTGGTTTGGAAAACTTGGAACAACCATTTCAGTGAGACTTCAAGCCAAAACAGCAGAAATACTGCTCATGTTTTTCATTCTTCAGAGCTTTCATGTTCACACCCAAAGGCTGTTGCAAGACCAACTGTCTTTGAAGTTGACAACCTTCTTCAACTTTGGTCTTAAAAATTACAGCTCATTGTATAGTTCAAGTAAGAAAAATCTATTTCAAGATCAGATCTATGGTGCTGGTGGATTCACATACCACCACTAGTGATTACTCTATCTGCAAAAGGAAGCAATGCCTAACTTAGGCTCACTTGAAAACTATGAACAGGGGTTTTCATAAGCATTGCATGTGTTTTTATTCCCTGGGGAGTTTCAGGCATCCTCAGGCAGACAAGTACAGCAGTGTCCCTGAAAAACTGGCAAGAAGGAAACAACTATTTTGCCAAATTAACAGGTAATATGTGTGTGTTATAACAGAAAAAATGTTTTGCAGTTAGTCACCTCCAGGTCAACATCATACTTTGGCTCTTTTAGCTGATAAGGTATATATAGTTAGGCTCTTGTTTTCCTTCACTGCGTATAACTATCTTGTAGATAATACACAGCTATCTTATTTTCTACTGGGATTTACACCATCCTATCGGTGAACAAAAATGACCTCTCCAAAGTGCTGCTCAGCCCTCACATCTATTAGCAAAAACTTCCTATAGAATGCTTGTTCAAATGGCATTTGGTTTGGAAGTGCCTGCACAGAAATACTTTTGCCCAAAAATGGTTGGGGTTTGCTGCGTTATTATACCTCTGTATTTGCATAAAAAAATTGATACTTGGTGACTGGTATTTATTTTCTTATCTTTTGAGGTTCTCACCAGCAAAGATAAACACAATGGATTTACTTAGATTGTGTGTCACTTGTTTTTTCCATAATAAAGTAAATAGAAACCACGTACAGACCCACACATGCACTCTAAAATTCCCTACTGTTTTGGCTTAAAACAGAGCAGTGAGCACTGTGAAGAAGTTCTCAAACCATGTTACAGGATCTGACCCATTGCACATAAATCACAGGATGTAAGGACCCCGCGCTGCAGGGTGTTGTATGCCTTCCACCTACCACTACAGTCACAGGGTTAAAAACTCCCAGAATGACTCAGAAATATCATAAACCTCTACACACCATAAGGGAAACTTTCTTTCTCATTGGACGAGCAAAAGTGGCAGATCTATCCAGAAATGAAAACTCTGCTCTGCAGGGAGGCACAGGCAAGGAAACTTGCCCAAGGCTGCTTCCTCCTGTGGTGGCTCAGCACCATTCTCCACACCCTCCCGCATGCCCTCCCACCAGCCAGGCCACCTCGGCTCCCTCTTGCCCCGTGGCAGTGCTGGTCCCGCACACCAAGGCCCTTGCTCTCATGGCTGTCCATCTGCGTCTGTCAGCGTGCAGCCGTAGGGAGCAGCAGCTCACGAATGCAGAAGATGACACGAGGGTCATGCTGTCCATCTGTCTAGTCACCTATGGCCCTGTCACGACAGGAGCCAGGGGATGCAAACACAGCCTTGCAGCACCAAAGAACGGAGGAGACACTCAGGGTGCAATAACCCTGCACCATTTACTTCGTTATCCCCAATACCCTATTCGCATTTGCCAGCAGATGGCACTCATTATATGTTTGACTTGTCCACAACCCAGGTACACACTTTCCAAAGCGCAGTGAATAAAGACAGGACATAGTCTGTCCCTGCGTGTTTCATGGGCTGTTGCCTTTCACTCATTTATCACATGGTTAAGGGCTATGATTTCAGCAGGGTCCGTATTCCAAGGGAAATTGGAAAGGTGAGGAGATGATGGGCAAAAAAGTCCCTCAGTGGCAGGAGGGGCATGGCGTGGGCTGCGTGGAGGCTGGGACAGCCTCCTGCCCATGCATCAGGAGCTGGCAGCCTTGCCACCCCAATTCCATGCCCTTCACACCCACCCCGCAGCTGAAGCAGTCCTGGGGAAAGGTCCATGGGGGGAGATGTGGCCAATGTGGCAGGCAGTGGTGAAGGAAGACCACCCCTCCCAAGCAGGGGCTGTGCCAGGCTGGTGACGCTGCTGTCTGCTGGGGTCCCCATGCCCCACATCCTGCTAAATACCTCCCCCAGCTATGCTCCTTCTCAGTCTTGCAGAAGGAAGTGGTAGGGTAAAAATTTCCTTCCCAAATATCCCGGGTAGGATCAACTGACCTCCCAAAACATGCACTTTAATTCCAATTATCAGCTTAAAAAGCAGCTGAAGAAGGCAGCCAGCAACGTAACAGAGCAACCCTGTAGCCTTCAAGGCCTTGAGGAAGGGGAATGTATAAAATGCCAGCACTAGAAATGGTCAGTGCAGCCATCTGGCTCGACCCAGCTGCACACGCAGATGGCAAGAGATTTATTCTGCATCAAAGCATGTCTTTTAGAAAGATATCCAATCTCTCTTTCAAGAGCCCAGGCAGTAATGAATCTGCACTATAGTTCTCTCTCCCTGCTTGGAAAAGTAGGCACTTATTTCAGTTATGAATTTCTCTGCTTCCAACTTCCAGCCATTGGACCTTGTTATGCCCCGTCAGAAAGGCTGAATATGCTGATCTCCCCCCACAAGGATCACTCTCCAGGCCTCAGCTGACTTCTGGGGCTCTCTGCACTATTTCTGCTTCCTTCTCTCAGGGATGCTGCGGACACAGGTCTCAATGGCAGGAAGCTGCATCTCAGGCGGTGGCACAACGGAGTAGGAGGGATGCTGTGGGGGCAGCTGTGGCCACATGCAGAGTGCAGGCAGTTGCACCACCACGGATCACCTGGTGTCTCTCCCCATTTAATGCAATGCCACCACAAAGACACAGCAGGGTGCCCTGGCAGGGGCACCTGCATGCCCTTGTCCTGACTGACCCTCCAATGTTGTTGCACGGGAGGGGACTGCTCAGCTCACTGTTGGTTGTCTGGGATAGGAAACTTCTCATTCAGTTTTCATGAGAAACATCATGACTGGAGGGACCTTGATAAGAACATCTGACCCCCATGAAAAGAAAATTTTAAAACACAAACCAAAAAGTTTCCTGTGTCTTCTAAGGGAAATCAGAGAAATTGCACACACATGAATGACTTGTGCTTATTCCTCATTTTAATAACTCCATGTAACATGGGTGCCCATAACAACATGAACATGGTCTGGCCCAGCACCCCTTGACCTCCTGCAAGTCTTTCACTTGATTTCACTGATCACGTCAGTGCTGCTCTGGGTTGTTTGGTCAGCAGGGAAGGGAGAGGAGCATAAAAACCATGCTTATTCTCTCCTATTTGTAGTGATCCATATCATACAACCATTCCTTACTGACTTCCCCCCTCGGCCCCTGACTCTTCTTTCACAAATTAGAAGTTTCCCTTTGTCCTCCCTCGGGAGTCCTGGTGTGCTGCTTTTACAAAAGAAAGTACCAAAGACCTAAATCACCTCAACTTCTTTCCTACAGCAATTGCTTTACCAGAAGGTACTTTTTGCTATATGCAGCAGTGGGTTGGAGAAGTCCATCATACAGCTATCTGTGACAGCAAGCCCTACATGATGTGTGCTAATCCTTGCCAATGTTTTTAGGAGCTACAGGAATGCTGGCATTTAGAAAGGTGCTCATTAATTGCAGCTAAACCTGAAGCAACAGGAAGCTTGTGTCCATCCCTACAGTTTAAGCACAGACGAAGAATGAAATGAGTAAGGCACTGCTGGTGAACTTAATTGGTGTCTCGTGCTAAGTTTATTTTTAAAACCCCTGTAGCTCCTCAGTGCCAGCTCAAATCTCTCTTGGTCCCAGCCGCTGACTTGACTGTGGTGTCACTGACCCTCATCATGAACAACAGCACTCTGTCAACCATGACAGGTTTCTTGAGGGCGAGACAGTGAATGTAGTAAGACATTCAAAAGCTGATTTGAGCAATGTTACACTTGTGCATAAGTGCTGTTTTGTTAAGGAGCTGGAAATTTTTTTTGGCTTAATGCTATTAAAATCCTAAGTGACCACATACATCATAGCCTAACAACTAAATATCATTTATCAGTAGACTTTCAAGGATCTCTATTATTCCCTGTCTTCCTGGCAAATTTCAAAACTATTGCTTGCCTTGCAGTCGATACATATGCTCAAAGTAGACTATTAAACTTGCATCGTAATGAAAATACTCTTTGTCCTCATTCACTCAATATTCAGAAAGGGTCACTAAGAATTTGCTCTTATCTGAGCTCAGGACTGTAAAGTTTTTTTCCCAGATGATAATTGGCCACCGAATAAAATCTCTCCAGAGTGGAAAAGCTTAAACAATCTTAGACAACATAAACCATTGAAGCAAGTGTTAAGAGACCTGCCGGCACTGCAAAGGATGGTCATGCCCTGCTCCCTGCTGTCCTCTGTAGTCCCAAGCCTCCGCCATCCTGCACCCCACAGCCCCCTCCCTGCTGACAGGCCCAGGTTTCCTCCAGACATCCCAGGTGCAGGCTGGGCACCAGGGCTGGGGCACTCCCCAGACCCTCATGGGGCAGGGTGTGCCCGCTGAGCCAGAGCGGTGGGCTGCATCACCACCCACAAACCTTTGAGTCCTACCAGTGCTGCCCCTAATCCCACCTTGCTAGGCTTGTGTGCTCTTTGCCCTCATGCCACCGATGCTGTCTTTGGTTTCACAAGTTTCACAGTTCTGAGCCTGCAGCTATCTCACACCATATCCACCACAATTCAGCCTGGACAGTTGATTTTGCTGCTGTTTTGGGTCATTGTTTTATTGGCCCCAGAAGAACGTAAAACAAAGCTGAAATGGCATTTCCGTAAAAGCATGTATCCGTCCCCTTTGCTCAGGGTAGGATCAACTCCATCTACTACTGATGGCCTCTCATCAGGGTGGAGATTTCACAGCCCTCCTAGGGAATCTGTTTCAGTGGCTGCTGGCTTTGCTTTGAGAAAACATTTCGTAATATCTAACTAACTTCAAACCTCTTGTCCTTCAGTTTCATCCAGTACTCCCAACCATACTTAGAGGGGGCAGAGAAAAGAGCTAATTATCTTCCTCTATGCAGTTTTACATATCTGAATACTGCTAGAGCATCTCCTTTCAGTCTTCTGGCAAGGCTCACGCCTTTCTTTCAACCTTGCCTAATTTTGCATGCCTTGCAACAATTCTGCCTACACATCCCAGTAAAATATCTGCTTTTTTCTGCAGCAGTCTGACACTGTTGATTCAGGCAGCCTGACATCATATGTAATCCGCAGATCGTATTCTACATGCCTACGATCTTGCCAGTTTATACGATCTTGTAGTGAACCAGATGATTTTTTTCTATCCAAGCATGGCATTTTACATTTTGCTTCCCAAATTGTTCCCCTTTTCCATCAGTTCAGACCTCTGCTCCAACTTGTCAAGATCATTTTGAACTCTCAACTTTCCTTCCAGTATTGTGGAAACTTGGCAGCAGATCTGTATTTATTAAGCATGCTCTTTCTTTCATCTTTCCAGTCACTGAAGAAAACAGTGAATACTGCTGTCCCCAGGAGAGGTCTATTCAGCACCAGACTTCCAATGCAACACTGCATCAGTGACAGCTACTCTTTGTATATGGCTTTCTAACCAGTTTTGTACCCACTTGGTTCCTGTTTCCAAAGCTGTCTTATAAGGATATCTTGCAAAACAGTGGGAGAAAGCCTTAGGAAGTCATGAAGCATTGCATCAATGCTTCACCAAGACTCTGTCCTTGAAGGGATGAAGTGTTTTGAAATGATTTGTCATTGAGATACCTGTGTTAATTGCTCTTCATCTCTTTTTCACCTTCTAGGAGCTCAAAAATAAATCGTTTGTTAACTTCTTTGATATTCTTTTCACTGAGTTAAAAACTGGCTGGGTGTCCTAGCCCAGAGAGTTGTGGTGAATGGAGTTAAGTCCAGCTGGTAACCGGTCACAAGCGGTGTTCCCCAGGGCTCTGTTTTGGGACCAGTCTTGTTTAACATCTTTATCAATGATCTGGATGAGGGGGTTGAGTGCACCCTCAGTAGGTTTGCAGATGACACCAAACTGGGTGGGAGCGTCGATCTGCTCAAGGGTAGGATGGCCCTGCAGAGGGACCTGGACAGGCTGGATTGATGGACCAAGGCCAGTTGTATGAGGTTCAACAAGACTAAGTGCCAGGTCCTGCACTTGGGTCACAACAGCTCCATGCAACACTACAGGCTTGGGGAAGAGTGGCTGGAAAGCTGCCTGGCCAAAAAGGACCTGGGGGTGTTGGTTGACACCCAGCTGAACATGAGCCAGCAGTGTGCCCAGGTGGCCAAGAAGGCCAACAGCATCCTGGCTTGTATCAGGAATAGTGTGGCCAGCAGGAGCAGGGAAGTGATTGTCCCCCTGTACTTGGCACTGGTGAGGCCGCACCTGGAATACTGTGTCCAGGTTTGGGCCCCTCAATACAAGAAAGACATTGAGGTGCTGGAGCATGTCCAGAGAAGGGCAACAAGGCTGGTGAAGGGTCTGGAGCACAGGCCTTATGAGGAGCGGCTGAGGGAACTGGGATTGTTTAGGCTAGAGAAGAGGAGGCTGAGGGGAGGCCTTATCACTCTCTACAACTACCTGAAAGGAGGTTGTAGTGAGGTGGCTGCTGGTCTCTTCTCCCAAGTAACAAGTGACAGGATGAGAGGAAATGGCCTCAAGTTGCACCAGAGGAGGTTTAGATTGGATATTAGGAGAAATTTCTTCACGGAAAGGGTGGTCAAGCATTACAGCAGGCTGCCCAGAGAGGTGCTGCAGTCACCACCCCTGCAGGTGTTCAAAAAATGTGTAGAGGTGGCACTTTGGGACATGGTTTAGTAGGCATGGTGGTGTTGGGTTGATGGTTGGACTGATAATCTTAGAGGTCCTTTCCAACCTTAATGATTCCTAGTTTTACTTTCATTAAAAAATAATCCAGCCACCAAGCCAGGAAACATGAAATTAATTATGACTCTACCCTTAATTGGTTTAGTGGTGGACTTGGTAGTGTTAGGTTAATGGTTGGAATGGATGATCTCAAAGGTCTTTTCCAACCTAAACGATTCTATGATTCCATGATTTCTCTGGTTAACAAAATTATGTTCATTAGTCTGTAATTCTGTCTCTTACCTCTTCATCTAAAGGAAGGGCACTGTGTTTGCTCTTCCTCAGTCTCCAGGAACATAGTCTGTCTCCCTCATGCTCTGTCAGTTTGGTGTGACTCTGTCTTGCTTCCTGGTTTGCTCCAGGTTGAGTCTGTGGCCTCGTGCATGACATGGCCATTGTTGTTGGGATTCTTCTTGCTGTTTGGAAACCTGTATATGGGGCTAGATTTATTTTCTTTCACCCTGGAAGCTGGAATCCCACTCCCATATATGATCCTGCTTTAATACCTCAAAATATCCATGGAGACGGTAGCCAAAGTATAACAATGATTTCTGAACTCTTGTTCCCTCTGTTTCTTGCTTTCAGGATTAAAAAAAAAAAATTATTTTAGAATATTCTGATATTTCATCTCTGAATTCTGCTTCGAGTCACAATATTCCAGTGCTCCTATCTGCTCTTTCAAGGTGTTTCAAGCATTTCTGCAAGTATCAATGCTTTATTCACTTCCCTGCCTCACTCACCGCATACAGGAGATAGAAAAGTGCTTTCCTTTAATTTTCTTTACCAGCCCCGCCCCCCCCCCCCCCCCCCCCCCCAAAGTAAGTTCAATGAGTAGACCCAAGTCTTGCTTTCATTGTGTTCATGCTTCAGATTTTTTTTATCTGGACAATCAGCTTTCTTGGTGGTCTGAGCATCTCATGCTGTCTATTCCCATCTGCCGCTTTGTTTGTCTATTAATCACACCCACTTCCTTGCTGTGGGGCTCACCAGGCTAATGGCTACCAGCATATGCCGTATACTGTGTGCTGGCAGATAGCACAAGGGAATTACAGTCTTGCAACAGCTAAACTGGCTTTTTACTGAGAGGAAAAATTTCTGCAGATGCTACGATCAAGCCAGTGCTCCGAGCAAGTACATGCAAGCTGATTTCCTTGTTTCCCAATAAACTAATCGCATCTTGTCCCACCCTTGAAGATTTCACACAAGCTGTTATATTCAAGAATGGGGGAGTCCAGAAACCCTGTCTGAGTGCCTTCCAGTCTGGGGTGGCCTCATGTTGATGTCCCTTGATTTGAACCAGCTCCTCTGGTATTTGATTCCATTTTGCACTGTCTGTCTGTGGAGATGGTTGAGAGAGTTTGTGCAGAAGAACCCAAGACAGTCCTAATAAATTGTATTCTTTGCTATGCAAATACTCGGTGGCCTCAGAGTTGTACAGACAGCTACAAAGGAAGCCTGTGGGTCTGCTGCCTAAATAAATAGCCCTCTTAAATATTTCACTCACTCAGTTCCTTGGGATGGCTCAAGTTCAGCAGTGAGCAGTTTTACAGCCACTTCATAAGGGAGGAGAGAGGGAAACAGTAATTAAACTATCTCCTTTTGGCAGTGCATCCCCTGTCGCTCAAACTAATGAGGTAGTTTGGTGCCAGATGGGAAAGCACACTGGGAGCACAGGGTTTGCAGCACTCCCCTGTATGCACAGTCTGCAGATACCTTCAAGGAACAGGCTGTACCTGAGCTGACTTCAGTCCCACTTCTCCTCTCCTGCAGAGCCCAAGAAGGAAGCAGGTGGTGGGGCTGTGATGGGGATGAAAGTTTCTAACATGCATGCACACACACTTCCAACTGTCTGGGAAAGAGCTCTGTGCAGCTACGGTTTTGGCCTGGCTCTCCAATCTCACAATTATTTTATATCATTTAGAAGATATCAAACCTCAGAAATTTGAGTTTCTCTCAGAGAGACGCCAACAAGCTGAGAAATGTTGATCAGGTTTCCAAAAGCTGATGTTTCACTCATGCTCTTCTAGCCCCTGAGAGCCTGCTTCCAAATCGGCCGGACCCCTGGCCAGTTCTGGGTCACAGCCAGTGTTTTGGTGTCTACGCAAACCAGTAGATATGAAGATGTTTGACTGTGACACCAGTAGAGCCAAAGTCCTGCATGGACAGCCACTGGGGCTTTCTAGGGGTGCAGGGCATCACTGCTTGGACAGTATTTGGCTGGAGGGTGTTGGTGTCCAGGCTGTATGGGCCCATGCCTGGGACTGCAACCAGCATTTGTCATGGTAATGCTGACAGCACTCCCCCAGGAATTTCCTCTTGCACTTTCCTTCGTTTACTAGTTCTGCCTGGAAAGCTTTTGTCTTTTGTCTTCACCCAGAAGTGCTCACTGAGATCAGGACCGCTCTTTCCACTGACATAAGTCAACAGCATTTACCAGCAGAGACTCAGTGTCTTGTTTGCTTTCTGTTTGCATTACCAGCTGAGCCAGCACCACTGCAACTCCAGCAAGGGAACTGAGCTGCTTTCTTTGACCCATTCCTCTCCTCTTTCTCCCACTGCTGTGGCTTGTCTGAGCCTGCTGTGCAGCCAAGCCCTGGTGCCCAGAAATCGTCAGTCATGTTAGTTCAGGAAATCATGGGATTTCAAAAATAATATGTGTGGTTGGTTGTTTTTTTTTTCTTGCCTCCAGGTTTTTGAGCCTTCAATACTGTGTTTCACTAGCCTGCGTTGTTCTGGATCATTTTTAATGAAGATCAAGGCCAGCATTCCCTCACTTGTCATGGAACAGTGTCTTGAAGAGATGACATTGGATACTCCACTAAAGTAGTGACTGCTCTTTCTGCTTCGTCCATTCATTTTCCACTGTGGAGTTGAGACAGACATTTGTGGAAGGTTAGTCACATTCTTCTAGTCACCTGAGGCCTCTGATATTTGTCATCATTAGCATAGTATAAAACCTGAATAAAGCTGGCAAAAAGGAAAATCTTTATTCTGAGATCTGCACCCAGCAAACCTGCATCTGGCTTTCCTACTAAAACAAAAGACAAAGATGTTTCCAGCATTTCAGTAACAAGTTTATCCAAAAAGCACCAACTAGTTTTCGCTTTATGAGACATTAACTTGTCTGTGACTATTCCAGCACACCCTACCATTCCAACAGTTTGTGCGGCCCAGTCAACAACCCTGGTTCCCAAATGACTCTTGTTTTAATCCTCATAGAGTGGAAACAGTGGCTTTATTTCTTGGCTTCAGTCACAGGCTCTGTAGTTTTAGAGACATTTGAGTACCAATATTGGTTTTCTCTTTAGCTGTTGATGCTTTCCAAAGACTGTATATACAGTTAAACTGCCATTAAATGTAATATTTTTCAAATCTGTCTTGCTCATTACATTGTAAGATACAAGCTGAAACCATATTCTCTGTGAGAAGGCTATGTGTCTTCTGGTATTGGGTAATGGAGCATGCTGAAGATATTTCCATGTTGCCAAAAACAACAATAAAACTAAGAGACAGTGTGTCGCATTTCCCTTATAGACAGATCCAGCTGTTCTCAAATGCCTGGAAAATCACAAGGGTGAGCAGCCACAATAGTTAGTTCATCAACACTACTCATTTGGCTGCCAGAACCAGCCTATATGAACCTTTGGTAGCTCTGTTTTACAGGCAGGGAACTGAGGAGCAATGGCCCAAACTGTCTTGAGAGTGCATGCTTTATCTCCCACCTGACCTGGGTTTCTCTTGCATGAAAACAAGGGCAGGGAGGAATGGGCATTCATTTGTTTTGTCCCAGTCTGGCATTTGCCTATGGACAGCCCCACCTGGGAAGTGCTTTTAGAATTTCCTGGTGAAGAGCACTCTGTAGTGGGCTGAGATTTTGGGTGACCCTGGAGATCCAGGAAGGCATGCAGTGTGTGCTGAAATGATCCTAGGTTCACATCCCTGGGGAAGGACCAGCAGAGTTTACATCACACACTGTTTTCAAGGCATATCCCAGACTGCATAGCAGTGATTGGTGTTCTTGCCTCTAACCTGAATTTGAGGTTTAACCCATACCACAAATGCCTTTTCTCTTTTGGGGCAGACGTTTCAAAAGGCTTCTTATTTCACAGATTGTCATGAATTTTGGCAGCGTACATGAACTGCAGAGTCCTTTTACCCTCCTACCCCAAGGCTCTTGTCAGCAATGTGTTTTAGCTTACAGTAGTTTTGCAGCCAACCAGCATCCTGGCATCTACAGCAGGTTATTTCTGTTACACAGCTGCAGCGGGACACTAGGTTTCTCCTTCCCAACATGAAGCAGCAACAGAGACTGGAGAAATGTGCCAGGGAAAGAAGGGTCTCCCTGGCGGGGTGACAGCTACTGCCAGCAGAGCGAGCGGTGCAGCCTGCTAAGGATCCCCAGCCAGGCTCCTGATAGAGCAAAGCTTCCATGGAAAGGCACAAGGTGAGGATCCTCCTTCTTAAACTGAGCACCCATTTTGCAACCAGCTATCAGTTGCAGTGGTTTGGCAGACCTAAGTGATATCATTAGCATTATTTGGACATGCTACAATTTCCTGCTCTAACTAATTTCCTTCTTTCTTAAGTTTTAAGAGAGACTTCACCAAGCAGCTGTCACAATCCAAACTGGGCTCCCCAGGGAGGATCATGGTGGTTCTGCGATTCCCTTGGGCTAAATTAAGGTGAAACAACACCAAACAATGGATTAAACACTTTATTGATGGTAAAAACCAACCTGAACTTGGAAAATGTAATGGTAGGCAATCTGAACTAGGAAAATGTAATGGTAGGCAACATGGGTTCTAACTGGAATACTTCTAAGAAGAAAGGAGAAAGAGGAAAAGGGGGCGGTGGAGAGAGAGAGTTATCACCACCCTTGGAGCCCACGATGTTGATGGTAAACATGGCAATCCTCCGGTAGCGGGCACGCATGTGGCTCCTTGGAGTTGTGTCTTTTATAGGCTAGTCCCTGCCTCTAGTCTCACCCGCTTGAGGACTTACATGGTTCTTGTTCCAGAATGTTCTTCATCTTCTGCGCAGGAGCCATTGTGGGGGGTGGTCATGAGGGGTCTTTTGGGTGGTCGTGAACCCCTTCCTCAAATGAAATCTGTATGACTGCTGGCCGTATATGGTGAGTTGTAAGGCACTCCAGAACGCGGAACTGCGCATCCTCCGACACGCCTTCCCGGCTCTGTGCCAACTGGCTTCTCACCTGTGGCTCAGTGGTGCTATGCAGACCCTTATTTGTCACTATGGAGACCTTAACTTGTCTTGCTGCAATGTTTGAGACATCAACATACCTTAACTCTTTCAGTCTCTCACACCAGCACAGAAAGTCAAGAAGCACAGCATGCTTACCACACCCTTGAGAAAAGACAAAGTTGAATAAACTCATGCATAGTTACCAGTGCATCAAGAAGAGGCATATGTGTTGGAGCTTTTAAAAGAAAAGTGCTACAATCCAGATTAGCTAGTTCTTCATTTAGTTTCAATTAGAGTTGGAAACCAATTCAGACTAAACATTTTAATTGATGAATATAGTCCCTTCATGCCAGAAATTGCCTGTGAACAGACCATGACCTCACCAGAAATACTTACTATTAGCTGGATGTTTTCTGCAAGTAAACATCTGTCTGTGACTGGCTCACGACTTGTTCACCACAACTACTTGTTCACATATCTGAGATTCAGTATTTAAGCTACACAATCACTTAGCCAAAGTCATATGGCATTGCATGTCTTTTCAGCCACATCTGAATGCCTACAGGAGCAGCTTCAGCACAATGCTCGTTGAAAATACCGTATTTACAAGATTATTCACCACTGCCTTGCAGCAAATGCTGTCAAAAATAAAAGCTCCCCCAATCAGTGACTTTAATATTTGTAAACAATAAAATCATAACAGATTTAGGATTGACCAAAATCTTTGAAGACTTCTCCACTCAACTCTGTTTTCAGCCTAATTTGCCATACCTTTAACCTGTGTTCATAAAGAACTGAGGTTTCTGTAATCATAATGTATAGGGGTATACCTTTGCATATGTATCCTTAATAACTTTTGAATCTTCTAGCCAGTTTTCCTCAGATTTGACAAAGAAGAGACACAGACGTTAAGTTCCTAATATGCTCCATATTCTGGGGGACGAGATGGCTGTACAGAAGCTGCTGAGCCTATCAGTGCCACCGATGAAGCATAGCCTTTCCCTTACTGGAGGTCAGAGCCCAGAAACTCTGAGGTTCAGCCTCTGCAATTTAAAGCAAATCAGGTTTCTTGGAACTATTACCCACCAACTCATGAATGATCTTGATTTGCAGCATAAAAACTGGGTGGACTTAATCTAGAAGAGGGAAAAATGTTCTGTTTCAGATTTTTTTGTTCTTTTTGAGTACAACCCAGTTTTTACGTAATTTTTTTCTAATCAGTCGCCTTTGTCAACCTCACACGCTCCCTCTCATTTACAGGCTTTCAGCAATGCGCCTTGAGCAACCTTGTAATAAAAGCCTTTATGAAGAATAGAGACTTGTCTTTCTGGACCTTTCAAGTGCCTCAAGCAGAAGCTGAAGGAGCACAGGTATGAAACCACTGTGCTCTTGCAGTATGGGTGGGACCAAGCTATGTTTCAGAAATTGTGCTAAAAGTTTGGAGTAAAATGTTGAGTAATTATCACCTGTTTGAGGTCTTTTCCATGCAGATGCCATCTCTTTTTGTGGTAGGAGATGCAAGTCAGCCTTTATTGTCAACTGAACTAGACTTGTTTTCAATTGTCATGATTGAAATACATAATTTTATAGTCTGAAGGTAAGAAAATGTGTCATTTTCCTACATGGGAGCACTGAAACTGCATGCTGGATAAAAGATGAAGGGGTTTTCAGCCTTGTCTGGCTCTGACTCCTCTTATGTTGAGATGCAATGCAATACAGGAAGGAACTCTGTTAGACCCAGTCCAAGTATTTCTGAAAACCTCACCCAGATTTTTACAGTGTTACTTTATATCACTCCAGTTTACCCACAAACATGAAACAACTTTTTGGTAATTACACAAGTCTCAGGACCTCATGACCTACAAAACAAACTGCTGAACATTCTTCATTGTTAAATAGTGCCTTTAAGGACTTTTTAAGTTTCATTTTGAAATCTGCTTTCCCAGATTTCCAGTCGTCTTTAAATATTGACATGCTTTTTAACATGCTTATGATGCTAATAAGGCACATACATATTCAGGTAGGACTTTTGCACGGTTTTCTTGAACTTCCTAGAATGGTCAGTACCACAGGCTTGGATTTCTCTGTCCTTGCAAGTCTATGTTCTGAAAACAAGAGCTTAATTTGGTTTACGGGGGACAGAACTGTGCCCATTCCAACCTATTAAAGCTAGTAGGACAGCTAATGATATAAGAGAAGAACTCAGCCCAGAATCTGCTTATTCAGCAAACTGTTTCAGGAAGAAGGTAGCTTATATGTTTAAAACATTGTTACCAAGTTACATAGAGGCAGCACCTTCTAGGAATATTCTACTAGAGTTATGCAGGAAAACGTGTATGCCGATATTAGCATTTGAGGGAAAAGGTACTGCAACACTTGAGGGCAATCGTTTTAAGAATCTCTGAGTATAAATTGGACCTCCAGCTTCCTCATAACTAAGTAATTAGGAGTGACCATTACTAAAATCACTGTTTGAAACATTAGCAATTCTGTCTTAGAAATTCTCCTCATTTTAGCATTCCTCTCAGAAAGACATTGGGGTCAGTTGCATTTACATTGGAGGATGTATAAATCTGGAGCAAATGTTGGAGAACTCTGCAGAGACATGTCTCCAGAAGCCTGCAGTAGCAGAACTTGACACTTCCCCTAGAGACATCTTTTTTGTTTTGGTTTGGTTTTATTTTTTTTAGGTCCCCTTCCCATTCTCTCCACACCCAGGAGGGTAGTTGCCTCTGAGTCATTTTGAGAAGTCTGGATTTCAGTTACTGGAAGTTTCTGTTCTTTATCATCTGAGAGCTTTGCCAAGGTGCTGGCAGCCTGAAAGTCAGCCATTTGACTTCACGTTGCTGTTCAGGCTCAGCAAACTGCAAGTGTCAGAGACTATTTTCCACCTATAAGCCTATGGGAGTCCAAACCACTCATGGCAGGGAGCCTGCTGAGTTTAAGAAGAGCGCAAAAGCGGGGAAATTGTGAGGACCAAGACAGCTTTTTGACGCAATGCATAAAAAAAGTGTTACAGATTGCTCACATCTTTCGCTGACTTGAGTGGGAGAGCAATCCCTTCCAGTCTGGGGTGTCCCCAAGGGGTCTGGCCAAGGGGCATCTGCAAACCTGGTATTTACTGTTTCTGCTCTCCTTGGTCCAAGAGAAGGGGGCAGGCAGGACCTGGGCAGCAACACATGCTCTCACAGCCTCGTTCACATGTATTCAGTAGCTCCTGCCCTGCCAGCTCCCAGTGGGATGGGAAGGGAAAGTCACCTGAGGGACAGCCAGCCTGCCTGGGCTGAGCAGGCAGAGAACAGCAGCCTGGCACGAGCCCTGGGGCTCCTCACCTTCCTCCTCAGGGCGGGAGCCGTGAGCATGCCAGGCTTGCCCCACAGATCAGGACGTACAGTGCAATGGCTTTTGTGGTGAGCCGGGTAAGTATGCTGTACTTGGGTGACTCAGAGCACATGTCATCTGTGGTACCGAAAATTGTGTTTACTAAGAGACACTGCCCAAAACAGCATCCTTCTGGAGAGAAGTCCCTGGTTTGGAAGGACACTTGCAGTAAGCCTGGGGTGCCACACAAGAATGTGTTACGATGGTCTCTGATCTCTGTTTAAGTTGTGGTTTTCTGTTGAAGTGAGGCTTTGGGTTTTATTAATTTTCTCGTGCTGGATACCAGCACATGCATCATTCCATCCCCTCCTGCTCTTTTGGCAGGTGTTTCACTAACATCTGTTGTCTTAGCCCCAGAGGACCCAGACCCCTTCATCAAGAGAGCAGCAGGAAGCAGACAGTCATGTGCTCTTTTAATGACTCAGACATCAGCATGATGTCCATGGCACCATGACTGTTAACAAAACAATTAATAAGGACTGAAAGAGAATGAGGGGATAAAAAAACATCAGCATGATCTTGTCAAGAACTAACTGCCTCAGACCACTCTAGTTTCTTCCTCTGAAGGGATAATTCACCTGGAGAATAATAGGGAAGCAAGAAAGATTATCTTGACTTGAGGGTTTTCACACTCTCCACCCTGATTTTCTTTTGTGAAACAAAGTGAGACAGTCTCTGTGGAACCACTGTGCACAACCAGCTGTATAACTACACGCAAGGAGCAGTTGTCTGTGTGCCATGCTGTCCAGCCCAGCACACATGTCCAGCAAAGAAATCCAAAGATCTGCTCCATAACTTTTTCTATTTACAATTTGGACCTGGGCATAGAGAGAACTCCTGTAAAATTTATTGGCAAGACAGGTGAGAGCAGGCACTAAATCTAAAATTATTTTGATAAAACAGAGAGATGATACCAAAATTGCATTATTGACTCATTTTATTTTTTATCGTGTATAGCTATTTGACCTTTTTCTGTAACATTCCTGTCTCTCTGACTGTTTTTCTCTTTATACCTGTGCCTTCCACTTCTGTGCTGTAGCACTTTTCATTTCTCTTTTACTAGTTTCCCTACATAGCTTAAAGTGGAAGACAAGAAGAAATCCACCTAATTTGCAGCAAAGGAGGTTTTGGATCAATATGAGGGAAGATTGCGACTGCCAGGATAAGGAAACACTGCCTTTGGTGACAGAGAGGCGGTGGGCTCTTGTCCACTGGAAGCTCTGAAAAGCAGATGTGATGAACATCTGTCAGGCCTGGTCTTCCAGCACTGAACCAGTCCCGCGTTCCTACGATTAACTTTAAGAGAGCAGCTGTGGATCCTGCAGCTGCACTGAGGACATGTGTCTCTTAAAGATCCAGAGTTATTGACTATTTTATAAAACCTACAGCTGGATTTTATTGAAAAGTACATTTCCCATCTCTCCCTGCTCAGAGGCAAACAAGTCACATTGGATCTGTGCTTTGGTCAAAAGGAAAAGCTTCTGCTACTCAAGACATTGTATTTGCCTAGAAACTCTTCAAAGGCATGTCCATGTGTGTACCTTTGCTCTAGGTACCTCTGGTTGCCATTTCAAGGGCAATGAAGAAAAGTGGGCATTTTGCACACCCCGTTGATCTTCTCACACAGGACAGCTGTAAAGCTGGAGCAAATAAGCTCAGCCAGCATTTTCAGCATCTGAACTAGTCATAGAATCATAGAATCATAGAATGCTTTGGGTTGGAAGGGACCTTTAGAGGTCATCTAGCCCAACCCCCCTGCAATGAGCAGGGACAGCTTTAACTGGATCAGGTTGCTCAGAGCCCCATCCAACCTGACCTTGAATGTTGCCAGGGATGGGGCCTCCACTACCTCTCTGGGCAACCTGTTCCAGTGCTTCACCACCCTCATTGTAAAAATTTCTTTCTAATGTCTAGTCTAAATCTGTTCTTCTTTAGTTTAAATCCGTTATTCCTTGTCCTGTCACAACAGGCCTTGTTAAAAAGATTCTCCTCATCTTTCCTGTAGGCCCCCTTTAAGTATTGGAAGGTTGCAATAAGGTCTCCTCACAGCCTTCTCTTCTCCAGGCTGAACAACCCCTGTCTTCATAGGAGAGGTGCTCCATCCCTCGGATCATTTTTGTGGCCCTCTTCTGGACCCGCTCCAACAGGTCCATGTCCTTCCTGTGCTGAGGGCTCCAGAGCTGGATGCAGTACTGCAAGTGAGAGTCATGCCAAAGCTCGTGCTGGGCTTCTCAGAACTGAAGGAAAATTGAATGTGACTGCCCCAAGGAGGGGCAGGGCAGGAGCATATCATGTGCATATCATGCCTGTCACAGGAGAGAAAAAGGGAGGGAGAAAGAATGTCAAGTGATGATCCCCACAGCTGTCACCCTCCCATACCTCCTGTCCCACCCCTCCAGAGGTGGCAGACACAGCACAGAAAAGATGCACAGTGGGTCCTTGGCCATTTTGCTGTAATCAGATGTCTGTTGCCCTCCATAACTAGCCCTAGAGCAAACTTGGAGTTGTATTTCTCCTACTTTGCTGTGTTGGTGAATTATGAATTATTTCAATTACACCTTGATAAAATCCTCCCAGCACATCTGCATGAGCAGAGACCAGCTGCAGGTTATGGTGTTGAGTGCTGGCTCTCAGGAGATCCCTGCTGGGATGCCCCAGCCCACACTGGCTGCGAGAGCTGGGAACTAATTCACCAAAACCAAGTGCTGCAAATAGCATGATTCTCTGCATGTGATGTGGTGCCTGGCTGAGTAGCTTTCGAATGCTGTATCACGTTCTGGAGGAACGGCATTTCTGCATCGGGCTGTCAGCCTGTGCCTCACTGGTAGGGTGAGATGGTCTCAAATGGGAAATTCTGGGAGCAGGAGATTTTTGGCAACTTGTGTCCTGGGGGCTGTCAAGAGCTCTGCTGTGCAGGAGAGACACTATGGCTTTAACCTCACTGTAGAAATGAACAATTCATTTATTTCCTAATGTGGTTCCTACTCTGCCTGTCTGAGTACCTGTGACGGCTATTTCAGAAGACATGAATACAGATCTCTGTCATTTTACCACTCTTAATGGCAAATCATTCCCATGCTGCTAGGAGTGACAGGGTATACAATCGCACAGAACCGAGTCATTACAGTAACACAGATAAAGCTGTGAAGACCATGTTCAAGTATCTAGTTAAGTTTATAGCATAAGAAAACAGCCTTTAGAAGTATAGATCCCTGTATTCCTACAGTTAACAAAAGCTTCATTTATGTCTTGGACTTTTATGGATCTGGCACTCCTTTAGTATTAATCCTTCTCTGTTTTTCTACATGAGCAAAATTCTCAAGAGGCTTTTTAAAAATGAGAGCAAACTGACTGAAGAAAAGCACATCAGGCCAATCTCACTTGTTAAAAATAAGTTTTCTCTAGAACATGGAAAGTGTCAAATACTCCTATGCAATCCATTTTGGTATCTGAAGATGTTTGTTCATTCATTCAGACCTAAGCTTTTCAATTTAGTAAGAAGCTTGGCAGCACCCTAACATGATCTAATTTGATAGCATTTCTTTCCTGGTCTGCCAGCATGAAATTTAAAGAGGCCAGCGTCTCCATGGCTGTGCCTGTGGGTGACTGGATGTCTCAAGGGACTTGTCAGCAGGTGACAAAAAATCATCATATCTGGATCGCAGCTCATCACTGAGGTTTGAGCTATGGGAGGACCATTCAGTAGCTGTCACTGTCTGGAAGAGCACCGAAGACATTGAAGGGATGCTTTGCAGGAGATTGCATGGGATTTAGCCATCTTCAGTTCACTGTAAGCTAAGCTACGGGGAGAGATGGTTTTTTTTTTTTATTACTGTTTAGGCAGCCTCTTGGCAAACTTGGCAGCCCGCTTTGAACAATCCTGCGAGCTGGCAGCCCCCGACGGAGGCAGGGTAAGGCCGGTCAGTCTCAGTCGGTCATGGCACTGCACACATCCACTCCTTCTGAGACCACAGCGGTGCCTCTGCTCCTGCCCAGCCAGAGCCACCAGCACGAGACGGTGGTTGCTGTGCACTGCTTGTCATCCGCTGCTTTAGGTTTTGGAGCCCCACGTGCTTGTCTCCCTCAGTCTGAGATTTTTGCAAGCTGACACCAACAGAGACACTTGGAGGGAAAGCTGTACCCTGTGTGCCCTAGATAGGGAAGCAAATTGCACAGCTTTCTTCCGAAACAGCTGTCATTAGCCCTTTCCTTTCACTCTCTGGTCCTTCGCATATGGACTGCAGGGGCTTATTACCAAAAGGAAGGCATTTCTCATTGCCAGCTAAGCCACCTTCAGCACATCTTTACACTCCACCCCAGCTGCATGCTTCCCCTCCATTATTCTTCTAGTATCAGCAAATGGAAATGTTTAGAGATGACTGTGGCTGGACCTGACACACAAGCCAGCTTATTTTAGTGGGCTGCTAAAATTCTGTGGTTCAACGCTGGCAGCCAGACAGGGAGACAAAAAATGAGGAATATTATTTCCAAACGAATTCCCAAGAGTACATTCAATTAGAGAGGTTGTTTTTTGACCTTTTGCAGGCTTCATTAAAGCCCCTATCACTTTTCCAGAAAAAGAAATTTTGAAAACAGATGGAAGTAAATGAAAAATCTATGCCTGCAATGCTACACAGCCCAAAATGAGCAGTCTTGAATGATCTCTGCTGAGTACCGGTGTGCAATTAAAAGGATGCTTATGAAGCCGTCATACTCTGAAGTACAAATACTTGCCTATAACCTACTGGGAACTGCCTCATGAGAGAAAAAACATACACTCTATTAACTCAGCTGGCATGGAGTTTTGCATGTAGACTATAAAGTGACTTAGAAAGGGGAGTTTATGGACGCTATCAGTATGTGATGATACAAAGCAGGAAAAATACAGGAAAGAATTAATCCTTAGCAACAGCTTTGTAAAATACATAGGAAAACTCTGAAAAAAAGTAGGAAATAGTTTTGGGAAAGATTTAAAATCTAAGAAGTGCTGGAGGAATAAAACAGTTGTCAGGTCAGTAGTGCAGGCAGGTACTCAGAAGAGGTGCCATTACTTACAAAATACCCCTTAACAGGCACATGTGATCCTGTGTTATTTTTTAGCCCATGTGTGACTCTGCCTAAATCCCTTTTGGATCTAGCCTCGAGGCCCTTCTGCTATCCAGAAGAGTTGGGTATCTCTACCAGCTCTACTCTGCATCCCACCTGCGTGGTGCTGTGCCTGTTACACACTCACGGCTGAGGAATGCTTTCCTGAGTGTATGTCATGACAAGCTGCTGTCACGGAAAGTGAGCTGTGGCCCACCTCTACTTCCTTACTTTGAGATGAACCTAAACTGAGCAGTTTAGACTGGGAATGAATTTAGGTTAGGTTCCTTTAACCCATTTTATCTCTATTCCTATCATATGCTTTACTTAAAACATTGTTCATGTAATAAGCTGTGGCAGAAAGAACTAAGGTAATTTGGACCTGCTCTGCTGACAAAACTTTCTCTAAGCTACTTGAAATGTGAGAGAGTAAAAATGGTCACAGTCTGTTGCATTCCACGTAACTACAGAAGAGCTTTTGGATGACAAAGCAGGACCAAAATGCAGTTTTACTCCTTGTGGGAATCAGTGTAATCATACTGGTGTAAAACCAGGTGAATACTGTGCAGTCCGGTCTCACTGAGCAAGCTCAGAAGTTTAATGCTCCATTGCATAGGTCATTCCTGTGCTAGTACTTGATTGTCCACCTATCCTTACACAAAATAATTTGACCTTTGGCCACAAAAGCAGCATACGTCTCTATAACAGCTTCACATACAGAGAGAGCGAAGAGTGCACACGTTTAACTGTCTGGAGAACATATGAATTAATTTCCTTGTACCCAGCTGCTTCCTTTATTTCTCTGCAAATGTTCTTTTGGAGTCATTAGCACCCATATGATGGAAGGCTCAGCTAACAATACAACTAAATTGAGCTTCATCTGGAATGAGACTAAAAGTGGTTATTTTATTATGCCAGTCACAGTCTATTTCTGCTGGGTGAGATGCATTTACCGATTCTTCTGTCATGACCAACATTAGATCACGCAGTCCCATAACTCTTGACATTTTCAGCTGTGTGTATTTCTAAATGTCAATTCTAAATATAAATAAATAAATAAATAAGCCCAAGACCATGCCTTCCTATGTGAAAAAGACACTTCTTAACATTTGGATTTTTAAATATCTTCACTTTATTTAATGTGTGAGCATTTGAAAATCATTCCCTGACCTATGACTTTCTCTGTGTACTTTCACAAATAGTTCTTAAGCAAATTTTAACAGTAACGTTTTTAGGGACGATAAGAGAATAGGCTTTAGAGCTGATCCTAGCACCTTCTTCTACTGCTTATATGTGTCCAGTCACACTAAATGGACACATGCTCAACTGTATGTAAAAAGAGTCACTTCTTCCTGAAGGGAAATGACAGGGAAGAGGGAAGGAGGAGTATTTGAACCTGTTTGTGCCAGGCTGACACTGGCAAGAGGAGGATTCTTAAGCTTATAATAATTTCCTGCTGCTTCTTAATATCACCCTGCGGTGTATCTTTTAAAAGGAAACAAACAACAATAACAAACATAAGTTTATAATTGACATCATCAGTGAAATCTGCTCCTCTGAAGATGCCACAGGCATGCACTCCCTTCCCCAGCTCTGCAAGTGCTCAGAGACTTTTCTGCCTCTCTCCTCTGGTCGCGTGTTGCTGGCGGGGGGCTGCCCAGGCGTGCGGCGCGCTCCTGTCAGTCCCACGCGGCTGGTTCACAGAAGAAGAGATCGAGACGGAGTCTGCCGCTGTCAGCGAGGTCCTCCCTCACCAGGGGGAGAGGTACAGCCCTAGGTGCTTTGTGTTGTACCCCAAACTAAATTCCCAAGACCCTCCTCAATAAGTGCGTCTCTCGTCCGTGGGTTTACTGCAAGGAGAAAAAGCTGCAGCTGGGTAGAGCAGCCCTAGGAGGAGACCCTTGCTGTCCTCAATGGATCCATCTTGAGGCTTGGCACTTCTCTTCAAAACTTTTTCCAGCATATTCCTCATCAGGCTTTTGTGTGTCAGAAACCATCCAGCAGACAGGAAATTTGAAGAGAGGCATTAAATGATGGACCCAAGGCTTTAGAAGGTACCAGGCCAGTATTAAAATTTGCACTAAGTAACTTCCTATCCCCATTTCTTTTCAGAGCAATACACAGTTTAAGAGCAAAATACAGTTTAAGAAGGGACACCAGCCACTGCAGAGCAAGAAAAGGAAGCTGCTTGTTGTTAGCTGAAAACAGCAATTGAAATTGGGAGAAGATGGAAGGATTTTCCAGAAGAAATGTGAATTGCCTCTGGTGAGACCCAGTCCCCCTTGGCTGCAGGGGGGTTCCCACTGAGGCAGGCAATGTACCCTTGCCCGCGGCTGAAGCTAATTGCAGTGGCGTTCACTTCTGCAGGCTTTCGAAACTCTAGCTCAGTCTCTTCTCTTTGAGGAAAGTACGTGTAGCCAGCAGAGATCCAAAGTTATTTAAAGACACACTATATAAAGAGGAGGAAAACATTTATTCTGTGCATCTAGCCATCCAGCTTCTTCTCTTTACATTAGCCAAAATTTTGGGAAATACCTAAAAATGGAGGTTTATAACTGCATTAAGTCCAACAGTGTACCAGTGAGCAGTATAAAGTTATTAACACTTCATACCAGTGTTTCCCCTCCTTTGCATACTTCTTCCACGTGATCCAGAAGCTTTGGGACAATCGTTATAATTCAGTTTTTCAGAGAGATGACAGGTTACATGGCAATGATATTATACTTCTTATTAAATCTCTGAAACTGGCACATTGCTTACCATTGATTCATTTAGTAGCTCTTGTATTGAACTGAAACAGATGGAATTAGCACAAATATGGTGTTGTTAAGGTTTAGCACTTGGCGAACAAAGGTGCTTTGTTGCTAGGAGAGCAATTTCTAACAGCACATTTTTAAACCAGAAATTAATGTTTCATCCTTTGCATGTTGCTATCCAACGCCATGTGTCTCTAGAAATCCACTTCTCTCCTCAGAGCAAAAAATTCCACTCTTGGAGTCCAAACTTTCCCGTCTGCTCGGCAGCTATGAGAATACAGCATACAGGAAAAAGTGAGGCTCATCCAGAAACCAGCCATTCCTCAATGTTAAGAGCTGGATATTGCTTGTCTCTATGCTGAAACAGCTCTGCAAAAACAAGCGTCCTTTGCTAGTGAGGAATCCAAGCCCTGTGCCTCTGACCCATGGGTGTCTTGCTAGGATAACTATTGGCCCATAATCAAATGTGGCCAACAAAACATACTTGTGAGAAGAACTGGAAGAAGTCATATTACTCCACTCTGGGACAACTGGAAAATGACTGTGAAAAATGCACAGATCAAATCTGATTATGCTCTCTAGGGCTGAGCGCAATGAAGATGCTGACAGGACATGACAGAGGCAGGAAAGTACTCGCTATGCATCAGCTGTGTTGAGAAGAAATCAGGTTAAACAGACATACCCATGCATGGGATTTATCTCAGAAACTGGGGATCTGACTCCAGTACTGCCACTGAAGGCCGTGTAATTATGCAGCACTGAGAGAGCATATGTGAGCGCCACGGCAGGCCGCGTAAACAACATTGCTTTGTGATAAATGACTGTCACTGGGAGGCCAAGCTAGTCACTCAAACTTTCTGAAACACGACCAGCTCACTGGGGCTGGCTTTGCTCCCCTGTGCACCCCTGCCCCAGGTGCACCTCATCAGCTGGCAAACTGAAACTGGAGGCAACCTTCTGCTGCCCCTCAAAGTACGTCCCCCATCTCTCTTTTCTGGGAGTATTAACAAGGTAGCTGTTCAGATGGAGAACTGCAAAAAAACCTGCTTGCAGGGGCTGGCGAAGCCAGGGGTTTGCTCCAAGCCTGCCTGGTATGGGGCAGCTCCAGCCTGCGGTGCCACCGCTGTGCTTGCAAAGAGCACACTCATGCTTTTAACATGCGGACAGAGCATTTGCCTTACCCACTGAAGTGGAACAGGGCAGATGTGGAAAGGGCTTGTTTCCAGAAGCATGGTCTATTCCCGGTCTGCGGCGCTTCCAAACCGAGGCACCTCTGTGCGTGGCCAGAAGTGCCAGCCCTGGGACCCCTGTGAGCCTCAGGGGCACCAACAGGACACCCCAGAAGCAGCCACCCTGTCACTTGCACAAATTCTGTGTGGGACAGCAGCAAAATCCTGGCTGCCTTGTACTCCCTGGCTTGTGCATGATGCTGCTCGTAAAATGCCTTGCCAAGTGAGACAGCTCGTAAGCCCCTTTCCACACCCCCTCTTTCTCCCCGACTCCCAGTCTGTCTCTGTTCTTTGAAGTCCCAGGGGCTTGAACAGCATTAACTCTGCACCTGGAAGCTCAGACGGCTCCTTTTATCTCAAAGCCTCCATGGATCCACTTGCTCCAAAAGTGCAGGCGCTGTAATGCAATGAGCTTGCCGGGGGCTAGGACCCCACAGGGATGTTTCCATTACACTGTTACAATACAAAAGGCCCAGAAGAAAAAAGCAAAATTAGGTACCCTGCATGAGCCCAGTAGACACGTTGGAGGTCTCTGCAGGCCTGTGGCAAGCAGTAACCTTTCAAGGCATTTGCAATCATTATTGATGAGTTCAGTGTGCCTGAGCACACCAACCAACAACGGGTCTCAGCATTGAGATTGCCACGGCCTGATTTAACAAAGAAATCTGCAGAATCCCTTAAAATGTCATCATGCCCAGCAAAATGCAACACTAGTCCCATGGGAAAGGAGCAGAAGCCAGCACTTCCCAGACTAAAACAAGCAACAAGACCAGTAGCCCACCGACACACCACAAAAGCTGCAGGTGCTTGCAGCCTCTGATGGCAGAGCAGATCCCCCTGCTCAGTTCTGCCACCACCCCACACCTCGGCGCTACCCCAGCTGCTTTCCTGACAGCTTGCGATGCAAGGCAGCCACAAACTTGGCACAGACCTGCTTCATTTTGCCACCCCAGAGCAGAGTAAAGCACAGCCCCGCGTGCGAAATTACCTTTTCTGCTCTGATAACCTGCTTCACACAGAATCAAAACTTGTCTTTCCTGTAAGGAGTTCTCATTTATCAAGTTCATCTCAAGGCAAGCGAACCCCCTGAGGGAATCTGCTCAACATATAAACACATTGATATCAACAGGCAGTCATATATGCCCTAATACTTCGCAGCTTCTCTGAGACTGTATCCAAGATGTCCTAAGTTTTATAAAAGAAAGCTGGTTCCATTTTGCTGAGACATCTTTCTTTGCTGCCATGAAGTTGCACAGTTTGAGGCTCTGAGACAGCAGAGTACTTAATGACTTCCCTAACTCGAAGTACCTGCGGTAGTGCTGTACTGAGCCTTGGTAGGCGGCTTCACTGAGCTGAAACCATTTTCTGTGCTTCGAAAGGCTCCTGGTCTTCCTTGGGCTGTTGCTTGCTTAACAGCATGAGTCTTCTTTACTGTGGAGCTGCGCCCGTGTAACTTAGTCAGATTTAAAAATGAAGGCAATTTGAAAACATACTCAGACTGACATCTCCCATTTGACTGACCTGGCTCTGCAGGCGGGGATATTGGCCATGGTATGACCAGCACCCTGCCACCGCTGCATGCCCTGGGCTGGAGCTGTGCCAGGAGGAGAGTGGCCCAGCCAGGGAGGCAGATAGCATCTGGCACCACCTGGGAAAGGGAGCAGGGGAAAGCATTATAAGGAGGCAGGGGAAGGGAGAGACATGTGGACCTCCGCAGGAGGACGAGGAGGTGCCTGGAGCCAGTGAGCAGAGAAGAAGTAGAAGAAAGTTGCAACTGAGACGCTGTGGGAGAAGAGACGGTGTCTGAAAAAGGGAGGTCAATTTGGCAGGCAATATAAAGACCCTTTCTTTTCCTATCCAATTACTGGCTGCTTCTACAGTCCAAAATTAACTACTGTAGTCCAAGACAATTACAGGCTTCATTAAAGCCATGGGAGAATGAGCTGTCAGACTGAAGCTGTCAAGCCCTTTCATCTAAGGAAAAGAGTGAGAGGCTCAGCCTGGTGCAAGCTGCGCTGCAGGCAGCCTCAGCAAACAGGCCGGGTTTTTCTCTGGCGATGGGCTGGGGGTGTGTATTGGAAAGGCAAAGCCAGGAGGATTTGTGCGCAACATAGGTGGCAGCTCGAGCTTGACAACCTGCCAGGCTGGCAGGTTTGGGAACAGTTGAGTTGCTAGTCACTGCTGCTGCCCCTGCCTCCTTGGGAGATGGGGCTGCCATACTTCCCTAGGGATCCACGCAAGGTCATGTCAGATAGCCTCCATTTGTATAACTGGTTCTCACCCTAATGGAAACTGTCCTCCAAGTGACTTCCTCCAGTCACACCAGCCAGACAGTGTCAAAGGCTGCACAATGCAAGGCAATGCCCTTTAGATGTGTTCCAGCCTACAATAATAGCTTTTTGTACCTTGGGGTGGGGAAGGGAAGGCAGGACTGATCACATGCGCTATGCCAAGAATAACTGAGATGTGCAAATAGATGGCTCTGCACGTTGGCACGAACACGCTCTGGTTCAGCCAGTCTCACATCAGCCAGAAGTTGGTCCATGGCCTGCACCTGCCAGATAAGACATTCAACAGCGTGTACTCAACACAATACCTCTGATCACCCAGGGTGCAAAGGTCTCCTTGCAACCAGACTGCAAGTCACCAGTTCCATCTCCTCCCTCTTCCCAGTGTTTGGCCTGTGTATACTTCCTCTTCTCTGGGACATGGTAAGGGATTTGAACACTATTTAATGCTTAAAAAATCCATGCAGCCGTGTTCTACTTAACAGAGAAGTTTTACATGGAAAATGTGTTGTTTTTTCCATTGTGTTAACTTCTCACAACTCTGCCTGCCAGTTGTAGCTCCTTGCTTTCAAGCTACTGACGAGCCTCAGCATCTCTTCTTCTGGGCATCCAGGCCATTTGAAGATTCTTTAAAAGCAAAAGCCATGAAATGCTCTTTTTGTAAAATAACTGGATGTCTTCCAGGGTTAGAGTCAATTAGTGCAACAGGCCCTCAGTGTATTGCTGATATGATGTTGCAAGAAGAGTAGGTTGAGGGCTTGTCCGTTCACTCTAAGGCTACCACAGCCTTCTCCTGTGCTAACCCAAGCAGCAGAGTTCCCCCAGGCATTGGGAAGGGAGTGGAGAAGTCAGTCCTAGTAAATGGCAAGTTGGAAAAATAGTTTTGAATACTGCTGACAGCCTAGCTGCTCTTTAAACCTGCGTTAGGTCAAAGTCTCCTGATGTGGAAAACAAATCAAACTTTTAACAAGGCAAAACTGCAAGCAAAATCTCTGGATAAAGCCCGATGGCATTTTCCAGCTAGTAACACTAGAACCTTACGTTTTATGGCCGGAAAGAAAAGTATTCAACAGCTGTCTGGGAACTAAGCCAAAGTTTTGTGACAAAGATTGTCACTCCTTCGCTATCCAGCCACATTTTGCCCATGGAGCTTTTCAATGGATTTGCTTTCAGTGTTCAGTGACTCTCACGCAGGAAAAAGAGCACACCTTATCCATTGCTGTTAATATCTGGCTAGGCAGGAGAACCCACAATAAGCGATTATCTATTGTTAAGCTTCTCAAAATGAAGGCTCAGAATTTCTTCTGAACAGTGGAGTTGAAGGTTTTCCCAGGCAACACACAGAGCTCTGCACTTTCATCGCTGCTGAGGTGTTTTGGGGCATGCCATTTTTTCATACGAATCACAAGTCTGGGAAAGGCACGATATGATGCCTAAATGTGACTGCGAAGCAGTTTTCAGTGACTGCAAAGCAGTTTTCACTTCATCGTTTGCTGTGGCAGTGTTGCCTGTTCATCCTGGGCCACAGTGACTTCAGGGACACAAGGAACTGGAAACTAGTATGTCGGGAATGGCATAACCCTAAGGTTTATCAGGGCCCCCTTCCCATCCCTGTGCAGATCCCCCTGGCGAAAGCCAAGGGAGGAGAGATGGCAGGGCAACTCATGGCTGTGTAACCACCTTCTTGTCGCCGCTGGCACAGCGGCAGTGTGCACATGGCATAAACCAGTCAAGCCCTTCTTCAGTGAAGTGAAGTGCATCAAAATGGGAAGTGAATAGGAATGAATCAAAGCACTTCTCAGTGTATCTATCCCTTGGCCTGGATACGAGTCCATTAATCGAGCTCTTTTTTGTTCTTCCTTTTTTCCTTTTTCATCAAGTTAGTCTTCCACAGACATTTTGTCTCTCTCCATTTTTCCCCTTTTAATCACGCTAGTGACAACAGCACTAAGATAAATGTGTGTACAGACTAGAACTGGGCTGGTATCTTAAATTCCTCCCCGCTGCAGACAATTGCATGACTTCACCCACTGGCCACACAGCAGAAGGCCAAGGGGCTGCCAGCCAGCAACGTCAGGCAGCGTGCAGGCAGCAGCAGCTCCCGCTTCACTTCCGGCACCCAGAGAGCTTGAATGCAGCAAGGGACACAGATGCAGCATGCTTCTGGCAAGAAGAAAACCATGGGGATTGGGTTGGGGATGAGCTGTGCCTGTGCGTGTCTCCACCCCCCCGTTCATCCAGCTGGGGGGACTCTCGGCAGGTTCAAGTGCACATAGCAAATTTGCACCATACCTGGGTAGCCACAGCCTGGCATGCATGCACGCACATAGTGTGTGTCATACCCTGCCCTGGGGCACTTTAATGTGGAGTAAAGCCTTGCTCCTGGTCCCTGCAGGACAGCCCTGCCAACTATTTCTGACCTCTAAATTGAAGACAGAGAAACAAGCCCCCTCCTGAACAGACCGATGTGGCAGGCAGCTTGGTGAGCATTGGTGACACAGATTTGTTTCCTCCAGGTTTCAAACTTAAAAATGGCAGAAGGGCAACTCCAGTTGTTTTACAGTTTCCTTGCAACTTGGGAGCAATGGGAAATGCCCATCTCTATTTTAACTTCATAAATTCCCTGCTGTTGTATGGCCTGAGGACACTAATGGTACCTTTGATCTTGCCTTCTGCTTTCCTGAGGCACATGATCATTTTTTTGGCTTCTGGTTTCACCTGCTGAAGGCCTAGAGTTTGCTCTAAGGTGTTGGGCAGTATGCTGTGGCTGCCGGCGTGTGGCACGTGGGGTCTGCCAGCCCTCCCAGCACAAGCATCTCAGCCTTGGCCACCAGCTGACTGTGAGGACAGGACCCAGCAGCCCAGATCTCTTCCTGATCTAACTGTCCAAGCTAACAGCAGATGTGGGTTTCACTGATTCAGAGTGCCCCTGAGATTCGGCAAAGCAAATCAAGTTGACTATTGCCATCCCAGTTTGGGAAAAAGAAAATTTTATAAAGGGCATTGTTTTTCTCCCACAGCTTTCTTTAGAAACGTCCTCTAAAGCAATTTCACATTTCAAGTAATTTAGGAACACCGAGATTTCATTTCTTTGTTTTCAGGCTCTTCTGCCTCACTGGGGGAATATGATGAAGGTTGGTTTGCATTGAGCCAAACTCAGACAGCTGAGGCAGGGATTTTTGCTGCCTCCAGTAGATCTCCGCTTTTGTTTTCCTACCTACTTCTAAGAAAATCTTCTCAATGAGGGGTGATCTTGAGCCAATTTTTTGCTTGGCTTTTCCCTGCTGATTTTCTGATCATTCATAGCCATGCCATATGTGTGGACTGGTAGTGTATTTCACCTTCTTCATTTAGTGTGAATTGGCACCTCAGGAGCATGTCACTGATAGCTGGTCCCCTCACATACCTGACTTTCTGAATCTCCATCTCTTCCTGGAGCAAAGTCATTGACTCTCACAGTGCCCACTGCTTGGACAGTGCTAGGCCAAATGCATGTTTTAATGGATATCACACAAATGCAGAAGATAAGCCATATTACATTATCAAATGGGTCACTGTGTACTCTTTCCAACACTAAATGTAATACTGAATGTGGTGTGTGAAAATATGAAACAACCACAGAGAGCAGAAAACAAAAATCCCTGAAGAGGTATACTAATAAAAAGGCCAAATCTAAGGTGTGGCTTTTCACATCCCTCTCTCTCAACTTCCCTTACAAGCTTTTAAATAATAAGAGAAACACCTGTGGTTTCACCTGATAAACGTCAGCTTGTCCTAGGGATTTAAAGTGGTCACAGACTGTGTTGTAGAGGGGCAGAACAGAACACAATTAAATGAGGTATTATGAAAGAGAGTTTTTTCTACTTTGTTGTTTCCCCACAAAAAAGCCATTGCAAACGGGGAATAAAGAAAAACCACAACTTTGCACAAATAGGTGAAGCAAAAAATCTAAGGGGCACAGGTGGAATCAAAGAGCCTTTCACAGGACTGCATAGCTTTTCATAGATCTTCCACCCAGCAACATGCAGAATTATCAGCTCCACCCATGAGGGCAGCTAAAGTGTTTGCAAGCTGTTTCAGTGTTAAGGAACACAGAGCTCTCATGCAGAAGAGGTCAGATCCCAGCATGAAAATCCTTGATAGCACACTGTGATCAAAGTGAGTATCTATATAAAAATGTGCGTAATTCCAAATTGTTGTACATGTCAACAAATTATAGCCACCCTGCTGATAATGTCTTTCCGGTGCTCCTGTAACAAAATGTAATTTGTGATTCAAAAGAGCAATGTCATTTCCAATCCAATCTCCTGCAAGTTTTCTTTTCCTATCCAAAGCATAAAGTGAGAAGGATTTAAATCTGGAAAAGCTGAGTTTCTTTTATTTGTGTACTTAACTTTTCTTATCTTTGCTTTAGAGACCCAAATCCTAACTGCTTTGCAAATGGAGCTTTTTGCATCGTTAAAACAAGTGGGACCCACACTTAGTGAACTAAACGATGCTGTTTCTAATGTGAATACCACAAAAAATAAGGTGATGACAAATATTCAGAAGTGCTTAAGTAAGTGACTTAGTGACGTCAGCTTCACAGGAAAAAGCTTTAAGTCACTGTTGACAAATGTTTCTCATGGCAGAAAATATTTTTGATGGGTATGGCTATGGTCTAAGTTTGAGTCAGAACTTTCCTTGCTCTGCATTTAAAAGTAAAGGACAGATAATAAGTAATACACTGCACAAACCCAGCAGCTTCTGCCTAATATCCTGGGAGTAGCTGCTTGATTTGTCAATGGCTTTGAGTACTAACCAGGTTAGAAAAAGATTAAGCCACAGATGTTTGGAGAAAAGAACTGAAATGTTGCAGTCTGCTCTGCAGGCCTGATCCTGCACTAAGGCGCTGCATTTAGACTAAACGGGACCAAGACTGTAGGTCCCAGCTCAGTCTCTAACATTGTTTTAAACCTGGCTTGTGTCAGTTTGAGCCCAGTAAAATTCCGGGCAGCCATGTAAGAAAATATCTATGCAAAACACTGTGTGTATTTAACTAAACTTGACTAATATCATTGGCCTGTCTTACAACAGGGTTTTTGTAGTCAATTGACAGCTCTTCAAATCAGACATCTGTTGAGTATGGACACGGACTTAGTGAGAAGGCACCATATTTCATCAGGGATGACTCTTCCCCCAAGATTCACCAATATTAACAAAATCCCAGCTGACAAGACTATTGTCTTATTTTCTGTATTACTTCTTTGGCACCAGCATGTATTATACAGTTATGTCAGGACCCTGCTTTGACATCAGGTGAGCCTTCAGAAAGATCCAGCCTGGCCAGTGAAAGGCCCCTAAATAATACAGCACTTTGAAGGGGAATGAACAGTTCAGGGCAACTGAAGTGTAGTGCAGATGAGCCGGTCAAAAGAGCGGTCCTAGTAGTAAGGAACTTGTCTACTGTGTCTTTGCGTCCTGTAATTACACCACTTCCCAGGAACCACAGACTTCCAATGCAAGGTCCTCAGGGACCTTTGCACAGAAAGGACTGACATCCGCATGCCAGCCTCTGCTTTTGGGGAAAAAGCAGATGGGATGGAATTGGAGTATGTTTGCCCCACAGCCTATGGGGAAGGGGGAGACGTTTCAGCTAGCTTCACTTCTGCTGAGCAAGGCATCTGCAAAGCAGTTGATGGGGAACTTCATGCTGCAATGGCTGTACTATTTCTGGTATTCAGGTCCCCTCGTTCAAGGCAAGTTTATGTATCTCTGCACCGTACTGTGGTCTATGTAGATGTTCCCCTTGAAATCTATTTTCCTGACTTAGGAGAACAAAAATGAAAGCCAGACTAAAACTTTTTTGAGATTTATGCCCTAGCTATATTTAGTTCTGCATTAGTGTTGCAAAAACTCGGTTGAAATTTCAGTTACACCCCACCATAACCCCAAGGAAAAGAAACCAAACCAGAACCTTAAAGTATCCTTTGAAATTTCTGTCCTGTTCAAGAGTTTGGCAGGGCTAGGTCTTGCTTGTGAAATGTAACAGTTTCCCAGGGGGAGATGGCTCACTCGTTACTACCTTCTCCTCTAGGACTGTGGAAGGTTTAAAAGGATCAGGAAAGTCCAATCAACATTATGAATTTTTTGTTATTTTTCCAGCATTAATTTCCTGTTCTTCTTTCATGTGAAAAGCTACCTGGACAAAGCACAGTGCATGATTGGCCTAGTGTGCCTTTCCACATTATTGTAAAATATGATCAGACCAGAAGCTATTCAGGGAGGATTAATACCAACCAAAAAGAAAGGTTTACCATGGAGACCATCCAATAGAAATTTTGTTTTTCTCACCACAATTTTATATGGGATTAAAATCATATTCATCAGCACTTTTGTAAATGTTTTTCACTGACGTTGCAGCTGATGTTTTCTCTTACTATTTTGAACAGCTTGATTGATTACCAAGCACAAGAAGTTCCCCATGATTCCATCTGTGTTATAAGAAGGAAGGTGTTTTACCACGGTTTGGAAATTTCTGTTTGCCACAGCCATCTGTTTGACATAGCCCTCCCAACTTTTGGAGCCACAGTCATTCATTTTCTTCTTCCTTGGCAGGCTGCCTGGTCATAATCAAGCTTTCTTTGCTCATTGCCCCACTGGCGCATGTGAGGACTAACACTGCCTGTACAGATTTGTGAAAAATCAAGGTTTGGAAAGTAATGAAAGAAGAGTGAGGCTCTGTCTAAGGCTGCAGTACAGTTTGTGCCCTGCACAGCCCTCCTGCACCAAGCAGTGGACACACAAGGAGGCTTCCCTGCCGGATTCATCCAGGCAGTGCTATTCTCCACGGACCATCCCTTTAGCATGGGCAGTAGTGTGTTGCTTGTGGTGAACAAGAATGCCAGAACTGATCCTGTAACGGGTGCAAAGCTCAACACGTATCTGCTTTGCGAGGTCTGGAGCACAGTCGCTAACTTTGAATTCTGACTGGTGACTGCGCGCTATAAAATGGAGTGAATAGCAAATACATCCCCACTGTGTAACACTGGCCCTCTTGCCCCTTGACTCTGGCTCTCACCCATCTGTCCAGCGCCCCTGACCTCTCCTGGGTATATGCACTTACACCCTAGTCTCTAGCACCCTGTGCAGGGTCTAGCCAGTCCAGCCTGCCAGTTTTTCACACTGTCTCCCAAATCCACACAGGGCTGGTCACCATAGAGCAGATGCATACTTGACAGCAAAGAAAACAACTCTTAGATAAAGGGTTTTACCTTATCAAAGTCAGAAGCCACACTGAGCTCACCATGCTCTGTCTTCTCCCAGATAAAAAGTGGTGCCAAAGGGTGAATGATGCTATTGGGGTCCAGGATTTCCTTCACTCACCCTGATCCTTTATTGCATGGATAATTCCCATACCAGTGACATAGCTTTAAGGATATGTTGTGTGAGGACAGATGGTGGTATTGAGGCATCAAGGTAGTCTTGATTGTCCTCTGGAAACTCTGTCAAGAGACTCCTGTCTTATTTCTGGGTCAGATGCCCAAAGTTGGATGGTATGAACACCCTCCACTTCTTCCTTGCCCAAGAAACCCTGGGTTCTCCTCCTGCAATATTCCTGTGTAACTCCTCTGCCAGGTGCTGTTGGCTGCAGCTAAGGCCTGGCTCAAACCTGTCTTTAAATTAAGCTGTGACTTTAAGTCCTGAGCCAGTATTCATGGCCCCACTATATACAATCCCAGCATGCTCTTTCTAGGCATTAAGTTCCCATAAGAGCTAAATCCTCACATGGAAGGACTTTGCAATGTGGAAAAAGAGAGCATGGAGCGACCTAGTGAAATGAAGCACTGGTCTTAATGAATAACAGCTTAAAAAGCTTTCCAGAGCTTATTCTCCATATACTGGATGGATATATATTCTCCATATACTGCGGAAATCCATATCAGTTGCCACCACACCACCTCCTACTGACACATCCACTGCAATTATTGTTCCTAGTTTTGTGCCAACAGGTAACACAGTTGCTGTATTGTCTCTTCCAGACCTTGGGAAACACTTGCTCATCTTTGAGGTTTAGATAAAATGGCAAGGAAAAGAAAATGTAATGATAACTGGGATGTGACCACCAAATCCATGAGTGATTTATTGTTTTCTGGTGTTACATATACAAATATGACCTCAATCTGTTGACCTGTAGTTGTAAACCAGAAGAATGCAAAAATCCTCAGAGATGTTACAAAAGCTGTCCAAAAGCAGTGAAGAAGGTTGTCATGATTAGGTGTGGTCATAAACAGCCCAGAACCGAGCAGAACCCCTCTCTACTAACTATAATCACCTTCTCAAGGAGAAGTGGATTTGGCTTTCACTTCTTTTCAGCTGATTCTGGAGGTACTTTTCCCCTTCGTGGCCTCACAGCCCTCTGTTACTGTGGTCAGTTTTCCAAACAACATTTCTCATGTGAAAATAAGATGTATTTTTGATCTATAAATATGAATCTTGAGAGGCATGGAGCAAACAAACGGCCTGATAATATGTCATAAACACGGACATGTATGAGTTCAGACAGCATGGAAGCAGCCAAAGACAAATGTAAACCAGCCTCGGCTCCTGGTCTGGCCTAGGAAAACGTGCTGGATCCAGCACTTGGCATCCAAAGTGCTGTGTGTCTTCAAACCAGGATACTGGACAGCAGGCTGCAAGCTGAGGTCAGACCAGTCTTGGTACAAGCTGATTTAAAATCACCACGTGTTGTTATGGCCCTGTGCTCCTTGCCAACATCCTGCTATACAGCAAAACCAGGTTCTCCATAAAATCAAATGGGAAAGGGTTAAAAGCAGGTGTATGATCCTTTGTGTCCTTCCCATTCCCATTGCTGGCCTGGCTTGATCTAAAACTGGCCAAAAGAAGGCAGCCTTCAGACCGCTCTCATTTACCTGTTTGCTAGTAGCCCTTCAAGCTATTCCACAAGCTCATGTCAGGCACAGGCACACCATAGCATTGTACTGTACCCCTCACCATGCCCCACACCATTTACAAGTTTGTAGCTGCAGCTTTGGATCTGGAGAGACGCAGGAATAAGCCCTGTGTGGCTTTAGGACAGCTACTGCCCCTCTATTGTCCCGTGCTTCTGAAAGTCAGAGGCAAAACCCGACCCTCCTCCTCGGGTGGGTCCTCCTCATGCTTTGCGTTCCCCTTTCTGACCTGTGAAGGCCAGAGGACAAGGTGGAAAGCAGCACAGAATGATGTCCTGACTGTGAAACTGGGCTGGAGATGACCATCTGATTCCCAGTGCACCAGGGGCAGGATTTGTCTTCCCCCTTTGGAGGCAGACCCAGAGCAGAGGGGTGGTCCTCTCCATGGGGGGCAGCCAACAAGGCCTGGTATGAGCGATGGAGGCACCTCACTGGCAGAGGTTCATCTCTGTCCTGGTCACCACCTCCTCGCCCCCAGGGTACCTCCTTGAGCTGATGCAGTAGAGGTGGCCAGGGACCTTTAGGTCTTGCCACTGCTGGGGAGCAGGAAACTGGGAGGGGTGGCACTCAGATTGACTAACCATGGCCATGTTTAATCCTTCATGTCTTGACTTGCCTGTCCCCCGTCTTTCCCCAAGCCTGCTGTGTACTGTCCAGTTGGTTGGAGAGAATTGGAGAAGCTGGCCGCACTTTGAACAGGCAAAAATCTTCACCTGAAGGTTTTGTATTCACTGATGTCCTGTTTTCTGGAGTGCAGGAGCAGGAAGGCCACGAGGAGCTGCATATCCTACCACTAGCAGGGAGAGCTGGCCATGTGTTGGTGGCCACCGATGCCCCGGGGTCTCTGGGCCACAAGGCACATTTAATCTCTTCATGCCTGGTGCGTGCAACCAAAATGAGCCAAAATGCCTGTGCCCTGGCTGAGAGAAGCTCCCATCGCACCTCTGTGGGCTCACCAGCCTTCCCTGGGGGTGCTCGGAGCCAGGAGCAGCCCAAGCATCCTCCTGGCCTGGGCAGCACCGGGCTCCCCCCGTGCTGCGGGTGGGCAGCTCCAGAATGGGGTCTCGCCGAGGTCCATGGGGCAGACGGCGTGGGACACGGCTGGGGTCTCGCTGAGGTCCGTGGGGCAGGCGGGGTGGGACACGGCTGGGGTCTCGCAGAGGTCCATGGGGCAGCATGGGACAGGCGGGGTGGGACACGGCTGGGGTCTCGCCGAGGTCCGTGAGGCAGGCAGGGTGGGACACGGCTGGGGTCTCGCAGAGGTCCATGGGGCAGGCGGGGTGGGACACGGCTGGGGTCTCGCCGAGGTCCATGGGGCAGCATGGGACAGGCGGGGTGGGACACGGCTGGGGTCTCGCCGAGGTCCATGGGGCAGCATGGGGCAGGCGGGGTGGGACACGGCTGGGGTCTCGCCGAGGTCCATGGGGCAGCATGGGGCAGGCGGGGTGGGACACGGCTGGGGTCTCGCCGAGGTCCATGGGGCAGCATGGGGCAGGCGGGGTGGGACACAGCTGGGGTCTCGCCGAGGTCCATGGGGCAGGCGGGGTGGGACACGGCTGGGGTCTCGCCGAGGTCCGTGGGGCAGGCTGGGCAGGACGCACAGCCCCTGTGCCAGCAGGAGTGCCTTAGTGCTGCCATCACTGGGGCCAGGCAGCCTCGTCTGCAGCATCTGACTGAAATCCCAAAGCCCTGCGCTTCAGGCGTGCTCAGGGTTTGAGTTTTTGATTCCCTTCCTTTCTTTTTAATCCAAATACCACAGGGTTAGCAAAGTATCAACTTTCTCAGCACGCAGGGGCTGCTGCTGTAAAAACAACCTGACATTGCTGAGCCTCTGCAGGGCCGTTGTCAAAATGTTTGACGTGACAGTGTGAAATGTCCTGGCCAGACCAGCCCACATGTCTGCTCGGCGTCCAGCTGGGCTGCGCCCCGAGCCCAGCCACGTGCTGTGCCCCTCTCGGCAGGCGGATGCGAACCCCGGGAGGGCACAAGCCTGCCGGCCACCCTCCCCAGCCAGGGGCAGACCCTCAGGGCTTTGCCTCTGCCCTGCCTCTTGCCAGCGGCTGCCCTGAGCTGCAGGGCGAGGGTGTCGCATCCCCCACCCCAGCCTCAGAAGGCCTGTGCTCCTTTCTCATGCAGCTTGAAATTTGATAACCTGTTTGTTATTACGTGATGCATATTATGATGTTGCCTATTAGAGGCTTACTGTCTCTGCAATCGCTGTTAAGGCACGCCTGCCATTTGCTGCGCCATGTGCTCTGCGCAGCCTGTCTGCCTCCTGCCCATGCAGGAACTGATCCAAAAGCCCTTGTGGAGTCAACATGGAAGTCAGGGATTTCTTTTTAATCTTCTTTGACTCTTCCTTGTGTATCTTTTGCATTTTTTGCTGACTGTTATGTTGCGTCCCCTCCAGCCACACTGCGTTTCCCTGCCTCACCATTAACAGGCGACTCTGCTGCCTCTCGTGATGTTTCTGCTCAATGTTACACAGCTCTGGTAGCCTGCCAGTCTCTACAGTTCTGTGGCAAAGAAATGGCAAGAGCAACAGGGACAATGTTTCCTGGAGGAAATGAGGCTTTTTGCTATGTAGAATAAGTGATAGTGCAAAATAGAATCATAGAATCATAGAATCGTTTAGGTTGGAAAAGACCTTTAAGATCATCCAGTCCAACCATTAACCTACACTACCAAGTCCACACTAAACCAATCAAGGGTAGACTAGACTAAACCATGTCCCGGAGTGCCACATCTACCCGTTTTTTGAACACTTCCAGGGATGGTGACTCCACCACCTCTCTGGGCAGCCTGTTCCAATGCTTGACCACCCTTTCCGTGAAGAAATTTCTCCTAATATCCAATCTAAACCTGCCTTGTTGCAACTTGAGGCCATTTCCTCTTGTCCTATCGCTAACTACGTGGGAGAAGAGACCAACACCCACCTCACTACAACCTCCTTTCAGGTAGTTGTAGAGAGCGATAAGGTCTCCCCTCAGCCTCCTCTTCTCTAGCCTAAACAATCCCAGTTCCCTCAGCCGCTCCTCATAAGGCCTGTGCTCCAGACCCTTCACCAGCTTCATTGCCCTTCTCTGAACACGCTCCAGCACCTCAATGTCTTTCTTGTATTGAGGGGCCCAAAACTGGACACAGTATTCCAGGTGCAGCCTCACCAGCGCCGAGTGCAGGGGCACAATCACCTCCCTGCTCCTGCTGGCCACACTATTCCTGATACAAGCCAGGATGCTGTTGGCCTTCTTGGCCACCTGGGCACACTGCTGGCTCATGTTCAGCTGGGTGTCAGCCAACACGCCCAGGTCCTTTTCTGCCAGGCAGCTTAATTCACTTATCAATCAATTCACAGACAAAAGAAGGGATGTAAGTTCATATGGCTGTACCAGCTTCAGAACAGTTAGGCTGGTTTACCACAGGTGAGGAAAATCAGTCTCCATAACCAATTGATGTGAAGCCCCAGGGTGGATCTGGATTTCAGACCCCACATACATACAGTGTATAGTGCGTAGAGGGTCAGGTATCCCAAGAACGGATCCCAGACTGCCAGTAAGTCAAGCAAGGCATCCTCCAAGGGCAGTATTTGCAATGTTCACTTTCCAGACCTAGACAGTCTCCAACCACTGAGCACTGTAAGAGCTCATAGGTGTCAGAGCTTTTCTGTATGTAGGTCCTTCTGCTTTCAGAGACTGGAGTGGGGCTGAAAGACTTACTAAATAAGATGAAAAGCAAAAGGAGACAGAAGTAACTGAATAAACAGAGTATAAAGGTTTAGAGGAATACACAGAGGAAATAAGCTCAGGGCCAATCACAAGATCAGAGAAGAAACTCAGATATTTGTGCAAAGAAAGATAAGCATAATAAAGAATGTGAGAGCAAAAAGTAAAAGAGAGAAAGAATATTTTTAAGAGTTATAAGATATACAGAATATCTCTTGATATAACCTAAGTTTGTGTATTTAACAACTGTAAGTGATCGTTAGGAGCAGTGTATCCACTGCAGGGAAAGGGAGCAAGCATAGCAATTCTTTCCATGCAAATTGTGCTGGCCTTTTCCCTGTAGAGCTTCTTTCCAAGCATCTGAAGTAGTCTGTTTGGGTGAGTCGCTTCTCAGTAGCCATGTCAAGAGAATGTGAAAGGGCATGATATTATTTCCATTTACCAGCAGCAGCAACAGGCATATGCCTGGCTTCACTTCTGCTGCCCAGATGGAGGGATGGGAGCCAGGTTTACCCTGCATCTCTGTGCATCTGACTGTGATTAAGGCCGACCAGTTACACTGGGCAACTGAAGGAGCAAGGTGGCTAGCTCTCCTCCCCTTCTTCCAGCTTGTGTAAGATGATACTCACAGCTGGGTCAGGCTTTGGGACAACTTCAGTGTGAGACAAATTTATGAGAGCAGCTTTGAATGCATGCTGTGCTTCTGGCTTCCCACCATATTCTCCTGGATGTTGAAATATTTATGGGGAAGAGTGTCTTATGAGTTGAAAGAAAGAGATAATGAGCTACAAAACTTCTGATTACCATAAGGACTCGTCCTCCTTTGGCTGACTTGACTTTCTCCCATTAACTGGCAGAGATAGGCTTAGTCCTTCTGGCATGGAAATGTCTGCAGTCCAAGATTTCACTTGTTTGATGAAATGGGAATAAACACCTCTCAGCCAGTAGCTCTTGATGAGATTCATTCTGTCATTATTGTCCTTTCCAGTTCAGAAGGGTGGGGTATTGTGATAAAGACTGGTGGGCTCTCCTTAAATGCTTAGGCTTGCTTTCCAAGTCACAGAACTTTCCAGACTTAACATGCCATACCCTAATTTTTTTTTTTTTTTTTTTTTTTTGGTGGCAGGAAAATATTCCTTTGATTGATAGCAGAACTCAGGCACCATCAAAGTTCAAGCCATAAATTCCCCATGGCAGCCAAAACCACTGAGTAAGGGAGCCTGGCTTGGAAGGATTTAGGGGAAAGATGTTCTGGGAATGCAGATCTGGGATGCCTGGAAGGTGCTGGGAATGTGATGCAACTCAGCTGAGGGCCATCAAGCTGTCATAAATTGTGCTCCGGAGGAGGAGAGCTGGGGAATCATTGTTTCTGATAGGCAGGTGGATAAAACCGATGAAACTGTTTCAAATATCAGTCTGAGATGCAATTCTAAAGCTAAGGAATCCTGTCCTAGGATCAGTTCAGAAAGTCTTTCATATCATTAAAATCCATCAGGTGGCTACTTTTCCCCAAGAACCGAGAACATTTCCACAGCAGCTCCACATGGTCCTGCAGGCTGCCGGACCATCCCTTGCCAATTTTCTCTCAAATTATACAGTGGCAGACCGCAAGAGCAGAGAGCAGAGAAGCCCCCATCTATACACTGAGTGAATATCTGGATCATGGCTGAAAGGGACAGGAGGCAACACCCATCTTTTAAGAAGGGTTGATGTGGTCAGAAGCAAAATGGAACAAAAGAAGACCACTGAGGACCGTAAGTACCTCCAGCTATCTCTGCTGACACACAGCCACTGGAAGGAAGACGAGTACATATGGCTTTAGTTCAAAACCTCATTCACACGTACCTTCTGCATGACATGGGAGACCTCTCAGGTAGCGGGTGTGAGTCCTTTCGGGGCTGGCCTCTGCAGAAACAGCCAGCACCATGCCATGGGCAAATCCCTGCCACTCCCTACCTCTAGCCATCCCCACACCTCACCAAGGAGCTGCCACTGCACAAAGCTCTCATACCCACGCAGTGTCCTGGTGCGAAGAGAAAAGTTCGGGGATAGTTGGAATATTTGGACACTCTGGCATCCCAAGGACTCGCTTTCTAACATTTGAAATGGCATTTCCTTTTGAAAGGTTTGGTTAAGTTATTTGAGAAGAAAAAACATTTGGAAATATTTTTAAAAGGTCAAAATCAAAATAAACATTTGGAAAATAGAGAATCCGCTCACCCAGCCTGAAATATTCATTTCCTTTGGATTTGCTGCGCATAATTTTTTTTTTTTTTTCCAGGGCTTCAACATTTCTTCTTTTCTGGTCAGAAAAGAATGTCAGATCCTGACAGTCCTTGTGGGGCTGGAGGAGCCTCTCCCACTTGGCCCTTCAGTGCATGCATCATTCATATGAAGAATTGGGCCTTGGACTGTAAACCAGTTGAGCAATTTACTTCCAAAAGGAAACCACCACCAGAGTAGAAAAAGATGTTGAGAACAAAAGTTATTGTTTAATGTGATAAAGGAAATCAGTGTTGAAAACAGCTTCCACTGTATCCCATTTCCTACAGCTTTGTCATTCGAAAACAAAGATCCCACTCTCTCTCCTCTGCAGGCTTGACCTAAGGCTTATCTTTCTCCCAGTTATGTGTCACTTGAATTCTGCGAATTTTACACTCCCTATAGTTTCTCTGACTTTGCTTGTCAGGTCCACAGGGCAGGGATACATTTATTACTTACTTTCCAAAGCACAGTGGGCTACCGCTCTCTGATGCAGGCACTATACCAGTACAGATAATAAAGAAGAAGAATGTGCCAAGCCATACAATTGTAACTTTGAAGTTTTATCTCTTTCTGTTTTTCTCATCGCAATTTTAATGTAGTTATTTAGAAGTCAATATATTTCACCCTTGCTGCTCACTAAATAGTATCAGATCAGCAGAGATGTAGAGCTGCTGAACACGCTTAAAGCAAGAAGGAGAAATTGTTTGCCAAACAGATGTAGAACATTATTACTAATTTCTTGTTTTTCATCATTCCTCTCCCAGTCAAGAAGAAAAACAAATAATTGAAGTCTGAAACTGGTAACAAAATTTACAGCATTTGGACTCTGAAATAAAAGAGAAACCCTGTGTCTGCAGTCATCCTGCAATTTGTCCTTCAGCTTTAACGTGTTTGTTGTCCTTGGCGTTATTTTTAAAACGTCTCTATTTCCAAAGTTATCTTCTGACAAGTGAGGATTTCTAAGGTATTGGCGGTGCCCTCTCTCTGACCCTGTGAACGCAACAGCATGAGACGGCTGGCTATCAGTGAGCACAGGCTCACTTACCCTGCACTTATTCTCACTGTGCATCTGATATCCTAAATGCAATGAAGCCATGCTAAATGCTTTGCTCCCACTATAGTGCAGGTTTCCAAATTCCCAGCAATGGTCCCTGCATGCTATTGGTGCTGCCAGGCAGAAATTTGGCTTCTCAGACCCCTTGTTCTCTTAGTTCTGCTGATATTATGAGACTTTCTGAATCCATGGCACGTGGTAGGGTTTCAGAGCTGCACTGAATGCCCAGCATCCCTCCCCAGAGGCAGGTATCCTGTGTCCCCCACCCTGACAGTTCAAAGGGCCCTACAAGCTATTGGCCTTGCTCAGAATGCATGAACTGTTCTAAAATAATGAACAGGAGTGTCTTTCTGCATGGACAGCCTCTGGCACCCTAAGCCATTCACTTTGGATTGCCAAGCTCTGATCCCCAAGCATGGAGGTTACGACCTTACCTGATTCTGAGGTGACAGCAAAGATTAAAAATGGACTGAAGGGAAGCCAGCTGCAGGCTGTGCAGTGATCTCGCAGCAGCTGCTAAGAGGGGCCATGCCCAGGTTAGCTCCCAATTCCTGAGGCTGCATCCTAGTCCTTTCCTCAGCTGTGGAAAGGGGCTGAGGGCAAGGTGCCCCAGAAGAGCTTCTCCATGTAGTCTGCATCACTCCAGGCCTGGATCAGGACCAGATACAGAAAGAGTTTGACCTCAGTTATCCTCAAAAGGCAATCATGTCACCTAACTTGAGCCACCTGCTACACTGCTGCCTAAAAGTAATTTTGTGCAACATAACATCCCTGCGTAGGGCAGTAGAAAGCAGCAGGAAACCTGAGGATAAGAGCCATCTGACCAGCTTAGACATCTACAGTGGGATTTATCTCCAGATGTGGACACCTAAAAGTTTGTGTCCCCATGTAAGTGCCTGCAGTAACATTTAAAGTTTTGAGTGAAGAGCTACCCCATGGAGCCATCAGAGACTGCAGAGCTGTGCAGTTCACCTTCATTCCCTTGCCTAAATATAGGTGTCTAAAGGTAGGCACCCCATGGGGCTGGCAGGTACAACACAAGACCTATGGGTGACCCACAGCCTTCCAGGGTCATGTCTAGGGACCACACAAGATAAACTATTGCATCTCAGGGAGAGGCCTGCATTTAGGCAACTGAGTCCCACCACTAGAGAGTATGTAGGCATCAACACTCAGGTGTTTGCCTAGACCTAGATCCCTCCCCCACTTCAGGATGAGCTGAGTCTTCCCATAAATGTGCCTGTTTCTCTTCTGGGACTGTATGGGAAATCCACCCAGCTGGGCAGGTGTCAGCAGCTGTGCTGCAGATGCTGGAGATCCCCCACATCTACGGGCATGCCGCAATCACTGCCACACCAGGTGTTTTTCAGTTTTGTGTGAAAAAATTCTTTGGAAGTACTGACTTCTTTCCAATGAAATGTTTTAACAATTTGGGGTTGGGATAAAGGAGGGAAAGGATTTTATTTTTCTAAAATAAGTATGAGGTTGACGGATTTCTTCAACACTGACTAGCATGCATTTCTTGCCTATTTCAGGTTTGAAGCTTATTGAAAACTTTGTGGCTGCACACTGATCCCTCACAGTAATGCTAAAGGCAGGCAGCGCTCTGGGATGAAACCTCGTCCAGCCAAAAAATGATGGAAAGTCTCCTATGAACTTCAGTAAGGGCAAGATTTTGCCTAATTTTTGTAGTCAAATTATTTCCACAGGCTTTAGTTCTCCCCCAGCATAGGATCCCCAGCTGAGGTAGATCAGGCCACCACAGGGAAAATTCAGACAAGTAGCTCTGAGATCTCAAAGTGGGGCAGAAATACCCTCAAATGCCATGCACTTGCACAGGGATGCTACAAGGGGATTTGAAAGCAGCAGAACAATGAGGAGCCAGAGGAGGCTGTCAGGAGTGGAAGTGTTTCAGGAGGAGGTTGGAGGAAGGCAAGGTGAAGACTTTTCTTCAAACTACATGAAAGTGCAGCTTGAAACTGGGTGAAAGTTCAGGGCTGTGCTGCCTTTATCCAAACCAGATTTCCTAGCTTCACTCTCTGTGTGCAGGATTATCTTTTAGTTATTATTTCCTAGCTTTCCTGCTGCTGTATGTAAACACTTCGAGGAATGTTTAACTATTTTCAAAACTCTGCGCTTCGTAACTGAGGTAGATTTTGGAGGAGGCCGTGGCTTTGTCTGCACCAACAAGCAGTGCAGCTCAGTTGGATCTGTGGAGTGGATCAGTGCTGAGGACCCGTCTCACGCTACTCACCGCCTTGGGGTTTTCTTCAGCCTAGCTCCAGCCTGGACTGGGTGCCCATGAGGAGGTGGCATACGCTACAAGCACTCCCAGGGACCACTGTCACGCTGGTTTCACCTGGCGGGAGCCCAGTTTGAGCTCCTTGAGGCCAGTCTGCAATACAAATCCTTGCAGGTTGTCCATGGGAAAGGCAGATACTCATTCAAAAGCGTGCTTCTGCTCCAACTGAGTGCTGGTGTCAGCACAGCCCCAGGCAGATGCAATGCAGGGACAGCAGAATAGCTCCCCTCTTTGCCCCCATCAGAGCAGACTGAACCATGGTGCTCCTAGCTACAGCAATGCTGCTCAGGAAGTGCCAGTGTGGCACCAGATGGGAAATGAGCCTGTAAGGCCAGGCATGGCTGCTATCAAGACATTAACTATAGGCAGCTCCAACTATTTTTCCCACAAGCCACAGCAAATCATGCTGATCTAACCCATTCAGAGCACCTAGGGGTACAGAAATGAGTGTGTAGGAAGTGGCTAAGGAGGAGTTAAACATTAAGCTGGCATTATTAAGAAAGGGAGAGGTAGAAAGCTCCTTTCCAGTCACCTTTCCCTAACCAGTGGTAACAAGCTGGGCTAAAATACACCAGCTCAGCTTGCACTCAGGTGCTGACAGCTACCCATTGGGATGTGAGTAATACCTGCCAGGCTGCTTGCAGTTCATCCAGCCTGTAAAAACATAAATCACCTAATCTCTGGACTGTGCTTGAAGGGAGTCACTAGTTCAGGCTCATTTTAATTGTCATTTATATGATTATTCCTGCTTGGAGGAGCAGGCAGCGAAGAGGGAAAGCACTGAAACCCCGTTTTCTCCATGATCGTTGACCAGCCTCTAGCCCTACAAGGGTGACAGAGCAGTTAGCACAGTGCAACACCGAGCTGCTCTGCAAGAGCACAGTGCTGCCCAGATGCAGCACGGTCAACTCTTAAGGGCAAATTTGCCCTCTTTGAGGGCAATTCTTGCAGTGCTTGGTGTTCTACTTGCCCTGTAACTTCTGAAATCAAGGTAGCAGAAGCGTACCAGAGGTATTCTATTTCTTGAGCCCAGCTTTTGCGATCTCAGGGGAAACCTTGTGAGAGCAAAATGCTCCAACTCAAGAATGGAAATCATAGAATCATAGAATCATAGAATGCTTTGGGTTGGAAGGGACCTTTAGAGGTCATCTAGCCCAACCCCCCTGCAGTGACCAGGGACAGCTTTAACCAGATCAGGTTGCTCAGAGCCCCATCCAACCTGACCTTGAATGTTGCCAGGGATGGGGCCTCCACTACCTCTCTGGGCAACCTGTTCCAGTGCTTCACCACCCTCATTGTAAAAATTTCTTTCTAATGTCTAGTCTAAATCTGTTCTTCTTTAGTTTAAATCCATTATTCCTTGTCCTGTCACAACAGGCCTTGTTAAAAAGATTCTCCTCATCTTTCCTGTAGGCCCCCTTTAAGTATTGGAAGGTCGCAATAAGGTCTCCTCACAGCCTTCTCTTCTCTAGGCTGAACAATCCCAACTCTCTCAGCCTGGCCTCATAGGAGAGGTGTTCCAGCTCTCGGATCATTTTGGTGGCCCTCTTCTGGACCTGCTCCAGCAGGTCCATGTCCTTCTTGTGCTGAGGGCCCCGGAGCTGGATGCAGTACTCCAGATGAGGTCTTACCAGAGCAGAGTAGAGAGGCAGAATCACCTCTAAATTTGCTGTTTAAAAAAATGCTTAATACAACTATCTTTGGGGTGAGAAGTACAGTGTCACACTTGGTGATTTTGTGTGAATTGCAATAATTAAGCAGCACACTCTAAGGCTAAGGGCTAGCTAAATGCTTCTCTCTTTCCAACCTCTATTCTAAGTTAAGTCAATATCTTCCATGTGCTTGTTGCCTCCTTTTCCAGGAATGGATTCTCATCCCTGACAAGAGTTCAAAATATTCATCTTGAATGACCCCAAACCTTTTCCTGGATGCATGAAGACATAACTCCTGGGCTTAAGTGGGAAATTTCTTGAATGCATAACAAACATTTCATGATCTGATCCTGCAAATGCCTGTGAGTCAATAAAGCTATGCAAGTTGCACATGCATTTAAGAATTTTCAGAACTGGGTCCCCAAAAAGGATCTTTTTAGCAATGATCAGAAAAATCCCTGATGGTTAGAGGTCTAGTGCAGAGATCTGGATGCTTATTATACTTATGTAAACCTTCTGGATCGGCAACACTTGGCTGCAAATACAAGGCGTAAGACAGCGGAAAGAATTGTAGCACTTCTACTATTAGTCAGACCCCCGAAGAACAGAGAGCATCATAGACAAGAACAAACACTGGAAATTAAATTAACCAAACTTTGCTGAAATGGCAATAAAAGCTTGTTGCAGATGGAAAGAATATGATACGTTACCAGAAACAGCTAGCCTTTCCGGGTCCCTTCCAGTCAACCCTTCAGCAGATTTGTAACTTGAATCTTCTTGTTTTCTGAAACGCAACATGTCACTGCTCCAGGCCCCTGATCACAGTAATGCCGCTGTCAGTGTCCTGCTGGCTGGTGGCATCTGTCCGCCCAGGCCTCCAGGATGCTGTGGGCAGCTGACCTCGAGCCAGTGCAGATGTTTCACAGGCAGTACCATGACTGTAAGTGCAAAGTATGTAAAGAAGGAATCACAGATCTAAACAGGCAGCTCAGCATGATGAAGGAATACAAACATTTTCTTTTGGCTCTCACTGACTTTGTAAAGCCAGCATTTCACCACATCTCTGAATTTCCATATCAGTTTCACTTTTTGCAATAGTGGATACAGCTCCAGTATGAGCAGGGACTCTGTACAGTTGTGCATCTGGGGACATGACCCACTCACAAGGGAGCATGAGGGCCCCACGGGGCAGCACTTTCAAGGAAACCTAGGGAGGGTATGTCCTGGTTTCGGCGGCTAAACCACGACAGGGTAGTACAGGTCCTTAAGCCCCAGCAAACTTATGGCTGGTATTGTGTGCATTAGTCATATGGTCTAGGAAAGTGGATGAGCAGTTAAAGATTCAGGCTGAGACTGAACTTCATGGACTTTGGTCTGGTGCTAGGTGGGAGGAAGTGCCTGCCCAGCAAGGTCTTAGTGTGTGGTTGGGAATTGGATTTAGCTGTGTGGATCAGATAAATAACATTTATTTCCTCTACTTCCATCCCTTGAAGTTTTAGTAGCTAGCAGTTTAAAAATTCATTGGGTTTTGTGGTTTAATGTAGCTTAGTTATTTTTAAATTGGTTTCTGCATCCGTCTGTTGCTGTCCTCCTCAGCTCATGATAGGAGACAAAACTCAAGTACTGAGGCTGAAAGCTATTTAGCCTGGTCCAAATTCTGCTCTCAGGTCCACCAGGCTAATATTAGTAACTAATTTAAGTGTGAGCAAAGTCTGGACTGTTTTCTCTGCCCTTTCAGTCCAAAGGCAGCAGAGAAGGCCAGCAGCTCCCTGGGCTGCATGAGCAAGAGCACAGCCAGCAGATCAAGGGATGTGACTGCTCCTTCTACTCAGCACTTGATAGACAACCTCCAGAATACTGTGTCCATTTTGGGGTACCCCAATACTAGGAAGACATCAATAAACTGGAGAAATTTCAGCAGAAGGCCACCAGTATGGTCAGAGCTGAAGCACTTGCCTTGTGAGGAGAGGCTGAAGAAGCTGGGCCTGCTCAGCCTGGAGAAGAGACAGTTTTGGTGAGACCTGGCAACAGTCTGTGGTACGTACGGAGGGCATCTGCCATCGAGAAAGGAGCCAGGTTCTTCACAGTGGTGCACAGTGGGAGAATAAGAGTCAATGGGTGTAGCTTGAAATAAAAGAGGTTCTGTTTGGATATAAGGAGAAGCTTTTTCACCCTGAGGACAGGCTGGGAGGCAAACAGGTTGCCCGGAGATGCTGTGCAGTCCAAAGCAGGTTGAGGACAGAGTGCATTCCATCCATGGACCGACAGACGAATGGGCTGCCAGACAAGCATATTGCTAAAGGCTTGGACACAGGTGGAGTCCTTCACATCTGTGCAGTGCCTGTACACTGAGACAATGCCCATCTCAGGTACACCAGCAAAGCCTTTATTAGCACTGCTTTTGTTATTACTATTTTTGGGGGGGTCATTCTGCATTAGGCTGGATAATTAATTAAAGGTTATGAAAAGCCATCTGTTTCCAGTGTTTCTCTAATGAGCTGGGTAGATAAGCAAACACTGTCCAGTTCTGTGTCTACACCAATTTCATATCTGTGCAACTTCACTTAAGCTTCAGTGGAAGGGGAAAGGAAGGTACCATGAGCCATTCGCAGCTGATCGTGTGCCCATAGTTGACATACGGCACGTACATACATCGCATACATCAGTGCTTTTGTTGCTTCTTTTGCAGATATTTCTCATCTGATGCTTGCATGATACATGCCTTCTCTCCCCATGGGAACAGTCTTCTTACACGGACCTGAATGCAGAGTAACACAAGCTTTGGACCAGCAAATAGTTACAGAGTAAATAAAATGTTGCCTTCTGTTCACAAAAGTTTGGGGTTTTTTTTGTTTTTTTCTCTATTAATTTAATATAATTACATATTAGAAAATACTTTATAGACTAAGCTTTTAAAATTAGCCTGGTCCCTATGAATCTGGGAGGCAGGGATAATATTGATTACTAGGGGAAAAATGACCACAGAATCTTCTGGTCTAATTTGTGAAGGAGGGCATGGGTGACCAGGTTGGCCAGGGAACAACTACGACCTGTGATGTCATTCTGGTCTGGCTGGTCCCCATCCATCTGACTTCCCTCCATGCTCCTGTTATTACATTACTGGATAACATTAAGGGACCTGGCCTGCCAAAGTGCTCGGGCCTATTTGGCTCTCAGCAAGGAAAATGTTCCTCACCCCTGCTCTGAAGGAAACATCACATTTCAAGAGTTTTCAGATAGCTCAACATTTCCCTGTCAGAAGATGCTGAACTCAGCTTGTGTCTTTGGTAACCAGTGGATTCATAGTGAGACTTAACAGAAATGGGGGAGCTGGGGCTCTGCTGGTGGTCGCTGTGCTCCATGAAGATCTAAAGGGCTTGTTATAGTACCTCAAAGTGCCAAACAGGGTACTTAATGTGGGTCTACGTTTCAATGGCATTCTAGTTTCTGCATTGTATTTGTAAATGTATTTCCACGTGTAAAGTGGAAAATGAGCTACAGTTGTAGAAACTGCTTACTTCAGAAAACTTACCTGTGGCTTCCAGGAGGCAAGGGAGACCTGGACCTGGAATAGGAAGTCTCAGTCATGAAGGGAAGTGATTTGGCTTGAAAAGCACAGTGTTAGAGCTGTCCTGTACCAGTCTGTGTTGTACTGGCAGTACAGAGCATACACAAATTCATTCTGGCCAGCTGCGGTCTGGATGTAACGTGTAGGTACCTGCCTTGGAAATGTTCTGGCTCTGTTAGGTCTTCAGGCTTCCCATTCTTGGCCCTTTCTTCTACTTCATATGTTTGAGAAGACTCTTTAAAATGTGGGTGAGGGATCACTACTCTGGCAGTAGTGTTCGTAGGAGCTGTGTATTTTGGAATGCCTTCTCAGCACAGGCCAAACAGTGAAACCGCTGAAACCCCAAACCAAGCTGATGACTTTTCATTTCTTGAGGGATTTCTGTTCCTGTCCCCAACATCCTGGAAATGGCAGGACTTAGGAATGTAACATTTTTGTTCACTTTAAGATTTCCAGGGACTTCTGCAGTGTTCTTTAGAAAAAAATTGTTCTGACACTTCAGCACTTTGAAAGCTTTATTGGGGGGGGAGAGCAAATACTGGCATATCAATAATGTGTGGATTACAAAAAGGGTAAATATAAATTGGGTTAAGTATTTTTTCTTATCTCCAGCTCACTGTACTTTTGTCTTCTTTCCAGCTCAGCAGAACTTTTAGCCAGTTCAGATGTTTCCTCAGAGACCCATAAAAGCTCTACAGACCAGAGCAAGCCCCATAAAATAACTAAAACCTCCCAGTGTGAAGTTCTGCCTCCCTCCCACTCAGCAATTAACTCTTCTTCCTCCCACTTACATAAGTCGGCTTCCCACACACTGAATGCCAAGTTTTCTGCTACTCTATTTTCACACCAACCCCAAGAAAAGGGGAAGGGATTTTTAACCATCCTGTCCTTGGGCTCTGCTGGGTCCTCCTCATCTCCAGGTCTCTCCTGGGACAGCTGCAGTCTGCTATGGGCCCGTCTCAATTTTCTTGGCCATTGAAGGACATTCAAATCTACTTGATTTCAACCATTTCTCATATGGGAACATGCCTTACCCATACCTATATGCCTTCACCTCTCTTACTACCACCTATGTTACCAACTTAGAAAGAAACAAACACTCTGGCCCCTGAAAGCAAAGTTCCAGTGAAGGTCTTGGCATTTGGCAGCTCTTTTACCTTGCACCAAGAGCAGAGAGAGGTTACAGTAAAACAAAGCCCCATGGCCTCAGGTAACTCCCACATCTCCCTGCGACACAACCCCAGCACTGTCCTAGCTCACATCCCTCCTTCTCTGTTGATGACAGACCTGCAAAAGGTCTTTTTGAACACCCACATTAGCCTTAATTTGGCTTTTGCGCCTTTTATTTTCTGGAGGATGAGGAATCACTTCTACTTTCCTTTTCCTTCTCCTGCAACTCTACATTATACTTACTGTCTGAGCCTGTTTGCTCAGAAACTCTGGAAGTACAGTGCAGTTTGTTTTAAAGACCATTTGCAAGAGCAAAATATCAAATGTTGGTAACCATGCCAACGTTTATTATATGGAGTTCCCCCTGTAGCTAGTTCATATGAAGTATTCATCATACGACATTGCAAAAAGCATGTGACTAACTGACTGACTGTTTTCAGAAACAGCAAAGTCTCTTCTGTAGCTGGCTTCCAGCCCCGCTACAGCTGGCTAGCTCCTGATAGTTTCACAGGGACAAACTGGATAAGCAAATACATGTGTCTGAATGTGGCCTATTTAAGCTTTAGATAAAAAGCTGACAGCTCTGGAAGACAAGTCTAAGCAAGCAAGACATGTTCAGATGTGGATGCACCATTCCTTGAGGTGCTTTCTGGAGTTCAAGAGTGGGTTAAGCTGTCCATGCTGACACAGCCAACTACTGGAGCATCTGCACAGCAAGGGAGTCAAATGTAAACCTGGCACTGCTCTGTTGGTTTCTCTGTGGTTATTCCAGATATTAAGATATCCATTTCCTACCTAAGTGGAAGAATTTCAATTCATCTGGGGTTTGACAGTCTCTGTTGAACCATGCCTGCATCTTCTGGCGTGTATTATTTCCCATCAGATCTACTCAGATCTTGGAGATGAACCACTTCCCAGTTCAACATCATAAAACACAAAGCAACATAACAGTAGCCAAATAAACATTTCTCATAAAATAGGGAAACACAGTGATAATATGCATGTAAAGAAAGCCGCGTTTGCTGTGTGACTAGAATAGACTCCTAGAATCAGTCAAGAATGGGGACAATGGCAAACAAGCCCTTATGCGATGCTATTCACTCTTTCTAAAATACTAAGTTTTCTACAGTCACTTCTGACCCTAAAAGTAATGAGCCTCATAGGTGAGGCATGACAGAGACATCTCTGCTGACACATTGCTTGGGTATATTGTCATGGCTGCTCTGCCCTCCTGGCAGCACACGGAGGCAGAAACTGCATATGAGCCCAAACACAAGCATTTATTTTATTGCATCTGTAAACAGTTAGTTGTCCAATTTTATATACCAGTTCAAATTCAAGACCACTACATGTTCTTCTCCTGAGGCTGACAACTGATGTGAAACCATAACTTGTTCCCAACCCAGTACTGAGGCAACCAACTACTGCTAATTAATGCCTTTTTTTATAGGAAACCTCAGCTTTCAGAAGGCAGATTTTGCATTTTCAAGAAGTGAAAAGGTTTTTGCACTGCAGTCTAGGGCAGGAGGTGGGGATTAATCGGCTGGTCTGGAGCCCCTAGCTCCATCCTGTTTCCTTGCAGCTGTTAGCAGCTGGCTAACCCACACCCTGGGTATCCAAATGACATAGTGTTATGGTTGCAATTGCTCACCACCCGCCGACCGATACCCAGCCAGTTCCTGAGCAGTGATCGCTGCCCCCAGGCCAAATCCCCACAGCTTATATACTGAGCATGACGTCATATGGTATGGAATAGCCCTTTGGTCAGTTTGGGTCAGCTGTCCTGGCTGTGCCCCCTCCCAGCTTCCTGTGCACCTGGCAGAGCATGGGAAGCTGAAAAGTCCTTGACTAGCATAAGGAGTACTTAGCAACAACTAAAACATCAGTGTGTTATCAGCATTCTTCTCCTACTAAATCCAAACCACAGCACTATGCCTGCTACTAGGAAGAAAATTAACTCTATCCCAGCTGAAACCAGGACACATAGGAACCTGCAATTCTGGCTGTTAGTTCAGGCCCTGAAAAAGGACTATGGACCCCTGTGTGTGAAAAATGTGGATCCTGTACCAAAGTGGCTTTTCACAAAGTTTTTCAAGCTCAGTGACAACACCACAAACAAAAGGGGGTGGAAAAGACACAAGATTGAAAACAAGGCCCCATACCAAGGAGCTTTCCCTGTAACTGGGCTTCCTAAACAATGCACAAGTCTCCCAGGAACAGTGAAACTTGGAGAAACCCATGGCCAGATTTTGACCCATATTGAGAAATCCCCAAGGTATCAGAGTCCAGCCCTGTGAAGCATCAGGAGGCAGCAGGGATTCCAGAAGGGTCCCTTTTACTTCTGTAATTGCATAAAGCAACATTAAGACAAGGATAATATTTATCAGGGGATTCCTTTATACAGGAAAACCCTCAGAGATGGCTCCATCAACACTCTTGCAATCTCCTTTCCTGTTATTCCTTGGCAGGGTGAGATCCAAGAGGACCAAAGCAGCCTTCATTTGGTGTACTGCTGTTGAATGAAATGCCAGGTGTTGAACGTAAGAAGACCTCAGGTTTAGTTGCATGCCAAAGACATATATTATCATCATAAAGAGACAAACGAGGGACACATGGCAAAGTCAGCAAAAACCTAGAGAACAACTGGCTATCATACTGATTCTTGCCTTTTTTTTCCTGTTTGGAAAACAAATGTGTTGTGTTTGATGTGGCTGACAGCAGCTGATAGCTATAGAAAAATGAACGCACACCGTGCAGAAGCACACTACCCTCCGCAATAATGAAGCCAACAAATAAAGCCTTGAATGGGGAGACGTAAATTAGGCAATATCTCGTTTGTTTTACACAACAGCTATTAAAATCCCAATATTCTATATGCTGCAGAGATTAACCCACATTACAATATTTTTACCTCCCAACTCATACATTACACAATTATTTTAAGAAAATGTTTTTCACAGGCCTGAAGATCTTCTTTAGAGCTGTGGCCCCTCAGGTGCACAGAATGTTTGTATAAATGAAAATTTGGATGACAACAATGGAAAACTGCAACTAGGCACCAGGATGATAGGAACGCCCCTCAGCATGGAGAAACTAGACACCTGTCTTCAGCAGCTTGCTTTGGCTGATGGCAGAGCAAAGATCCCTGGACCAAACATGCTTGCATTGGCAGACCATGGTTCAGTCCTCCCTTTTTGCAAAGGAAGCCAAGGCCTGGGGATCTCAGAAGTTTGAAGGATCACAAGAAATGCATCACTTTGGCACTTTGCAAATCTTTCCCTTGTCTGAGGAGGATCTTTTTCCTCCTGCTGCTGGGATTCTAAAGCAGGTCCAATAACCTTGCAAATTCTGCAGAAGTGCATTGTGGTGAGTCTTCAGCGTGACAGCAACCCCGTGCCCTCACTCTGTCCTGGGACGCAAACTCAGTCTTGGGCAAAATGTGTAAGCATTGTAACTCTTCTAATATATACATAATCCACTTGTTAGAAACATCAGTGTATCACTAAGACTCACTAAGAATTTGCTATATAGTACCATGTGTTGTACATCCACTCTATATGTGTCATACATTTTTTTCCTCAGATGCAATTCAAACCATCCTTGTAAAGCTTTTTGTCTCTATATCTTATATGACAGCTTTTTGAACCAATCCTATTTTCAGTACAGGTTAGTCAAATGTGATGTGATATATCAATTGATGTATACATTGTTATAATACACTCCAGATATACACAAGAATTCAATAACTGTACGAATCAATGGCATTTCAGTTACTCTGGGCAACATGGTTTTTCTGGTTTATGAACCCTTGGACTTTTGAAGAAAAACAGTCCAAGCAGATTTCTCAGCACACGTAATTCCAGAATGATTTTCAAAAGAAAATTTCAAAAGGAAGAAACGAAAGCAGATTTTTATTTGGAACAAAAGATCTTAAAGCATATTTCTATCAGGAGACATGGAAATCCAGAAAAAATAGTATAACTTCAAATGTAAAATGATAGCTGTAGCAGCAGTAAAGGCAACTGGGAAATGTCTGGTCAGTTATAAGAAGCTCCAACCTAACCTAGACCATTTCTGTCCAAAAAGCAAGTGGGAAAGCTGGGAATCACCAGCTTTCCCACCAGAGGAAGATTCCCCATCACTTTGAAAGTCATGCCATGTTTTTCAGAAAGATCAGGTTTGAGCCTGTGCAGACAGAGGACTAGCAGAGTACCTGGCAGGAGACCTGGTGGGCTGCAGCATGACCATGGGCGCTCTGTGCAGGAGCCCAGGCTGATGCAGTACGGCAGACAAGCTTATCAGTGCTCAGTTTTGAAAGGTAAACATTCAGAGCAGGGAAGTACCAAAAAATGAACTGCAGAGATAATAATAACCCATAGTACTACTTGAAATTAATGTATGAGTCCTCATTCTGTTTAGTTACTTCTCTGTTTTGTTTAGGTTACACTGCCTAAAGCCAGTGTTGACAATAGCATTGGTTTTGTAGGTCTTGTTTTTCCTCGCATTCAGGGAAAGGGAATGGTAACATATTCACAGCTTGGAACCATTTTCTCTTGTTTGTTCATTGCTGATTAGCAGCATAAACTAAACACATCAGCTGACTTGTATTTACATACTCTGCTGTTTGCGTAAAGAACACAAAAACACGTAGGGTATCCGCTCTTCGCAGCCTGTGGACCTCTCTCATCTGTATGCTGGCGCCTTTAGGCAGCTCTGCCTGTACAGGTGACCATGTCACATGGTTTTTGGCTCTCAACCTGCCCTTTCCTGGGGGATGGGACTCCCACCATCTGCCCAATTAGGTCTGGTGGGATGAGGGGTGCAGCTCTGCAGATGGCCTCTGCCTTTCTCAGGGCTGTCCCTGCCCCCCTCTCCACAGCTGATCTATGAATACCAACCTTCCAAGGCTGGCCAAAATGATCCTCACCGCTCAGTGTGATGGCACGTGTAGCCTGGGGGAAGGAGGTGACTCAGTAGTGCCTGAGTCCAGCCCAAGAGTTTGCCGCAAGCAAGAGACATGATGCCAGCACTCCTGCTCCGTAAGGACACCCATGGGCATCATAAGAAGGGCTCATACAGTTGTTTTGCAGCCTGGACCAGGCAGGACAGGGGCCAGCATAAAGGGAGATGCTGGTTGAGCTGGAGGACTGGAGAAGATTCAATCTCAGGTCCCCTCCTGTCTTTTATTGCCTCCGTTTCATTCCCTCATGATGCTACTGACCATAGGGAAGGCGGAAATGCTGCTGCTGGGTGTTTTGGGGGGGACTTACAGAGTTGTGGCATTAACATCTGCTCTGTTTATACAGGAGAGAAATGTGTAGGCAAGGCGGGTTAAACATCTGCTAGAAGACATTGAGTGGGACAAGATGGATCATGCTCACAGGTGCCAGGAAGGAACACCAATCTCTGAGTGCTCCATTGTGAAGCATTTTTGGACATAGACCATACTTTCAGGACACTGTCAGTGCTTCACTCAGCTCCAAGAAAGAATCTCCAATTACAGAAGGAAGAAGGTCAATGAAGGGAAAAAATGGCGGTTAATGATGGAGAATCAGCAACAGCTAATGGGGATTTTTATTAGCAGTTTAAATAAACACAACCCATATTTTTAATGGATGAAGAGGACCTGCAGCTCACAGAACAAAGAACCCCCAGAAGGATGAAGTGTGGAAAGCAATTAGGTGGGCAGAAACACTATTGCAATTGCATTCAAGAAGAGTTTGAAAGCCTCCTGGAACTAGTCTGTAACACTTTTAGTCCTACTGCAAGATAAACTGGTCCTTGCCACCGCAGTACTCCAGGGAAAATCACAGTGCCTGCAATTTTAGGGAAAGTATCTCCTGAGAAAGCACAGCAGGAGCACATTGTGTATTTGCACTTTGTCTGTTTCTACTTAGAAACTTCCAAAGCTTTGGACACAGCAGACTGCAAGTTTTGCCTTGTGAGGAACAGGCCTTTTCTTAGATATTCTCTCTAAGACCTGGGAATGGACTTTGCTAGTCCTGAACCAAAACTGTTCTCTCATTAAAATAATTTTCTTGCTATGTGTGTGCAATGCTGAATGTACATGCCATCTGCACTCCTGCCACTCATCCCCTGCTGTAGAGGCCTGCTGCAAGGCCTGGCCAAATAGTGTCTTCTGCCATCTAGAGGCTTTTTGCATAAGCATGAGCGTATCCCCAATGCTCACGTTTTGACCTGGTCCCCAGACACAGCTGTGAGCTTGCACAAGTCACATTTGGAAAGCATGTGCAGGAACTACTCACAGCAAGAAACCAAAGTCTGAAATTCTTCATGGGAGCCTAGGAGACTATGCTCTTTCCCTCTCTTGCCCTCACAGCTTCCCTCACTCCCCCACAGATGCTCATGCTTTCCTCTGGGAGCCAGCTTGCAACTTCCATTTAGGGGGAAAAAAAAAAAAAAAGCCTGTCTTTTTTTTAATGAAGGTGTTTATTTCCAAAAAAGGTGATCCTTCTCCTTTGTTCAGTGCTGGTGAGGCCACACCTGGAGTACACTTACTGGAGTAAGTGTTCAAAAAATGGGTAGATGTGGCACTTTGGGACATGGTTTAGTCTAGTCTACCCTTGATTGGTTTAGAGTAGACTTGGTAGTGTAGGTTAATGGTTGGACTGGATGATCTTAAAGGTCTTTTCCAACCTAAACAATTCTATGATTCTATACTCTATGTTCAGTTCTGGGCTCTCCAGTACAAGAGAGGTAATGGAGAGATTCCAGCAAAGGGCTACAAAGGGACTGGGGCATCTCTGATACAAGGAAAGGCTAAGAGAGCTGGGACTTTTCAGCCTGGAGAACAGAAGGCTCAGTGGGATCTTATCCCTGATGCAGGGAGTAAAGAAGATGGAGCCAGGCTTTTCTCAGTGGTGTCCAGTGACACGACAGAAGTCAATTGGCACAAACTGAAATACAGGAAATCCCATTTCAACAAAAGAAAAATACTTTTTATTGTGTGATGGTGGTTAAACATTGGCATAGATTGCTGAGAGAGACTGTGGAGTTTCCATCCTTGGAGATATTTAAAACATGAGAGGACACAGTCCTGAGTAACCTGCTGTAGCTGACCCTGCTTTCAGCAGAGGGGATTGGACTAGATGATCCTCAGAGGTCCCTTCCCACCTCAGTCATGCTGTGAGTCTATGATCATTTCTGCCCAATAAATAAATCCACTGTGAAAATTTCTTGCAGTTTGTGCTTTGCTTCTGTGAAATTTTGGTTCTGGTTTTGTCTGGCTGCATGATGTAGTAGTTGATATTATTCACAGACTTATACACTTCCTCAGGTTGGAAGGAACCTTTGGAAGTCAGGTCCAACACACTGCTCAAAGCAAGGCCAACATCAAAGCTAGACCACGTTACTCATGGACCTCTCCAGGACGGTTATGAGCACCTTCAGGGATGGAGTTTCCCCCCCACCTCTCTGGGCTGCTGTCCCTGTGCTTGATCACCCCCATGATAAAAATATTTTCCTAATACTTCATTGGGATTTCCCACGTTGCAGTTTGTGTTCATTGCCCTTCATCCTTTCACTGTGTGTGTCTCAGAAAAGGGTGGTTCCTTCTTCTTTACAATCCCATTAGTCCGTTGAAGATCAATTTGATCCACCACCATCAGCCAAGCCTTCCCTTCCCAAGGCTGAATAAACCCAGTGCTCAGCCTGTCCTTGTATGCCCTGTGCACCAGCCCCTCGCCATTGTGGTCACCCTCTCCTTGATCTACTCCAGTTTGCCTTGTACTAGAGGGCCAACGATACTCCACGTGCAGGCTCGCCTGTGCTGAAGAGAGAAGTACATCACTGAGCCCACTGACTGTGTCCTTGATAACACAGCTAAGTCTGTGGCTGACCTTCATTGCTGCAAGTACATGCTTCCTTGGCACGTGCCATGCGGAGGTTCCCCCAGCCTGCTGGTCAGGCTGTGTTTGGAGCTGGGTGACACAGCTGGCACTGAGAAGTTACGGCAACTGTTAGCACCTGAGGACCTGGCCCCCAGGCTGTTGTCACAGCCTTTGACACTTGACATCCCAATGTTGACACCACGATTCTCACACTCGGCTACAATTCTGGCGTTATTCTGCTCCAAGAGCTCATTCTTACCAGGGCTGTACTTTTCACCAGCTGCTGTGGTGCAGCTGGCATGGTGATGTGGCACAAGTCCTGCGGGAGTGCTTCCTGCTTTATGGGGGACAGAAGCATGATGAGAAAGGAAGCAGCAGTACAAGGCATGGCTTTGTTTTCAAATGTTACTAGCTAAGGGCCCTCAGGCAGACCAGCAGCTCTCCAGGGGTGGGATTTTTTCGACATCCATGGATGCCAGCCTCGCCTCAGGAAGCAGAGCTGGGCTGCTGCAGTGTTGACCTCATTCCCTTCTGCATTTACCTCATTCTCTTCTGCCAGAGGAAGACAGCTCTTCACATGAATAACATCTATCATCTGCCTGGTGAGAAAAAAGGACATGTGTTTTGGGGACAGAATACCATATAGTCTCTTGTAGGGAGGAACCACAAGGAGCGTTTCACATTGTTCAGTGGGTTGGGTTACCTCCTGCGAAGGCCTTCAATTATCTTTCCAAGTGACACCCAGTGCTTCCTTCATCACCAAAGAGCTCTTCTGTTCACATCCTGGGTCCCCATGCTGGGCTTTGGCTGCCCCTGAGAGCCCTTGGCATTTCTCACATGCTGGATGCTGGCAGTTGTTCCTGCTGCCTTTGAGGCAGAAATCCCAATTCTCACAGAAATATGGTACAGTGATCAGAGATTAGCATCTGGAACTGACCAGGGCCAGACAATGCTTCGAGCAACTTCTTTGCCCATCTTTTCCTCCCCACCCCTTCCCCCATTGTGTTTTTCTCCCTTTCTTTTCCAGCTCTATACAATTACCCACTGGACAGGGCCCTGGCGTCTCTCCGCCCTGGAGAGACTTGGACCAGAGGCGATGCAGGCACAAGCTGTGTGAATTTTCTCTCTGTGGCGATCCTACCTCTTCTCCATCCTGTTCCCTCAAGGATCGCCCAGACAAGAAGGCGGGGTTGGTGCAACACCCCTCGGAGCCTCTGAAGGGACACAGCATTCTCTGAGCTGGCGCCAAGCACTTGGAGACCAGATACAGATGTGGCTTTGCCAGTGAGGGGGGCATGGGAGGAGAGCTGACGGAGGGAAAGACCTGTCCCTTTCCCATTAGCACCATCCGGAGCTCTACAATGTCCCCTGATGTGCAGCGCAGTCACAAAGATGTACTGCTCTTTTGATGGGGACAGGGTTTACCTCTGAGCAGGCACGCTGCTTCTCTGGCGGTGGCACAGCAGGACCAGCGTGTCACAGGGACAGCAGGACGGGGGGAAGGAAACGGGATGGTGGCCCGGTGGTCAGGGCACTGCCAGGGCCTTGGAGAGAGGATCTGGATGGGAAGTGGCTTTCCTGACCTACATGGCTTTAGTTACCTCTTTAATCCCACCACCTCTTAGATAAACAGAGCAGTGTGCAAAAATAGTATCATCTCTTCAAGAAACTACCCACCATCATGATAATGTGTTACCCTGTGCACGGGGCAAAGGATGCAAATGTGTTGATCGGATCACCTCATACAGCACAGAGGACTTACCCAGACCCCAAAGTGAAAGGAACAGACTGCATACGTTGCATTTCATGTGTTTCCCTGTTGTGTCCTACTGCTGACTCTGCCTCAGCTGGTTTAGCCTCAGAGAAGATTTACGCTGGAGGGGAACAGCGCGCAGTGCCCTCCACCGCTGGCCCCAGCACCCCCCAGTTCCCCCCCAGCTGAGGCTGCAGAAAAAGTGATGGCCTCAGCTCCTCACCCATGACAACATCCCTGAACGGGGCTGTCCCACCACAAGGGTACTTCCAGCAGGGAATGAGGGAACCATATCTCTGCAGATGAACAAATCAAAACCTACCTGTGGTCTCTGCAGGTGAAAATGCAGAATGCACTGGCTGTGGTTGCATCACTTGGTTTTCCTGGGTTTTGTTCCTCTTTTTCTTGTTTTCCTTTTCACTACATTTTTTTTAACTATTATTATTACTGTATTTCAATTGTTAAACTGCTCTTATCTCAACCCGCGAGTCTTCTTACTTTTGCCCTTCTGATTCTCTCCCCCACCCCACCGGTGGGGGAGGGTAAGTGAGCGGCTGTGTGGTGCTTGGTTGCCGACAGGGTTAAACCACGACACGCTCCATCCATGTACTCCATCCATGAACGACATCCTGTTGCCCAGGTCATTAGACAGTATTGGCCCCAGTACTGGCCCCTGGGGTTGGCTCTTGCGAGCAGCTGTCATTTGGAGTTTGCACTGTTTTTGATCACAACACTTTGAACCTCATGTTTCAGCTAATTTTACATCCACCTTAAAGTTCAACCTTCCAAGTCATATCCCACTAGTCTGCCTACAAGCATACTGTGGGAAAGCATGCCAAGCGCCTTACAAAAGCCAAAGTCAATGACATCCACTTTTCCCCCCTTGTGCACAAAGCCAGTCATCTCAGTAAAGACTATGATCAGGCTGGTGAGGCACAATTTGCCTTTGGTAACTCCACGCTAGCTGCTAACTACCTTTGTAAGGGAACAACACACGTGCTTCCAGTCCCTTAGAAAAAGTTGACACCTACTCCTCTCCCAAGGAAGACTTTTTGAAAGCTAACGATTTGTCACTTTGTCAGATTACTTGACACATGACTAGAAAGGATGACATAGAAATAGAACCATGTATCATAGGTTTATTAGGGAAGAAAGTTATACTTCAAGGCCATATATTTGGCGCTGTACTGAAGCAAAAATATGTGAGAGCAATTAAAATGTTAAAACCCAAATCACCATGAAAAATAAAATGCTCTTTTAATCACTTTAGTTCCTTTTTTTTGTCCCCATACAATTTACAATAACTACAGGAAGCAACCAAAAAGGTATTAGACCTACACTACCTGTAAGCTGGAATGAGAGAGATGGACCAGAGACTGGATCCGTCCCCTAGGTATGCTGCTACCCTCCCAGGCTGTTGGAATGGTGGAGTCTTACTAACATGAGCAAAGGCTGTTGAGATGTTACCATGAAACGGTAAGACCATGAAAGTTACTGAATAAACCATTAATGCTAGATTGCCCAGAAGACTACTAAAAACCTATGCTATTGCAGGCTTCCAAATGCCTGCTAAAAAAATCATCATTATACCTTTCATCCATGTCAGCTTTTGCTTTCTGACCTGAATGGAAGAGATTTTGGTAGTATTTTATATGAACTGTATCCCAATTTGTCCCCAGGACAGATCAAAGTCAAAGGAGTTTCCTGCTAGTTGACTCTTGTATTGGTGGCTTGGGCTTCTTTTTTGGAGGGCAAATAAGTTAAAAGCAGTTTCTAATTTGCAGGTTACTCATCCCATGCTTCTGCACAGTGAAGTGAAAGATACTGACAAGGAATAAATAACATATCAAAGAAGATGAGAATGGATCGAAGAAAAGTTGCACTAAAACTTTTAAAGGACAGAAAGTTTAACTCATGCTGATAAACTGCTGAATATGTGATTTTGCTGGACTATACAGTGCCACTGTAACATGGACAGGGGCGTAGGTTCCCATTGAACATCCAGTCCAGAGGCTGCCAAGGAAGTGGGACACACGTCTTTGATCAATAATTCAAATGTTAGATCAACAGCTCTTTCCTTGGTTAATATATTGTGCATAGCAATATCTCAAAGAATTAACAGCACCTTTTACATAAAAATTCCAAACATATTTATCTAGTGAGCAAGAAAAACTCAGCATCTCTAAGCAGTACTTCTGCAGATGTACAGTACTGTATTTATATAGATATAGATATATATATCTCAAAGTGAATTTACACTGTGACCTGGTGATTAGTCCAGCAGCGGGCAAACCCACAGGGTAAGTCTTCAAGAGAATATATAGCCTTTGGTGGGTGGCCGGTTACGTGGCACGATTGCATAGGGGAGCCCCAGCAGGCAGCAAAGGACAGTTTAGCATCCCATTAAGCAAGCACAGCATGCTTAGGTTGTTCCTGCAAGATATAAGAAACTTCCAGATTTTCATGGCTAATAAAGTTCTAGTTTTCACAGGTCGCGCACATTGCAACCGCCTCTCTGTGCCTTAAAGACCCAGAGGAGGAAGGTAGGACACCAAACTTATATCCTGCCCCTTCTTCCAAGCAGAAATCAAGCAGCACCACAGATTTAGGCTGGTAAAGTGGGGACCATGTTTGGCTTCACGGGGGTTTCTTGAGCAGCTGGTCTTCACTGGTTTGTCTCATTTCTCTTCTTTTTTTTTTTTTTTTTTTTTTAATTTCCCGAATCAGTTGCTCATAGTCCTCTGGTAGAAATCATTTGAAAAGCATGGTCTGCCTAAGATAGGAAAGCAGACTGCTACCATTTCCCTGGGATGGGCACGCCGCACTCATACCAGCCCACATAGTAGTAGGGTGTTGTGTGTCCAATGCGTCCAAATGATACAGGCTCCTGGCGGTACTGGCGGTAATACCCTGTTGGGAGAAAAACGCCTCTTTGCATTTCAAGACAAAGACATAGTAATTTAACAAAAGTAACAGATGCAGCAAGAATCAATCCCACAGCCCAAAAGAAAACTTAAAAGCTGTCTGGTAGGGAGTTTTGTCAAAAGGATATTTGCTAGCCCTGGTATTTGGCCTAGATCTTTTTTGAATTATTTAACTCTGGTCCTTTATATTTCTTGTAGTTTTGATTGGTTTTACTGTTCAAAATCTCTTGAACTGTTGTGTAATGCTGTGGTCTGCCAAAGCATTTCTGCATTTCGCTCCAAAAGGTGGCTATATTTCAGCTGTGTTTATGAAGTTTGCAAGTCCGTTTAAATATACGAAGGACTCTGGGGCAAAAAATACCATCAAATCATATTATCTCATAGGGCTCAAGAGACTATCAATAAACATCAGCTTTTCACAAAACAAAAAGGTTTCATTTCATGCAGTAAGTATGGAGTTAAGCCTTTCTCCGCCTTTTTCTTCATATGCAGAAAGAATGTGACTGCTTAAAGCATTAGGAGAGGTGCAGCATCCTTCTCCACATAGCTCGTGCACTGGAACATCTGAAACACTCATGTCTTGTGCCAGTAATATAATTTCTGTGTGCTCTCTATCTCTGTCTCCTAGACCTAGTAATACACATCTGGATTAATCATCCCTCTTTTGAACTGAGAAATGCAGTACTTCCCAGTGATATATAAATATCAGTGACTACTTCAGTTTCTTCCTGGTAATGCCACCATGAAAAGAATATCAACAAACAACTTAACATGGAAACCATTAAAGCCAACTGAATAATTTAAATCGATTGACTTATTGAAATGATTGGCTGACTTTCATGATTGGGTTCATTTTGCGGAGCAAGCCATCACCCTCTTGGCTATGTGAGCTGAGCAGTTTACTCAGAGGAACTCCTTCAAGATGAGAATTTTCACTCGGAGAGACATATCTATCAGGCCAGAATAAAAGTCCTGCAGTCCGACCTTAAGTCACTAGATATATTCCTGTGTGTTTTGCATTGAGTAACTGGTCAAAAATAATTTGCAAAGACCATATTTGCAAAGATGCAGCTGGTCCTTTGTGGCATGGGGAAGAGTTTGCACCTCTATTCAGTGAGGCATGTCTTGTAATTGGGAGAAAGGTTTCATAGACCTGTACAATTTTTTTCTTTCTGTTTTTGCATTTTGTTCTTGTAAATTATTTGCATCATATGCCCCTCTCTTGCTTTCTGTCTCTCTCTCTCTCCCTGCCCTGCCCCCCGAAGTCCTTCTGGGACTTTCATAACCTGTTCAGCTATGCCTGAGTACAAGACCATCTCATCACCTGCTGCATCAGCAGGACCCCTCAGAGAGCTGCCAGCAGCCATGGACAAAAAGCCCCGCTCCCTACCCATTAAACCTATGGGCAGGCACCTGGCCAGCACCCACTCCCGTGTTGCCGTACCTCGGATGGTGGGCAGGGCTTCAACGTACGACTGAGGTCCCGTTCTTCCGTCCAGGTGTGAATCCACGAACTGGCAGTGGTCCTCACCCCTTCCCCAGCTATCCCCAATGCTGTAGAAGGTGTCTGAAGGGTGATACAGACAGATTATTTGACTCAGTTTTATTTTTGTTTGGGATGCTCTTTACGACCAGGAAAACAGATGTGGGAGAAAGCAGGAGAAGTACTATGGTGACAAACACACCATTACCAATGAACAAGCAGTGGCTGAAATGAGGGAGAGTGCTACCTTCACAGTATGGAAGGAGAAATTATGGAAAAGAGAAATGGGTTATAATTCAGTAAGGAATATCCCCATTTTGCAAGTCCATGGACACTGCACCACAGGTAACAGGTGGAGGGAATTTCAACCTAACCAGTAATTTCAATATGTCATGAGAAAGTGAAACCCACTCCATTTGTCAGTACCATCAGTTTTACTGCAGTCACAAAAACTAAAAACTGTGGAGCTCTCTCTCTCTATCAGATGAGGTGGGTCCTGCTGCCTTGATTGTTTCTTATGACATATTCAAACACTGCCTTTAAACTATACAAATGCATTGCAGTAAAAATAACACATCAGCATAATCTGAAAAGCCATTGAGATAATCCCAATACCCCAGATCAACAATATGGAAAGTTTTCTTCATTATCTCTCAGCAAATATATCCGTGTAAGAGCTACTGTTAACCGTTAGGAGTACTGCTCACCCAGTCATTGTAATACCAGTCTTTCCTCCACCATTCCCAACTTCGAACTGCCCTGGGGCTCTCTAGGGTGTATTGCTCTGTCTGACTGCGTGCAGCTGGGGCTCACCCGCCTACGGAACAAGCATGGGACTTCCCAGGGAGACGTGTGGGGAGCAGAACTTTGTTTTCACAGTACAAAGCACATTGCTTTCTCAGGATACAAAAACACACAAGCTTTTCGAAGGAAACTTCCTCCTGACCTCTGTCTAAAGAGCTCTGCCGAAAGCTAATGCCAGGGTGTGAGCATAACGCAAAAGTAGGACAGCTCAGCTATCACATCGGACCTTCTCGAGACAAGGACTCCCAGGCAGCCATCACACGGTTCTTTCACAGGTGAGGTAAAGAAAGCGAGAACATGGATGTGACAAGTAATCATATATCAGGAAATTAATCTTGGTGCCTACCTTTCAGGTCATCACTGAGGTAAATCTTGTACCTTAAGGAGTTGCAAAGAACCACTCCTACAAACTTGCGGTACCAAGTTCGTTTCACGTACTGCTTGCCGCTGCAGTCGGAATAGGTGGGGTCATATTTAAAAGTGAATGGGATCCAGATAGGCTCACCACCTTGGAGAAAAAAAATTTCAACATTAAGGACAGACTTTAGCATTTCAGTCTGAGTTTTGCTGAGGTTAACATCTGATAATATGTTTAACAAGAGATGCTGCAGCAGATTAATGCATGACTTTTCTATATCCAGAAATACTACTTCAAGAACAAATATTATTAAAAAAAATTTAAAAGCAAGGGACTTGATCAAATCCCTTCTAGACAGTAGACAATAATAACTGTTAAAATGATTTTAAAAAAAGGATTTCATGTACCAAACCACAGTTTTAAGAAAACAAATACCCTCACTGTTTTTAGTAAGACATCTTCTCTACCTAGTGATACTCAGGTTTTTTTTCTAAACAGAGCCTGATCTTAGGTCTGACAGTGACTCTGTCTAAATACAGTCACTTGCATTTTAACACTAAGTACAAAACTTAATACTTTTGCTAAAAAACAGACGTTAAAAATTCTGCGGTGAGCAACAGTCTGTTATGTGAATTAAAGTCTATTCTTGCTATTTGGTTAAAAAGATCAAATCAGAAACGTACTTTTCTGTTTTATTTTCCTACATTACATCAAAACAGATAAGGTTCTAATAACAAACAAGTGAGACCTTTCCTGGGGAACTCTGTACAGAGCACTGCTGCAGAGGAGGCTGCATAACTGTATCGCAAAAGACTAAATAATCCTACTGGCTTGCCTAAATGTTTGCTTTATACTAACCAAGACAATGTAATTTCTTTCGAAATTGTTGTTGTAGTAATGTATATATAATTACACAAAAAGCTTCCAATGTGATAACTGGTATTTTTCTCTCTAGCTACAGCACAAAGACCTGTTTTTACTGTGCTATTTTGAGGTGGTTTACAAATGAGATTGAAAGGTTTTTTTGTTATTCATTCTTCCTCCCTCTCACTAGGCATATGGACCAAATCCTGCAAACACTTGCATGTGAGAAGTAACCACTCATCAGCAATCCTCAGAACTCCACCAGTTTGGACACAAACATATCGACTGACTTTATGCTGTTAGTCACAAGGTGAAAGGATTGCAGGATTTTGTCCACAGCGTTCTCTTTAGAATAAAGCAATAAACGATCTATGCAGTTTTATTGCTGTGAATAGTCTGCTTTTGTCCATCACTTTTGCCCACCTCCAAAAATCCTGAGCGATAAACTTAGCATGTCCTGTAAGAGCTGCACTAGATGTTCAGAAGCTCTTAATTTCCACAGGTTCCCAGAGCTCTGCCACCTCTTTTTGGTCTATCTTATCTCTACCACTGCAGCTACACAAAAACATTTTTCTCTTTGTCCAGTCGAAGCAGAAACTACAAGTGAAAAAGCCGTCACCTTCAAAACATTTTCCATGAACAGACCCACAAAACAACTGACAGCAAAAAACCTGAAGGTGACTGGGGACATGGGAAGGCCACCACTCTTGGAGGCCTCCCACACTGACTGCCAGAGACATAGTGTGCTCGTGCTCTCCAATACCTGCGCATCATCAGAGACATCTGAGAGGACACGGACAAAACAGACTAACAAGCATAATAAAACACAGAAGGGAGACTGGACATTGGACATGACACTGGACATTGTTTTCATGAACAATGTAGTCAAAAAACCCCAGAATCAACCATTTGAACTGCTTAGGAAAGCTGACAGAGTGTAATAACTATGAGGTCTTTTTTCTTGCATCTCTTCCAAGAGCACGTGCTGCCTGGTGTTACCCTACCTGTCAGCAAGGTTGGTCCCAGCACCAGGAAATCAGTTCTTCTGATTAGGGGCTGAACTGGCTTATTGCAAATTTGGAAATGCAAAGCAAGCTCAACAGCTTCGTCGCATATCGTTCTGGTCAGTAACAAATCCTTGAATTTTTTAGTATTTATAGGGCCATGATGATCAGTATAGATGAGCATAACAGCTAGAGATAGGAAAATCTGATCCTGCTGCTCAAGCTATGCTCAGGCAACTGAAGGACACAGATACAGAAGCAATATAGTTTAGTGCTTATTACTAAGTAAATAAAGCTGTTTTATCAGGCAAAAGATTGGCCAAAATCAAGTGCTTATTATAACATATCTTTACAAGATTTCTTTTCAAAGACCAGAATAAGGGGTCCTAAGACAGAAAATGTTTTGTGACTTAGCACAATGAATTACTACCTGTTCCTGCTTAAAACTGTAACTCAAACTGCGTGTTAATATGCTTCTAACACCTATATTGTAACTGTTTTGCACAGGTTTTATGCACTTCATGAAAGAAACAGCAGAGTAAGACTTACCAGGTGGTCTGACAATGAGGAGGGGATTGTCTAGAAGAACGAAACAAATAAAAAATTTAATATTTTGTTCCAAATCTTGTTGTATAATATGAAACATACAGTGTCACTCAAGAGACTGTCAGTTGCAGAGTAACTGCCTTTAGCTACACTCTGAATGAGGAATTTACATGTCTCATCAGTTTGCAGACCTAATGAGTGTTTGTTATCCACTGTTTTTCTCAGTTGATTAAACTTGCCACAGGATTGTATATTTATTCTGATACTGTAAAAACTCTACTGAGGTTAATACCAAAGTTCAAAACCAGCTTTGGAACAGATTTCCTCTTCTCAGAAGGTCCTCAGAGCAGGAGGACAGTTTCACCGTATGCTTCTGAATATACGGTGTAAGTTACACCTGTAGGCCTGCCTTCCAAAGGGAAACGTTAACCTACCTCTTGTATGCAAATCTTGGTCTCAGACATCCATCATGTTTAGTACAGTTGTTTAGTGGTATCCATAAATATGTGAAATTTATCATTTTAACTCTTTTTGACATAGTGACAGAAGTTTTGCAGGACGTCCCTGGGCAGTGCAGGGTGCTCTGTCTGCTGCCTCAGGAGCTTCTGCTCAATTGAAATACTCTTTTTTAAAGAAAGAAGGATGGAATAGGTGTGGAGTAAGGACAACAAAACAACATGATCTAATGCATTAGCTTGTCTGTATTCATTGCACTGCAGTTTCTGTCATCTCTTAACTAGCCCTTATTGTGCACAAAATACCTGAAGAAAAAGCACGGTGCTTGTCTACCAGTGGAGAAGAAAAATTCCATGGAGTTTTTACAGTTTGATGAAAGGGAACAACCGTTTTCTGTTCTCTTTAGTGGGTTACGAGGGGTAAGATAGAACATTTTCAATAAGCTGCTTGATCCTATGATGACATTCTTTATTGAATATTCTCATCAGCTCAAATCTTTCAATTGCACTAGAAGAACACTCAGAACAAACAATTTCTGTCTCTTCCGACCTACTCCATCACTGTAACTATACCATCTGTCTTTAGATTTAGCAACTGCTTTTGTACTTGTGCCAGCTGGAAAGCCACCTTTGGCCATGTGACAAATGAAAGATCAGTGCTGCAAATGAAACTTTAAATTTGGTGGATTTAACCTCTTAAATAAAGTTCACAAGGTAGCCAATTTTGCCTAGGAAAACTAGGCATTCAGGCCCATATATTGGCAGCCAGCTAATCAGCAAAACTCCTTACAAGACATGATGGCATGCCGTATTTGTCCAATGTTAAACATTATGCTTGGATTTATACTTGAGCTTCTTACGCCTTTAAAAAAAATCTGAATATGTTATGCAGTACCATTTACTTATCTTGCATTTTTGTCTCCCTTCTATGAAGACTTACTTCCATGGCTCTTAATGGAGCTTCTGAAGCGAGCACTACAGGGTGAAGTCAAATAAGCAAAGGCAGGGACTGCGTAAACACCATGTCATCAAAAGGGCAAAATTTGCAAGAGAAAACAGATCTTTCGCTCAAGTAAAGACTGAAAAATTTGTCCTTTATTATTCAGTGGAGTCATTGGCCTCTGGCTCAATGAAGGAGGAAGAAGAAGAAATGGGTAAAAATAGCTCATTTAACATACTATTTTTAGAAGGGGGTGTTGCTCTTGAATGCACTATTAGCCCTGTGAAAGAGCAGCATGCCTTGTCAAAAAAAGAACGGAGAACTTCGCCCATCTGAGGCAACAATTGTTTCCTATATTTCTTCCAGAGACAACAGCTTCCATCTGTTCAGCTGTTCACAATTAGGAAGCTAATTTCATAAATGTTTGGTCAATCTATCAAAGACATTAAACTTCCCATTGCTTCTGTATTGTTGAACATTAGTAGTCTTTCATATTTTAAATTCAACTTCCTGTTCCCCTGAAGCTCACTTTAATGTCAGTTATATTTTCATAGTGGCATTAGGAGTGCATATTATTCTCCTAGCTTTACTGAAAACAAATAATTAACCTAAAAAAAAAATCTCAAAGCAGCAAGTTCAAGATAATCACCATTATTACTGTGCTGGTTTCAGTCATTGCTCTGCCACATCTGTTATTAAGAATTCAGTTTTGAGATGAAAATAAAAAGCAAAGCATACCAGATTCTGTGATAAATGAGACTGAAGAGCTAACAGGTCCATAACCAAAGGGATTCTTTGCTTGGACTTTAAAATAATACCTGAAACAAAAAGAGAGGGAAAATAAGATTAAAACATTGATTCAACTGCAATGGCTAAATTATAAATAACACTAAAACAGGGTGAGAATCAAAGCAGCAGAATTCCACTGAGTTCAGGTGACCTTTGCATTATTAAATGGAGTTGGATACTGAGCCAGGGTACGAGCTGGCTGTTACAGACAAATTTCTCCTTTTTGCAATTGCTCCCATGCATATTTTTGGATCATTTATTTATATCATTCCCCTTCCAAAAACCACACACAACTTCATCTACTTTATATGAAACAACCAATAGCAATAGACTAAAAGTTGCAAGGAAATTAAATTCTGATCTCAGGAACAGTTTTAAACCAGATTAACTCCCAAAGAAAGCAGTGGTGTAAACTGCAAACTAAAACTGGATCAGATTTATATGAGATCAGAAGCTAAGCTTTTGACCTTTCTGTAAAAACTCTAGCAGCATTAGGATCACAATACTTGAGTAATATGAGAAAGCTTCACATGTTGCCTTATTGATTCCCCCAAAGTATTTAAATCACATGCCTAACTCGAAGCACATGACTCGCCACTAGAACTCCATTCTTTGTTCAATGGAAGCAAAATTATCCTTACCCTTAGAGAAGAATATGTGTAAGCACATTTTTAGTTCGTTTCCAAATACAATGATTTTTAGTTGATGCCTACCCTGACATTTTTCCCCAGATTAATATTTTCTTCTTTCCCTTTTATCTTTGTATCCAGTCCAGCAGAAACCAATTAGAATGGAAGATTACTGCAAAAATTTCCAGCACAGCATTTTTAAAGTGCCTGAGTTTAGGTTTTCCTTTCTTGCCTGCTTGCTCAATTTCATTCTTGTAAAGAAATTAATAAAAAAAATACTACTGTGCCTCTGTAATATCCACATAGCATTTGGATCTTGATTTAGCCTCTCATCCAAAAGCAGACATCTCCAAAAGCTCCATACATGACCCACAAAACAGGGCAAGCGCTTGCTTGCGGGGATGGTTGCGACTGAATGCTGGATTACCTCCCAAGGCAATGTCCCATCCAAGTGGCAGGCCTGATGCTCCTCAGCTGGTGAAAGTGAGCCTGCCCCACTAAAAACATCAGGCTGCTCTTGGTGGCAAAGCTCTCCCAATCCTGCACAGAAACCTGCCAGTGCTGCTCCGCTTGCATGGCCCACGCTGGGCTGAGACAGCGTGGCTCATAGCAAATGTGGTCTGACATCCCTGGAAGCTATTGCCACCTGGCGCAGTTCATGCACCAAGCGTGGACACCATCCACATTAAAAACTTCACTCCCCTTTCTTCCCTTCTGTCCGCAAGAGATGACAGTAGCCCTTGCAACATGAGTGTAACACATAGTTTAATGCCATGTATGATGTTCATGCTTTACAGCCTACCAGGCAGCAGGAAAATTCAACACAGTCCTGTTGCAAGAACTTTGCTGGTTTTAGTCTGTGTCATGGTTTAGCCCCAGCCAGCAACTCAGCACCACGCAGCCGCTCGCTCACTCCCCCTACCCCGATGGGAGAGAATTGGAGGAGTAAGAGTGAGAAACACTCCTGGGTTGAGATAAGAACAGTTTAATAATTGAAATAAAGTAAAATAGTAATGCTAATAGTAACAGTATAATAATGATAATAATAATAATAATATACAAAGCAAGTGATGCAGAGTGCAATTGCTCACCACCCGCCGACTGATACCCAGACAGTTCCCGAGCAGCGATCGCTGCTCCCTGGCCAACCCCCCCCAGTTTATATACTGAGCATGACGTCACAGGGTATGGAATAGCCCTTTGGTCAGTTTGGATCAACTATTCTGGCTGTGCCCCCTCCCAGTTTCTTGTGCACCTGGCAGAGCATGGGAAGCTGAAAAGTCCTTGACTAGCATAAGCAGTACTTAGCAACAACTAAAACATCAGTGTGTTATCAGCATTCTTCTCCTACTAAATCCAAAACACAGCACTATGCCTGCTACTAGGAAGAAAATTAACTCTATCCCAGCTGAAACCAGGACAGCCTGCCACTCAATTTTTACCGTGTGCACTATCCTGTACCATCAGATGTATCTGTTCCTCAATGACTTAGCCACAGAGTAGGGCCTGGAGGTCACTCCTGAAAGAACCGTCTCTGGCCTAAGCACCAGCTAAGCACATACGAAACTATTCACCGTGATAAAACCAGAGGGGACCCAGTTGAACCAGTCCTTTGGCAAAGGTCAATATCTTTTTTCATTTAAAGGAACGCCTCTTTTCATGCAAAGTAAACTGCTTCGCCTCAAAATCAAACTGCTCTCTATGAAAAGGCTGAAAAGATGTGCAAATAACATCCACTTCTTCAGCAGAAGGGTGGCAGTCATGTGAACACTGGGTTTTGCTGTGAAGCAAGCCAGTTATCTCCAGGGTACGTGCCAGGGCATCTTCTTGTTCACACTGTAAAAATTACAGGCGGGTCCTCTAGGTGAGATCAATGTGGAAGCTACAGGAATTGAAATATTCTGGGCTTCATCCATGGCACAAGCTTCACCTCGTATCTGTGTGAGACCTGGAGCACATGCACAGTCAGACCCTCTGCGGAACACGTTCACACCCCTGCACCGGGGACGTGCCCCCCGTACCTGCTGTGTCCCACAGCTGACACCAGAAATGGGCTCCACTCCTGCTTTCTGCAGCCAGTTCGGCCTGTAATTAATGACTATACGATGCTCGCAAACGACTCACAGCTTTCTTTTAAAAGACATACACACTGAGGCAAAAAGAAACCACGTTAAATAGCGAAATTTAGCAAGGTTGTGCTTTCTGCTCACGCCTAGCACAATCCTCTTGCTGGCAGAAATATTTGCTCATGGTTTTAACTATTGACCTTGATTTCTTGACTGCAGCTTCTGAGTGTTTAGCATGGCTGGAGAAAGAGGAGGGGGAGGCAAAAAGCCTCCCATGTGCTCCTCTACTTCTGGCCACCCGAGCAGAGCACAGCAGCCTGAGCACTGCTTTAATCCCCTGAGTCGCCAATGCTCTCATGGGACACTTGCCTCCATCCACACCTCCTTCACCCACTTGCACCTTCTCTACCCAGATCAGGGCAGGGGCTGGCGGCACAAGGCTGACCGCAGGGATGGGACACAGGGCAGAGATTTGTCACACTGGCTCCTAAAATGGCTGCAACGCAGCACCAAGCTGTACTGACTTAGCCCAGCGTTTGGTGTAACTACTTCAGAAGAGCAGGAGGAAAATGTTTTCCAGCCCCCATCTTTTCTGTAATGCTTCAAAGCATAGTGAAAACATCTGTATGGATGCCTGACTTCCCACTGCTTCCAGAGAGGTAAAATTAGATACCACCTTTGCAACACAGTGGCACCTTCTGAGCAACCCTTTCAATGCACTTAACACGTGTGTATTAATGCTAGCTTCAAAACATTCCCATGAAATACATAAGTGCGATGATCCACATCTCAGACAGGGGAGAGCAGCCCAAGAACCTCGTGCACCTATTTAAGTGGGGAAAAGCATGCAGTTTTGTATCTAATGTGTAATGCAGGAACTGCAGGGCAACTGTGCATTCAGGTGTCTCGTAACGTATATAGAAGCCTGTCTGGGACACGTGATGGTTCAAGTTGCCTGCCTGACTGTGTGGAAAAAACAGCGATGAAGTTATGAGTACATTTTTCTTCGCTAAATTGGAAAATTAGTTCCTAAGCCTTTATATACACAAGAAGCCTCAAGGCGGGCCAGAAAGAGAGCCAGGTCTCATGACTTGCTGACTTGTGATTTAAACATAAACGATGCTATGATTGCTGTATTAAGAATGTCAATAAAATAATGCAGTCAGGATATATTTCTTTCTCAGACATGACAAATAAAAAAGAAATTGTCAAATCCGTTCTAGGTCCAGGCATCTGACATTTTCTTCAGTCAAAATCCTTCAGCTGATGAATTTGCCAAGAAATCTCAAATCAGTATAACTCAACTGTTCTTCATCACATAAATACATGGACAAAATTTGTAATGTATAAGTTGATTGTGCTTTGATTACACTTTGCTTAGGCAGAATTGCAGTGAATTGTTACCGACAGGCACAGGAGAATCACAACTGCAACAGATGCAATACCATTCATTGTTAATTTTCAATACAGACAAGAAAAAAGTTTTTTGTCCTAAGAATAAACCTCCTTTGAGATTTTATATAGCAATTCTACTGACATGTCAAGAAAGGACATAGTAAACTGTAATGGGGCAATCAGTATGTAATATTTTTATTCATTTAGACTATATGACTAATCATATCACCATACCTGTCACTTGGAGCAAAATGTTTTTACGACTTAATTCAAGGTGTCTCCCTTCTGTTGGAATTAAATAGCTGGCACTCGCAGTGCCAACATGAGACAATCACTCAGCATGCTAATTAGGGAAGAAACTGTTTTTAAATAGGTTAGTTAGCTGTAAACCCCTTTTTCCAGCCTCTCCGAAGGCATGCCTGCATGGACCCCCAGCCCCACGCCCCGTCCAGTGGCAGGCTGAGATGGCGGGGTGCCAGCCAGCCGCGGGACGCACAGTGGCACCGTCCGCACGTGCTGCAGGATGGGAGCCATTGCACCATGACCGCACGCCAGCCACGGGGACGGGGGGATGGCTGCTGCTGGACCTCCATCAGCATGGGGTGAGAGCCAGGGTGGATGTGCAGAGGGTACACGCAGAGCACACGGCTGCTGCCCGCGGGAGGGGAGCCGGTGTGCCTGACCCAGTGCCTGGGAGGGAGAGACAGGCGCTGCCTGGGAAGGGGAGGGGATGAGCTGACGTGACAGCACCCCAGAGATCCACCGCCCAGCAGAGTCGGTGGATGAGGGGGGAAAAGAGGCTGGGAGGGGGTTGGGAAGGACAGGCAGGTTTCCTCCCATGAGCACGTGGAGGGGGCAGCAGGGCCTGAAACTCTTCTCCTACAACTGCATCATCCCTTCAAAAGAAAAACACATAAATCAGCTGCCTGCAGGTTCACATGCTAGTGCAAAGTGTCTCCCGGCATCCAAAATGGCCTAGCGCTACATCCATCATGAATATTTACAACAAATATGATAACAAGACACTAGAGCAAAGCTGGAAGAGGAGCTTCCTACACAGCTGGTGTGAGGTAGGTATGTGCCACACAGGTCTACTGCTTGCACAGGACAAGGGTTTCATTGACGTCTTACCTCTTTTGTGCTGCTCTGGTGATACACAGCAGCCACCTGTGGCTGATGCTGCTTGTTGGACATACTGTGGCTTTGCTTTAACGGAGATACAGAAAGGAAACAGAAATTTTCAGTTCATCTGGCCCCCAGAGCCAGAAGATCCAGGCTCTGTTTGCAGTTGTGAGCCCTGAGTAAATGTTTGAGAGCCTCCTACAAAATGCTCTGTACAGCACTGGAATTGGTAGCAGGCACCGTGGGATCAAAACGTCCCTGGAGGGAACAAAAACCAAGTGGATGGGGAAGAAGATTTGATGAGACACGGAGATACGGTGGTAAAGGATGGTGTTTTAAATCATGAGACTATCTAGCACTATCAGGCACTGACATAGCTTTCCTGCAAAAAGGCAGGAAAAAGCCTAACCATGTTCAAGAAGGAGATTGAAACGTTTATGATGAGGATTATAATGTTTGTGACTGCAGGAGACTGGATTTAGTGGTTGAGCGGATGCTGTCCAGCCCTTTGCATCAGTCTTCTGTGACAGCTGAGAATTAAGTTTAGGGAAGGGACATTGTCAAGACTGCTGTTTTTAAGATTTAATAAGGTTTAAAGTAATTTTAGTGTTTACATTCACATGTCACAAGGAAGCAGCTCCTGTGCCCACTGAAGCTGACCAGAGTTTTGCTAATGGAAAAACTTCCACTTCTCAAATGGAGGTTAGACCAGGCCTTGGAAGAAAACTTACAACACAGGTTAAACATAGACTTATGTTTTGTTTGTAAAACCTAAACACCAGGCAGATGTTTTCCAGGATATGCTGACAGCTTCAAATCTTCTGTGGGGCTGAATTCTGCCAAGACGCCAACCCACTTCTGATACGCTGTGCATGCCGCAAGATTGCACCACCAATAGCTCCTTATGGGACGCCCAGAAGTCAATAGCATCTGCATACAGTAAATCTGACCTAATCAGAGATTTCTCATAAAATACACTAACAATGCAAACACAAAATTTTTAGACTAACTTCAGATTTCACGCCATATTTTCTTAGTTAGGCATGGGGTCTTTTCCCAGTGGTTAGGGAGTTATTTTTAAGACAAAAAATATGCAATCAATTCAGTCTGTGGATTTGGAGAATCTAAATGAGATTGGCCGATACACATAATTTCTCTGTTGTAAACAACCCTCCTTCTCCACCACAGACCCCACATGAAGCCTTTATTGCCTCCACAGAGCATATAACAGAGGCCAATGGATTATACTGTTCTTCAGTAGGATGCTGGGGAAATAATATGCTTAAAACAAATAGCACTTGCTTGAGCCTCCCTACTTTGAAACAGAACCTTAATATTTGACATAGGAGTTACTAGGTTTATGGAGATGTGTTCATGCGTTCATTTATAATCTTGCTGTTCCTATAAAACTCTATTCAAATACAGCCAAATTATGACCTTCTGAAGCCTGGAGTTAATGTACATGTCAGCAGATGTATCACAGGTTGGCAGCTCAGTTCCCACCAATTCCCCTGCACCGAGCATGGCTGGGACAGCGGCTGCAGGGCTCCTGGGGGCTTTCACTGCAACAGCTCTTCTGGCGACCTGGAGCCCTTGAGATGTTGGGCACGAGAAGCAGAACGCTATCGCTGGCCTTCAACACTGTCCTTGGGGCAGCAGGAGAGGGTGACTTGACTGAAAGACAGTGAAGAGGTGAGGAGCTGCAGCTGGAAGGTGGAAATGGCAAAGAAGCAAGAGATGGAGAAGTCCAGCTGGGTGAAGCTGGGGCATATGGGAGATGCCTCCCTGGCCTGCCTGGGGGACAGGGTGAGAGTGGAGGAGCAAAAACTGGTGAAGAGGAAAAGGGCTCAGGCTGAACAGGAGTCTGCGATGTGGAGGCAGGAACTGGGACTAGCGGCAGGAGGAGAGAGGTTTAGGGAAAGAGTGTCCTCAAATCACAAGGACGTGGACGTACAAAGGCAGGAGACTCTGCATCCTCTTCCCTCACTGTCTAGGAACAGAGTTTAGGAGCTCTCAGACCTCTTCCATCTTGTTATAACAGGTGAAAACCACAGATAAAGTGTGCCCCATACCTCCCTTCATACATTTGTAACAATGATGTTCTACAACAAGGGCGCTAGCAGATGCAGAGCATACAATTGCAGCTCTCTACTGTGCAAGTAATATTGCTTTAATGCACCATGAACCACTCTAAAGGACTTGCACTGAGGTCTAGATTATTAATCTTCAGAATACGTTGCCTTTTTTTATCTCTTGGATATGTAAGAAAAAGCCTCATGAAGCATGTGACTGACAGCACTGTAGACAGAACAGGAGAGAGTAAGACGGTGCAAAGTTTTTCCTGCAACATCTTATTTCTGTTTTTTTAACTCTTTGGGTGTCCTGTGTGTGCTTATCCTGCCTCTCCATATGCCTTTTGCTTGCTAATTTCCCAGATCTTTGATGCTGCAGGTGTCTTCTGGTGGACATGTCCCTGGTACACCTGCCTAAGGAACTGCTGCTGAAGTTGCTCTGCTGCTGGGTCTCCCAAAAAGATACCATGTCCTCAGAACACTTTGGTTGGAGGGAAATCTCCATGGAGGAGACAGGGGAGCAGCACTGCCTTCTTAACACATACTATGATTTCTTGGTGCTTGGATGTTTCAGGGCCAGCAGGAGCAGCTGCAGGGGCAAGGTATGTGTGAGTCTATTCTAAAGTCAGGGCTATGAAGAAGCACTGCAATGAGGTCAGAAAAAATATGCCTCATATTTGAGGCAAATCTCATATTTGAGATCCAAATGCTACACTGCACTGACTTTTCATAGTTTATTTATTTTATCTTATTTTATTATTTAATCAATTAAGATTTTAGATGAAGGCCAATCTCAAACAATTCTCTGTTTTCTAGGTTAAGGTTCTCAATCAACTGCTTTTAACCCACAGAACCTTCCCTTTGTCTAGAAATCATCTTGGAAAGAAAACATACTTTAGATGACACAGTTTCTCTTTTCTGTGTTGCCCTGGCACAAACCCTACATGCCTGTCCTAGGAGTGGATGATCTGATCTGTAGCTCATCATCAAGTGTGGCATGCTAGTCCCAGCCTACAATACCAGTGCATCTCCCACATTACCAAATACGTGAGCAACACCTGCCACCAGTGCCTAAGAGTAGTCATCAGCACGTGAAGAGCGATCATCTAGCCCAAGGCAGCACCGAAAGTATTTCAGACTCAGAATTTGAGAGGAAAGTATGAAAGACACCGAGCATCTGTCACTGAGCATCATTCTATGATTCTATGAAGAAGTCATTTTAATGTAGTCCCTTTGTGGCCACTTACTTCCCACCCAATTGCCATGAATTATTCCACTATCATGTGGAAAGTATGCATTCTTGTTCTGGCATTTCAGTGAGATTTTTTGCAAGATAAAGACCTAAAGCTCCTGCCAAACTGACTTCTGAGCAACTGCCACAGCCTCATTATATATCACCAAGCCTTCTCTTCCAGCACAACTCATGTGAACAGACAGCAAAAACAGACCAGAGCGCAGCATCTCTCCCCACCAGCCTTTAGGTATCAAATCTTGGCCACACCAGTACGTGGAAATGGTCACACCACATCACACCAAGGGTATACTTTAGTATACTCTTCCCCCGCAAATTTGATTCAGCTATGTGTAAGACTAGAAAATGCATTTTTAAAATAAGATTTTCTCTGTTACTGATAGGTGTTCTTTTATATACAAACGTATATGCATGTACACACAGTCATCTGCCCCAGGGTTAATACGGTAAAGATATCATGTAAGTAGCCATGCGGTTTATAAAACAATTTGCTGCCAAACAGAATGAGTAAAATCTAGATCAGATGTAAACATTTATACTGATGCCAAGAAAAATGATTGACAATTCTCAAAATTCGTTTCACCTCCCTAACAGAACTGAAAAAGACTGGATCAAATCCTTACCGTGTGTTGGGCTTCAGGTTCTCAATTGGCAAATGAGTAGTCCCTGCAGTCCTGGTTGACCACTTATTCTTTAAAAAGTCATCATAGGATGCACTGTAAACCAGATAGCCTGTAAATGGGAAAGACAAATAGTTGTGAGGATTCTAAATAAATTTTAAATAAATTATATCCCTAGGTGTCATGGTAGATTTTACAGGTTAAAAGGAGTGGAAGCATCTTTGAAAATGAAAGTGATTAGATGGCTAACTCTTCTGGAAAATCCCAGGCTACAAGAATTTCCTGTCATTAGCTAGTAACGATAGAGCATTACATCAGAGGATGGTACCCTGGTGCGAATTCTGATTTAAAACACAGTGAAGGCAAAAAGATGACAGAGGCAACCCATTCACTGTTTTAAGTGATACACTGACTGTGCAGAAACTAATATAGTTAGAAATACCAGGGATTTTTTTGGGGAAAAAAAAAAAAGTTATGCAAACTGTACTCAGTAAGGTACTGGATCAACAGCCTTGAATAATGAAGGGACAGACACCACATAGCCTGTTCAAGTGCCACCTTCTCCCTTCCTGACCATTACGGCTGCTTCGGCTCTGCCAATTCCCACCCCTCTGCCATGGCTGTCAGCCACAGAGCTGAGCGAGGCTCCTCAAAAACTGGACATTAGCACCAAAGCAGTGGCCTTTTCCAATGCTTACTTCAGATCTTCTGGGTGCACTGACAAACAGGGGTTGATTAATTTATAAAATATTTGGTTATCTCCCTATTTACTCTAGTGTTTTTCCAGCAACTTTTTAGATTCATTCTTGAACTCAATTGGGCTTCTCTCTGGCTTTCAAAGGTCCACAGACATTAAAGGAGATGTAATTTAATACATTTGTTTAACATATTCCCCACCCCTGAATCTTGCTTGTCAAACTGACATTTGAGCAAAATTTCAGTGAAACAAGGTAAGCATAGCCTGGGCCACAGACTCCACTGGAGATAATCGACTATGATACATTCTTTTCCTGCAAAAAAAGTGGACTAGAAGACCGCCAGGCCAGGAGTCCCTCTACAGGCAGACTGCTCCTGTAGTCACACTCACAGCCAGGCAGGACCCAGACCAGCTCCAGCCATGCAGTCACCTTTGCTTGGAGCAGACTGAAGCCAAGTGTGAAAGATGCTCCCAATGCAGGCTTAGGAGGTGCCTGCAGTGGAGCTGAGGGCACTACCTGGGGGCAGAAGTGCTCAGTCGAGCAAAGCACTATCACAGATACCACCCAGGAGAGAAGCAGTGCCTTCAGAGCCACTGGCACAAAATCAGCTCCAAAATCTTAAGATAACTGGACCAACATGGGCTGGTCGGTCCGGCACTGAGAGACAACAGAGGGACTTTTCTTACTCCTCAGAAAGTAGCTCACCTCCCTCAGAAAATTGCAGAGGATTGAGAACTTCATGAGCCATTGGCTCAGTTTAAGGTAAATATGGTCATTTAAGAAAACCCTCCCCTTCCCCACTACCCCATCAGGAAAGCAACCCTCAGGAGAGTACCTGTTACCATGTCTCCTTGAGCAGGTTTGGCCCAGTCCACGATGACAAAAGAATGACAGCCTTCGACTGCCACAACAGTGATGTTGTGAGGGGCTTTCAGGGGACGCAGATCTTTCTCTCTGAGGTCATTAGGGATGATTTCATCGAGGCTCTCCACTTGGAAGTGCTCCAGGGCCTCTGTCAAGGAGCAGGGTGCTGCTGGATCTTTATTGAGATAGGTCACATACGGAGCTGGAAGAGACAGGGAAAGGTGGTGTTTAGTTAGCAGTTTGTAGGCACCACAGAGTAGCACACAGGCTGGCAACTTCCTGAAAAGAAGACAGTCAAGTTTTGTGAAGCATTTTAAAATTCCTCCCCTTCCAGCCCAGAGATGGTTCACTGCTGCCAACAAAGCATGGCTTGCACTCAATTTGACTGATGAGCAGGGGGAATGGGATGCCAATATTCAGGTCACATTCACAACTGTACCCAATTATGCAAAGACAGAAGGATTGTCTTTGCTACGAGAGGCAGAAGAGAGCAGTCTGACTGCAGGACCCTCTGCATGCTACCTCCAGCTGCTCTGGAAGGTGGGGTGAAAATGTCACCCAAACTCTCTGCCTTTCCACATGTGGGAACAGATCCCTCCCAGGGCCTCAGATCGTCTAATACTTTAGGGGTCTAAGTGGTTGGTTCTTACACAAACATCCTGAAGCTTGAGTGAAAAAACAGAGAGAACAAGAAGAGTAATTCCAAGGTGAAGTCTGACCAGGTTAAACGAAGGGGTTATTGCTGTGGTCCCCTTGGCACTAAGGGAACAGAAGTCATTAGTCCCTGCCTTCCAGGAATGTGCTCCCAACCTGTAACTTCTATTTTTAAAAGCTTTATACTGACTGGAATTGCACTTCAGTTCAGGAGAAGATTAAACCATCTTTTTATTGCCTTAAAAGTCACTGTAACATTCAAAGTAAGGACTATAAAACTTGCTTTGGAAATGTTTATTCAGTTGCAATAATACAATTAATTGAAACGGTAATATTATTTCCCCAGTGCCTTGAATGTTCATAAACGAACATTCCTTGGTTTATCTTATTGGATTTCATGCCCTAAAGGGATTTTTTCCAGATCTTGCAATGAAGTTAATTTTAGCCTCTCCAGCTAAATGAATCAAGAAGCACTGTCAGTGAGAGAGCCGAATAGAAACATCATGAAATTGTTTGGACAGGGAAACTGAAGATGCACTGGAAAAAGTCTTGGCATATATAAAAACAAATATTTTACTCCAGCAGCAGACATCCACTCTAAGCCACATGAAGCTCATGGATATTGGAAGGGAAGGCAAGACATGAGTCAAAGCTGACTCTCCATCCCCTGAATTCACATCTGAAATGCCAGCAGCTGACCTGACCTCAGTTCAGATGCGAGAGGTTTGTAAAGGGCTGCAGGGGGGTCACCAGTCCAGGATGGAGGCTGGAATGCAGTGCCCTACCACCTCCAAATCCCTCCAGTCTGGCCCCCAGCTGCTTCTCTGACAAAGAAGCAGAGCAGCTCTGAAGTCAGAGCTGCAACACCTACCTACACACTTGAATGGCTCACGTATACAGGAGCCAGCCTCATGGCTCATGCCAATGTATTGGGGGTTCCTTCACCAAGTTCCTTCTACAGAGCAAAGATACAAATAGCAAAGTCAAATTTATCTCTATTGGTTTTACTTTTTGGAAAGTTCATATCCAAAATACCATTCATTCCTTGACTTTGAAGCACACCTTTGACATACATGCTTGTGCAAGGTAGGTGAAATCACTGGGGTTGCACGGGTCAGTGGAGAAGAGTTAGGTCCCCCAGAGGAAGACTCACACCTACATGGACACTTGCACTGACTGAACTACTGGTGTGAACTTGAAATGATGCAGCTGAGCTGACCTGGGCACCAGAGTAGACACTCTGGCTCTTTTACTGACTTCAGCTAAACTGAACACAATGAAGAATACAAAGGAGAACACTTACACTGAAGGAGTACAAAGAGGTTTGCACTGCTTCAACAAAATCGGTGTGGGTCCACACATAGACATGCAAGCATCAAAGCTAGGAACAAAGTACTGCTGTTTGGGTTTCCCAGGTGGCAGTCCTTACAAGGACCACACACTAGTCTTTTGGATGTATTTGCGCAATGGTCTCAGCTTAAGGGCTGACCTTGCTAGAACAAGAATTCTTTGCAGCACAAGTAGTGAGATACATATACCAAAGGACATCCTTACCAGTGAACCGTTTCTTCCCAGCAATATCATATTCTGACACAGGGCCGGTCCCAACAACACTAGTCTCCGGATAGACAACTTCTGATTCTGTCGTTGTAGAAGCAGTGGTGGTGGTGACAGTGGTGGTAGTTGGTGGCAAAGTGCTCTCAAAAAACTCATAGTCTTCAGAGGAAACATAAGATGAAAATGTTAGCTTGTTTCATGTTATTTTGGCTTAACTATGAGTAGGGAAACATTTCTGTCAGCAGCCACAGTCCCAAAGGAGTGCCACGCACCCTGTCCTAGCTGCCGCACACTCCTTACGGGCCTCTAAGTCAGGGTCAGTCACACCTCAGCCTTGCAAGGATTTCTACCAAACCGATGGACAGCAAGCACAAAGTCTTTGCCTGACAATACTAGTGTCCTTGCTGATTTAGACTTTGCTCACACAGGTAAAAAGGATAACAATAAAAAAATGTATTCATACAGCAATATCCTGAATATGCTTTGTCTGTCACCTCCCCTCACAACCCCCAAGAGAAGACAACACAGTGACTGAATCCCTGGCCATAGCTCTCAGATGCCAAAGGAAGAAGATAAGGGAGTGAAAAAATGGCTTTTTAAGAAAACTCTGTGTCATTATTCTAAAATGCTAGAGCTGGTTCATACTGCTGTTAAACATTCCTGCAACTTCAGAGGTGTGGAGTCTTGTACTTGCCATTTGTGGTCCCATTAGGGCCATAAGGGAAGGCAAACTGGCCCACATGAATCTGATATTCAGTCCTCCTTGATATTCAGTCCTATTAAATCCAGTGCTCTTTGAAAAGTTACTGTGCTACCAGACTGATGCACAAAATGAAGGGAAAGAAGCATTTGGCATCCCTACCGTGTCCTCATACAGGCTGAGGGGCTCAGCTCATGGCTTTGACTGTTTTCTGCTTAAACTGCTGAAGCATTTGCTTTCTGCAGGTGACCTGCACCTAAGGGGAGGCCTGGCAAAAGACCTGTGCACTGAGGATATTCCACTTTCATGGGGATGTAAGGAACATGGGATGTAGGACTTGTGTAGTTTTTAGCTCATCTTCTCCTCCCCATATTCTAAATGTTGGCCTCAGTGTGAAGTGATCAGAATAAAAGGCACAAAAGTCTATGATATATTCCTCTCAGCTGGTGCACTCTCTTTTAAATGCTTTTCTGTTGTTGTTGGTGGTGGTTTGACTTAAGATCTCAGCACTGCATCCACAAAGAAAGAAACTTTTATTATGCTAGAGCCATAAACTCTACTAAAAAGCTTTGAGTTTAACAGAAATCTGTACTTATCCACTTTAATGTGCAGGGGTAGGAGCAGGAATCTGAGGATTAAAAGGAGCATAACATCAAAAGTCACTGATGGCAGAAAGTGAATGCTCGTTCCAGTAACTGAGAATTTGCATTCCCTATGCAAACTTATAATTAAATGCTGGGACTTGAGGCTTCCTCTTCAGCTAAGTTTTGTGTGTCCTGGATTATACTATCAAGATGGCATGAATATAACTCTGCAAAAATCTTTCCCTCTTCTCCTTTTATCTGATTTCAATTCCCTTTGATTTAACGTGCACATGAATTCAGAGGATTAATTATTTTATATGTAGGTGATCTCATTCAGTATGAGCATGTTTTATGCTGTAAATGCAGACTACACATAAAAAAAAAAGACAAAGAAATACATTCACAGTGCTGTAGAGTGCTAAAAACTTACTAAGGTATTTCAAGTTTCCAGGGCTCAGATGTTATTTGGATTTTCTTTTTTAGAAGGGTTCATTGACTTTGACTGGGCTGGAGTTAGAAGTTGTACTGGAGAAAGTAAATCTAGGATTGAGGCAGTGACTGTATGACCCAGCTCTGAACGTAACATATTTCCACAATAGGTTCCTGTTAGATTGCAGGACCGATAGAAGGGGACTTTCATGTCCAGAAACAGTTGCCTTTGCATCCTTGCTCTTCACATGTGATGCAGGACTCTGGAAAGCTTTTCCAGCTCACCACTGCTTGCTTAAGCTCCCATTCACCAACCTGCCCCCTCAAACCCAATTCCAAAGAAAGAAGACAGTGAAAAAACCAACCCCAAACATGCCACTTGCAATAGACTTTTACAGTTAAACAGTACCATCATCATATATCACATAGGCCTCTGGAGTTGCTGTCACATCTGAATCCAGTCCTGAGAACGTATCTATTGAAGGAGAAAAAAAAAATGCTATAAGAATTCAGTGGTCTCATCCCTACCCTCCTAGTAAAATACTTTTGGAATAAAGTTTAAAATAAAAATCTTTAGCCAGTTGATTTGTAAAGAAATAAGATAACTGCCTAGTTTCCAGATAACACAATGACAGTCCACTCTGCATATTTAGAATAACAGATGAGTAGCTAATTGCAGTAGCCAGGAGTTTTGCTGGGGGAAAATGGGTTCAGGACTGCCACTCAAAATCAAGAGTAATGGACCTTCCAGGAGCTCTGCCCTGGGCCCCAGCAGCTCTGGAGCAAAGGCAGGCTGCCAGCAACCATGTAACGCTCAGGTCAGGATTTGACAATGTTTTATAGCCCCAGGAGCCACAAATGTGAGAAATTTATATGTAAAAAAACAACCAAGCAATTCAAATAAACTGAAAACTTCAAATATTTTTGCAGGGGAATAAAAATCAAACAACCTGCAGAGCCACGACATTTACAGACTCTGTCTATACTAGCAAGTAATGAAGCCCAAAAGGAATGGATTTGTAGAATGAAGTAATTGGTGCTGGATTTCCCAGGGTTTTACTTTGCACTAGCTCTAGTCTGACCCTGTGGACTGAATGCCCGTTACAGGTTGGGGCACATACATGTCATCCTGAAGCACTGCTTCTGCTTGAGTTTCATCCAACAAGAATTCAGTCCGTGCACACCGAGATTGCTCCACAATGCAAATGAAAGCATAGCAAGAAGAGATGATTGTGAGGTGCATATCAAAAAATCTCTCCCGATCCACTCCAAAAACCAATGCAAATGCACCCACAGACTTCCCAGATGTCTCTCTCTACATATCATCTCAGTATCTCTGCAGGTCATGTATTCAGCACCAGATACATCAACCATCAAGTACGTCATCTTGTGAATCCTGGAGGCTTCCCTGCACACTCTGAGAAATGCATTTCTCCACGTGTTATTCAGGGAAGCCAAAGAGTACACAAAGCTCAGATTAGCTATGAAAAGCAATGCAAACAAAGCAAAAGCATTCTGCTGGAACCCGCTGCAGGTACAATCAGAAGTCTTCAATGAAATGCTGAGGCTGGGGAGAGGCCAGTGTGGGAACAAAGATAAGAGAAAGACAGCTTTGACCTCAGGATACTACATAGAAACTGGTAATGTTCCTGTAACACTTGATATGAAAGCAACAATGTTATTTTGACTAAGCCAGTAATATGAACAATGCAAAATTTCAACTGCCATGTCAAACAGTTCACAAATATAATCCGAATGATACATTTTCATTTTGCAGGGTTTTTCTTTTTTATTTAGGACCAAGAATTATTGTACAAGACTGATTTTTTTTCTACGACAATAAGTTTCTTTTAAATACACAGTAGTGATTTTAATGCCAAAATAAGCTTTGAAAACACAGGAAATGGGTTAATTCTTGTCAGAGTTTCATATAGCAAAATCTGACATTTTCTCATGGCGGACTTCTGCAGTCACTCTTCAGGAGATCATCTACTTGGAAGCCACTTGACTTCTCTGAGGGTAGTCAGTGACAAAGTAGATCCTTTGCTGAATTCTGCAGCTCTTCTCACCACAGTTGGCCAACATAAACAAACGTCTGCAATGTATGCACTTACCTTTGACTACATCCAAGTAAACAAGAGGCTCAGATATGCAGAAATTTTAAGTCCTTCATGGGCAGATTTCAACTCATTCACACCTATTAGCTAGTCAGCCTTTGGCCTACATACAATCCAGCAAAAACATACTTTATTCACTATTTTTTGTACTTGTTCAGTCTCTTCGACTTCACTGTCTATGCTTCTTTAGCATTAGCTGTGGCATGGCAATGATAGGGGTATTTCCTAAAGACCTCTCACTTTAGCATTTTCTGTACATACACCAGCTGCAGTTCTCCAGCTTGCTCCACCACCCTTTGCTGCAGCTCTTCAGTGAACCCTGCCTGTACCAAATGAGGCTAAGCCTTGCTATGACCGCTTGCCATAGTCTTTTGGCATCTGTAAGGACAGCGGACTACGCAACCAGCACTTGATTTTATCACACGTAACACGTGGTTAAGACTCCACCTTCTCTTTCTTTGTGAGTTCATGAAAAAAGTTCAGCTGATTTCACTGACAAATCACGCTTGTCTGGCCAAACCCCTTCTTGAAAGTTAAAGACTGCTGAATCTAGTTAAATGTTGACAATAAATTTTGCTGGGTTGAGCAAAAATCCTGCCAGAGAGTAAGCAAATTTGCCAAAGCTTAAGTAGAACATTTGGCGGTGGGTTTTGGCGCTTGCAGCCCCTGGCTGTTTGTGAGTAAAGCACTTAGCGACAAATATCAAGCTTTGGCAGAAAAACTACTTCATTAAATGATCTGAAGTATTTTCCAGACTTGGACTAAAGGGAAAGACAACATAAAAATATAATTTGGAAATGGTCAAGGGAAAACTGCATTAAATGTTTTCATAGTTCAAGTAGTAGTTGTTTATCCCTCTTGAAATAGACACTGCACTTGTTAAACAAAACCAGCCATCATTAAGTAAATACCACAAAGATGCTTTCTTTTCAAGCAAGTTCCTCTGTGGAACAGGCAGGTTGTTTTGCTGTGTTTGTCAAATGTTGAGGCAGGTCGCCGGGGGGGGGGGGGGGGGGGAGGGGGGAAGAGAGAGAAGTTTCTCTTCAGAGAAACTTTCATAATTGCCAGGTAGGGACTAATATTGCTCAAGCTATATAGCAGGTAAGAAGTAGAAATCCAGCACCGTCTTGTCCTTTCAACCTTCCACAGTGATGCTTTTGCAGACATACTGTTGAAATGCCAGACAGTTTAGGAGTGACTTAAGGGCCATCTTATTGAACACGCAGCCTGTGTAAAAAATTAGTTTTCATTCATGCCTCTAACAAAGTTCAAGGATTCAGCAAGCCCATCTGGTGGAAGGCAAAAAACCCAAGCAGAATGTTTTAAATGTTCATAAAATCACATGAAAATTCCCCAGCCCAAAACTCTACTAAAAATAATACCGCAAAGCTTTTTGTTGTTCAGCTTCTGGAGCCTACGCTCAGATTAACCCCAGCCTTATTTCATGATCTCTTACTATTCTTATAATATGTATTCTCAGAAGAGGTCCTTCAGGTATCAAATAGCACAGGCCAAGGAGAGGAAACATTACAGGATATAAGCAACATTCAAGGTAAGCAAAAGGAGCTGGTGGGAGTGGGAGGGACTCTACCAAAAATCATGGTCCCCTTTAGGCAACTTTGAAAATACCAGGGTGACCATATATAACATTTGTAACACTTTTGTAAATACAATTAGGAACAATGAAAGCATCAAAGGGAAAACCAAAACTCTTCAAAGAAATATTTAACGATGATGGTCATTTTTATATACATATGTTTGTGTGTGTACACATCCATGCATATGTACATATGCAAGCACACTTCTATAAATACACAGTCAAACATGGGGCTAATTGTTAGATAAATATTCACACTATCATAGAATCGTTTAGGTTGGAAAAGACCTTTAAGATCATCCAGTTGTAAATCATTGTAATTCCACCTGCACAAGGCACTAACATATCTGACTCATTACTTACCCAGGGTAGCTGCTAAGGGAATTTTCAATCTTCTGCTTCTGAAATCCTTTCCAAAGATGCCACCCTTAGACTCACTGTGAGTTGCTGAAGCCACATCTCTCCATATCTCTGCACTCTTCAAAGCGATAGTTCAGCTTCCTAGGCCATGGTTACATGACCTACTTTTAAATCTACTTTGGCTTCAGAGATACGGGGGTGTGTGGGAAAGGTAAGGGGGTTTCATTACCCATTAAAACTGGCTACTGCAGTTGGCAGATGTCTGACTGCCAACCTGTTGTTTAGCTTATGGCCATGCTGCTACTGCCCATTTGTAGACTGAGTTGGGGATTACCTACAAACGGAAAGAATAAGGACTACCATGGTGCTCCCTGATCTGGTTTTGCAAAATAAGCAGCTAACTGGTTTGCAGTGCAACATTTTGGTGATGAAAGGGTAAAACATGGTAGGAACAGGCTCAACACCCAAAGACTCTAGTGCATTTATATTTGTTTACTTTGGATTTCAGTTTGGCACCATGTCCTAAGCTTGTATAACTGCAACAGGGAAATAATGACATGCACCAATACTGTCTAATATTTTCAGATGAGAAAGAAATTCGTATAAAACTCTCTGCCTTATCTGTGCAGAGCCAGGGTTGTCTTTCCCCAGCTTCATCCGTGCTGTGCTACATTCCTGCTAGACAATCTCTATCTCTGAGGGCTGGCAAGAGAACAAGTCTCATTTTGCAAAAGCCGGTTCCACCACGGCTTAAAAGAGAGACTTTTCAGAATTTATTGTGAGAAATGAACACAAAATAGACAAAATGTATAGTGCCTTCAGGTCCTTCTCTGGCTGGAACTGGAGTCAGCACTTCCTTATATGTGAGTGCTTTGACCACAAAGCTACTGCCTATACTTGTGCTAACATGCATGAATATATGTGACAAGACTGGATCCAACACAAGGTAAGAATTTTGCTGAAATCAACACATTTCCATGAAAAACTTCAGCTTTGGGGGAAGTTGACATTTTCCAATGAAAACCCATTTAATACCCAAACCCTTCTTCAGCTGCTCTTATCTCAGCTCCTACCTTATCACATGGACCAAAACCTTCAGAGGCAGATTCTTTCCCACTTTACATTTGTGTAACTGCTCTCTACGAACAGCACAACCAAAGAAGTTCAAACAGCACAAAAGGAAGTTACCTTCTGCATTGCACTCTGGCAGGCCATCGAACCCCAACAGCAAGTTGCCCTCGTCATCATACTGTCCATAGGTGCCTGGAGGACAGGTTGGGGGTGGTTTCTCAGTGGGCGGTTCAGTGGTGGTTGGTTCAGGAGTGGTGGTGGTAGTTGTAGCAACAGTTGTTGTAGTGGTTGTAGTAGTTGTTGTGGTAGTTGTTGGGGGTATTGTTGTAGTAGTAGTTGAGGGAGTGGTTGTTTTCTTAATCATTTCAAGACCAATCAGAGGTTTCCCTCCAAGACTTATTATTGGTTTATCTTGTGCACTCGCTACAGGTTTACTAAATCTCCCATGTCCAAACAAAGGTAATCCATCAGGACTCACCATTGGGGCACCCTTTTCATCTAGGAGAGAAGAACAAAGCCAAAATCTCACCATTAATTCATTTCAGGCTTATAGCATGGTTTTTATCAACAGTAGATACCACAAGAGCACTGAGAGTGTGATTACAGTCTCGTGTAACTAAGCTGACAGAGAAGGTGGTTGTTACTTAGGAAAGAGTCATAGCTAAGGAAGCTGGAAAACAGTTTAGAAGAACCTCAGATAAACCACAGTGGTGTTCACTTTTATCAACTGTTTGATAAACACTTCTTGGGAAGACTGCAGGAAAGTTTCACTTCACAATCACAATGTGCAGACAGTGCCTGCATTTAATCTAAGTCAGTCTTGTAACTGTTGATGAAAGGTATGGTGAATCCATATTCTGCTCCCTAATGTCAAATATGTGCAAGGAAGAACTGGGATGAGCTGGTGAGATGCTGTCGCTGCAGATAAACTTTTGTGTCAAATTCTGGATACTGCAAATATTCATGGTAACCAGTTTAACAGCAGGCACTGTATTTGTATTCAAGAGATCTATACAGGTGGACTGATGTGCAAACAGCAGTGTTTTCACAGATCACACACAGGATTTTTTACTATTTGCGGTCAGTTTCAGAATTAAAAATAAAATAGTCACATACATATTGACCAGCTGGGTTAGCTCAGTTGGTTAGAGCATGGTGCTAACAACGCCAAGTTCACAGGTTCAATCCCTGCTTACTGTAGGGGGGTTGGGCTCGATGATCTCTCAAGGTCCCTTCCAACCCAAAGCATTCTATGATTCTATGATGATATGGCTGATACAGTACTAGTGGTGGGGAATAATTATTTCCATGTATGCAAAGATAGAAATAAGTATCAATCCTTATTCTGGCTCAGTTCTGCAGTCCTCTCTAATGCTGATACAAGTGAGATGGACTTGGGTGATTCTTGCTGCCCTCATACTCTGGAGCCCCACAAGATGCCCCAAAGCCTCCCCAGGTCCTGCAATGTGCTGACTGCCTGAGGGAGTCCAAAAGGCTTGCATGGGACCTGGGGATGCCTGAAGCATTCAGCAGCTCAAAGACTTGTACCACGTGCACAAAAACTTTAGATTTTTTTTCTGTGAGAAGGAAGCTGTCACTTACCAACAATCGTACGTCCATCCCCTCCTAATTTCACTCGGAGAGGTTTTCCTTGGGAATCTTGGAGGTATTTTCCTTCAACATTTAACACTAGCCCTCGGTCAAGATCTACAACCTAAAAGCAACAGATGGACTCAAGTTTAGCTAACACAAGAGGAGTTGAAATTTCACAGCAACAGAAATCCGGGGGAAATTCAGATGCTAAGTGTGATGTTCACGAATAGCTACAACAACCCCAGACTTTTAAAAGTGCGTCACTAATTGTATAGTAATCACTGAAAAATCACTGCTGAAGAAAGCAAATCCCCAGGAGCAGGGCTCCAGAGTTGCACAACAACCATATTCATATCACCTATTGTAGCTCTCACATGCAAAGGAGTAACTCCCTTGATTTTCTTGGGCTGCGCAACTCCAAAGGTGAATTCCTGTAATACTGATTTGAGTATGACCCTGAGTCCTTTTGAAGACAGGATTTAAAAGTATGTCTACTAATCAAAAAAAAAAAATTAAACTAGTTAATCTAGATAGAAACAGCAGTGAAAACAAAGTAGCTAAGATTTTAATTGAGGTAGGAGACTGAAGAAAAGCCTCTGCTCATAAAACAAATCTGTCCGAGAGCTTGGATTGAATTAAAGAGGTAACTGCAGTTAAAATCCAGTCCTCATTGCTATTTTAATCCAAAATAGCTGAACTGTATGCTGTTTTAACCTGAGGTAACAGACACTGAGCCACAGAACACAAAAATGCAAAAGTGCTGGGAGGAAACTGGGAAGAGGATGTGAGCAGCAGTTCCAGGTTGGCAAGACAGACTTACATTTGGTGCTGCAGAAAAGACCTGTAGCAGGAGGGACAGTAGACCATGAGATCAGTCTCTGAAGCCCTCCAGGCCCCAGATGTTGACACAGATCCTCTTGCTTTACAAGCTGTTCATCCTGCTTGCAGCAATACCCTCCTCTCGTGGGGTAGAGAGAGATGCCCCACGGCCTCCCAAGGACCTTTCTAGCCCACTTTCTGGACTCTATTTAAAGGGCTTTGGGTGTGCTTTTCAAAATGCCTCCCTTGAATGTGACATACCTGATGAACCTTTTTATGTTCCTCTAATGCAAATGATAAGATTGAAGTGGCCATAAAATAAATGTCTTTATGTGTCATGCCATGTGTGAGCACCCCTACTGATACCACAGAGGCTGGTCACAGTCTCCTCCTGCTCAGCATTTGGGCAAACATACAGGGAACACCAGTTCCTTCCCTGCATTGGTTGGCCATAAACTCACTGGAAAGGATCTTAAAAGACAAGGTCTGGGCATGTAGGCATCTAGTGGGGCTCTCCTGTCAACAGCATCTGAGCTCTTCTGAAAATACCACTGGAAACATGTCTGTACAAGTGGCAAAATACTTAAAGATACCTATGTATGTGCTTTTAAAGCATGGTGACACTTATGGAATAACTTTACATTTCGATACTCTTGCTCACAAGCTTCTCCCTGGAGTGGGAGTCTGGGAGAAGCACTGCTGAACACATCTTTCACAGCAGCTGTCTCAGGCAGTCCCCACTCACGCTCATGCCAGACAAGCCCTGAGTCACTGGGGAGTGTAAGTTCCACTGACTTTGAGGAAAAAATGTTTCAGTAAATTTATGGGAGTAATGCTATAGTTGAAAAAAGCCATCAGGCTTTAAATCAGACATTTAAAATGTTCAAATAACAAAATGCAGAATTTGTCATTAGATTTCAGTGGAACAGTGGAAACTAGATCACTAAGTATAACCTCACTTTACAGCTTCATTGACTGAGGGCACTGTTCTCCTTCCTTTTCTTAATGACAATGTAAGTACAATAAAAGGCCAAAGCATCTTGAATTTGGAGAGAAGATCACCCTACCCACTTTGTTCCTTGAGGACCATTGATTACTCTCTGTCCACTTCGTTTTCCATTATTACCAGGTGTTATTTTTCCATTTCCATTTCCATTTTTTGTTGTAAGATTAGGTCTGCCATTGTAACCTGAAACAGAGAAGAAAACACACTATTCTGAAGAAAGCTGTGCAACCTACAAACCACATTTTAAAATGCAAAGTGTCCTGGTTTCGACTGGGATAGAGTTGATTTTCTTCCCAGTAGCAGGCATAGTGCTGTGTTTTGGATTTAGGATGAGAATAATGCTGATAACACACTGATGTTTTAGTTGTTGCTAAGCACTGCTTATGCTAGTCAAGGACTTTTCAGCTTCCCATGCTCTGCCAGGTGCACAAGAAAACTGGGAGGAGGCACAGCCAGAAGAGTTGATCCAAACTGGCCAAAGGGCTATTCCATACCCTGTGATGTCATGCTCAGTATAGAAACTGGGGGGGGTTGGCCGGGGGGAGCAATCGCTGCTCAGGAACTGGCTGGGTATTGGTCAGTGGGTGGTGAGCAATTGCATTGTGCATCACTTGCTTTGCTTATTATTATTGTTATTATTATATTATTATCGTTGCTATTTTACTTTATTTCAATTATTAAACTGTTCTTATCTCTACCCAGGAGTTTTCCCATCGGGGCAGGGGGAGTGAGCGAGCGGCTGTGTGGTGCTTAGTTGCTGGCTGGGGCTAAACCACAACACAAAGAAATGCGTTTTCTGACTGATCTGGACATAAATGAGAGCAGAAAGAGCCCTCACCACACTCAGCAAACCAGGCATTTCATTTCTGCTCAGAGCAATTGTTGTGACACTGTCAGATCCCTGCAGCTGACACAAGCATCTGAAATGGTTTCTTTTGAAGAGGTTAAACACTCATGGTTTGTTTCTGCCATGTTTACTTTGTCTCTTCATACCCTCTTGGTTTTTTAAGTAGGGCAACATTTCTAGATGGCACTACAGCCCTTAAAATGTTTGTGATCTTCATAAACATTTGAGAAGTGGGGTGAGGGAAGAAACCATTATTAAACACAACCACTTGCTCAATCCTATCGTTATACAAAGCTGTAGTGAGAACTGAAAGCAGAGGGGTTGGGAATTACCTCCATTTTTTTTTAACCTGTAAAAAGAAAGACTCTCCTTCTCGAGCTGAAAAAACACTGCTACACAGAGGCACACTCAGCTCAAAAGTAGAGAAGCAGTGGCACTGAGCTGCAGGCCACGTTGAACAAAACACTGTTATCTACATATAGCATAGAAGGTATTTACTAAAACACTCAGGTCACTCAATACTATTTTGGATGTCTCTGCATTGGAGGGAGAAAAAATATTTCTACCTAGCAAAGTCACTGAGACTGTCTGGGATTCTCCATTAGGTGACATGGGGAATCAACAGGTGATACACCTTGATGTGTAGCGGACCCTCTGTTCCACTACCCAGGGTCAGCAGGTAATCTGCCAGAAAGCAAGCCACTAACATGTGGGGTAAATCACAGCCATAAAGGTATTAGAGGGCCTGACTATGATGTGAGCAGTCCTCAACAGGAATGTGCAACCCTGAGCTGTCACTTAGAAAAAAGAGGAAAGTGGGTTAAAAAATTACTTAAAGAAAACACAGAATGCCAGGACAGCATGAGGCAACACCTTACTGCCTAGGCATGGGCAAGGTAGCACTATATAACCTACAAAAAGCCTTTTAGTAATCCATATGATGAAGAGCAATATACCTGAGAGGCTGTCATATTCTGAGTACAAATGTGCTTTCAGTGAGCACTCAGTGAAGTCATTGCTCAATAAGGAACATAGCCCTTTTTCCAATTTAGTACCTAACTCTTGTCATCTCCTCTGTGGATCATGGGATCCTGTGCAGATCAGACCACAGGACCAAAGGTCTGGGGCACCACATTACACTGATTAGGCAATGTCCTCAAGAACTGGGCTCCCTGAGAACCACAAGTAATACATTATACTAAATAACTGAACCTGCATTCTGATGGAGGACTTTTCATCTAACTGTTGATCTTAGGGAAAACACAATTCAGTGAGATTATGACAACAAAGACGAGATACCTTGTCTATACGGAGGCCTAACGAATTGCCGTTGGGAAGGGCTCCGTAGCCTGGAGTTCAATAGTCGCTGGCGAGGGGACAAAGTGGAAGAAGAAACTGTTGGAGAAACAGTGTGTGTGGTGGTAGATGCAGAAGAACGTGGCCAGACAAAGCTTGGTTTAGATGGGGTATGCTTGTTAGAGGACTGAGTAGTCCATGATGCTATGGCAGAGCTTCCTGGTGATTCGGGAGAAGATATTTTTAATGTTGGAGTGTTTTCGTTCTCTTCCTCTTCAGAGCTTACTTTGTGAGGTAGAAGAGTGTCCATAGATTTCCTTTTATTGCTAGTAGTGTCATCGTATGTGTTTTTGTTACCCCTAGAAACAGAAGGGGACCATTTTGCTGCCAAAGATGTGGGTTTCTCTTCCACTTCTTTCTGATCATATTCACTGTAATAATCATCCTCTTCATTAGAAACTGACAGATGAGATTTAGATGAAGAGGAGGAAGGAACTTTTTGAGGAAGTTCAGCTTTAGACATTTTTGAGGGCAACAGGGCATATTTTTTCTCTGTTTGGGACACTGTTCTTGTAGCAACCCTTGAGCGAGTAGGTAATGAAGGACGAGCTTGTCTCGAAGAAGTGGATGACAACCTTGGATTATACTGGTTGTCTTTTGCTGTATCACTGGCAGAACTGGAGTCTGGCTGAGTAGGTTTTGGTTTGTAGGAAGGTACCTGAGAAGCTGGCTGCTGTTGCTTTGATAGAGATGAACTTGAGCTTCCCTGAGAGAAAGATGCAGGTAATCCCCTAGAAGAGGACACCTCTTTAGGAAATACAGAGCGGCTGCTTGCTCTGTCACTGCCTTCTGTTATATTCTCATCATCATCATCATCATCATCATCTTTTTCCTGCAATTCTTCATTACTCTGGGATGAGATGTGAGATGGGAGGCGCCGGCCCCTTGAATGCAGTAAGGAAGGACTGGTTTGTGCCCTCTGTGGAGGCTCTGAGTGGGAGGTCTTCTCCAATGGAGGATGGGGGAACGTCTTTTTAGGCAAAGACACACTTGGTTTTGATCGAGGAAGCATTTCTTTTACCTCTCGACTATCCTGTTCTTCAGGCTTATGTTTGGAAAGAGAAGACTGCAAAAGAGAATGCTTTACTGGAGCAGCCGCTCGGCTTTGTTGTTCTTCTGAGTCAGAGCGAGGTGACTTTTCACCATGTGTCTCTCTGAGGTGAGAATCAGAATCAACCTGAGGATTTCTTCCCTTGGAATAGACTGCTGAAGAAGATGGCCTGGAAGAGGGCAGAGAAGGAAATAAGGGGTTTGCATCTTGTGAGTCCTCCCTATAATTCTTATTAACATCCTTTCCATCAGATTTGGCACTGGTGGAGGAGCGAGAGTGAGGTGAAGTGTGACCAGAAACAGCAGACCTCGATGAGACTGCCACCGCAGCTAATTTTGAATCCTTCCATGTGCGAGCAGTGGAGCCTGAGGGAAGCGTTGTTTGCTGTGACCTAGAAGTGGGCTGTCCTGCTCTGTCCTCTGCTTCTTCACCGTCAGACTCATTACGGCTATCACGAGCATGGGAATCTGCTGATTTGGAAGAGGGTTGATGTGAATGACCTAGAGAACCAGACCTACTGGGATGGCTTGCGACAACCTCATGAGAGATAGCAGTCTGCCGATTTGATGGCAAAGCCAGGCGACTAGGCTCTGAAGTTTTAGAAGACACTTTCACCAGCATGGGGTCTGGCTTTCCTTCCACATTACCCACAAGATCATTATTTTTGGCAGGCAGAGGATGGGAAGAGGTTTTAGAAGGCACATTAGTGTTGCTTTGCCTCAGTTGCTTTGTTTCATTATCTGTGTATTTAGGAACAGACAAGGCAGAAGAGTGTTGTGCTGACAATGGTAACAATGCTGGTGGCTCACGTTTCTCTGTGCTCCTCTGCCGTGACAACTCTGATGTGTGAGTTCGAACAGAGGTCCTCCCTGAGGCAAGGACAGGGTGGACTGGGCGACTAGGGGACAAAGGTCTAACATTCCTCCTCTGATCCTGGGCTTTTGGTGGTGTTGTTGGAGCTTCTTGGGAGGAATCGCGATCATCTGTCACCTCAGTGGATTGGAGATCAGGTTCCAGCTCTCCTGCCTTTCTAGAAGGTAACTGAGATTTACCTAGGACCCCTCGAGTCAAGATTTTATTCTTATATTCAGAAAGAAGACTCTTTTTATCACTAACATTAGGTGAACGAACAGACGACTGCTTAGAGGAAAGTGATGGCTGGACTTTTGAAGAAACAGAAGTTTGAGAAAGAGTTGAGCCAGCATTCCCAGGTTTTTTAGCCTCTGAATTATCTTGAATGTTTGTTTGTTGCTGAGCAATTGAATCCTCATGAGCATCTGGGGGGAAAAAAAGTGTTTATTCACAACAATAGAAGCAGCACAAAAAACTGACCAAGAGAAGAAACCAGCCAGGTAGCAAGAACAAAACAACTTATGAGAATATGAGACAATAATTATTTCTGTATTAACCAGCCTGTGGAGTCTGGCTGAGTAAGTTTTGGGTTGTGGTAAGGCACCTATGTGGAATTATTGTAGCTTGGGTAAAACTTAGAGCAATTAAAATAAAATATCTAGAAGCAGGGACTGCAACATCGTATCAGTGGAACCAAATCTTCAGCAGAGCTTAGTCATGTTGATGACATGGTGCTGCACTATCCCATCTAAGGCTGTGGCCCTCATTTTTAGTTAACTCAGCAAATCTTCTGTCCCCACAACAACATCTTTTTGGCAAAAAGCAAACGCAAGGAGTAGTATCTGAGTAAGCCACTCTAAGTGACTTTCAAGAGCGGGAATTTTCAGGAATAGTGTAACCAAAGACCCAAAGCATTGTATTCTTTGGCCTTTGGATAACAAGAGAACATAGTGTTTTCATGCAGGAAATAGAGTACAGTATGCATTTATTTAAGATGTCCATAAAATATCCTTTTACATGCTGCAGAGTGACAAATGCTTATCTACAAGCATCTCTTTAGACAATACAGTGATGAAAAGAGCTAACAGAAACAGTATTAAGGAAGTAAAATCCCACAGTTTATATGGAGTGCAGAGGAAGCTAAGTCAGTAAGAATTAACATAACTGGGACTAAGGCAATAATAGGCAGACTACACAATCAGTGCATGGCTTGGTGCTCACCTGCTGGGATGGCAACACTGAAGGCTTTAGACTGAGGACCTGGTCCCCTCCTGTTTGCTGCACGAATTTTGAAAATATAGCGCTCCCCAGCCTGCAGACCATCTATTATGGCTGATGTTGTAGCTCCAGAGTAGGTGATGGACTTTGCTCCAAATGGCTTGAGAGCCGGGGCGTATGAAAGAATGTATTCTGAAATGATTTGGCAGACGGTTGGAAGGAGGAAACTGAAAACAATCCTGTTTCCAGCGGACAGACTGTATGGGTAGGATGAATTAGAACGTGCATTACTAAAATTAATACACTAGCAATGCACGCCGAGTCAACAGCTGGAGTATAAAGACATGAGAGAGAGAGAGATACATATATATGTAGGTAAGTTGAACATTTGTTCATCTTAACAGACAAAACCAAATCACATCAGTGACCTAATGACTGAGACAGAATATGTTAGCAATACCTTTGTAAAAACACATAAGCAACAATGCCCATCGGAGTGAAGTGTCACCAAGAGGAGCCGGACAACAGCCGTATGCACTTCCAGAGAAGGTGTGGGGGATGTGAGAAAGTTACAGCACCAACTACTGTGTGGTTTGGTGTGCTGCACCAGGAGATCTTTTTTTGTTTCTGGACACCAAGTAATAAAGGTAAAAAATGAGTCCTCTGAAAAAATTAACTGCCATGAATCAGAAATAACAGAGGAAACCTACAAAGAGAAAATGCACTGGAGGCAGAAAACATGTATGAACATTGCAAGGAAAATACACACTGTCCTACTCGTGGAAATCTAGTCTGAAAGACTGTACAAATGTTAGGTAGTGCGGATCACTGCAATCAGAACACCCGTGTTATTACAGCTGGTGAACTACAAGCAGATTTTAGACTTCTCAAGAGAAAGAGAAATTTTGAACTTACTGATCAGCTACCAAGATATTTGCAATCAATGACACATGATCCAGAGAATATTCTTCCAAAACATAACTTGCTCACAATGGTGGACAACACACAATTGCATTGCTGACTGTAGCTATGTCCACAACAAATAAAAAAGTTAAAAAATTTTCTTTCCCACAGAGATTATTTGGAAGAACAACAAAATGGTGTATTCACAAAATTATCGTTCAAGACATCAGTATTAAAATCGGGTGACATTATTCATTACTATTAATTACTTTCTTATCCTACATTTCCAACAGAGCCTTGACACAGCTATAATTGCACTGTACTTTAAGACCCTAGTCATGCAAAAGCAGCTCTGCCAGTCCACTGTGGTGAAACTCTACCAGCTCCAAAGGCCATATACTCATTCCTCAGCAGTGCTGGAGCCTGAGGGGCATCCCCATGAAAACACCAAAGCACTCGCTTTAATCTTGGAAACAATATTACTGCAGTCAAATATAAGTGTTTCCAGCTGAGTCTTTTCTTAGAGGGGTTTTAGCTGTAATCTACAGGCCAGTAGGTAAAATTCATGCCTGGATGACTGAGGTTCTTATTCAGAAAATATGCTTCTACCAGGAAATAACAGCACTGCATATTGCCAAATGGTAGCAATAGCACAGCTGTCCAACAAAATGAAAATCTGACACACTGTGCTTAACTATAGCCAGGGCCAAACACCACTGCAGAGAGAGCGAGCAAAGCAAGGTCTTGCTGCCACTTAAGAAACTCATCCTGCTCTCATCTTTCAGGTTAGGATTACTGTGGTACCCGTGCTCTGCATTAGCTTTCTGTATTGAGAGAAATTTCACCCCTATAGGAATTATTGTAGGCATGAAGAGGAGCCTTCCCGTTCCACTCCCAAGGAGTGCAGGTAAGATCTCAGCCATGTGCAGGCTTCCTTTTCTTTTCAATCTTCTGTAAGAGGCACGGGTTTTGGACCAAACCAGGGGTTTGAAAATAAATTTGAAGGGCTGCCAGTTTTCTCTCTCTATACAAAGAAACACAATAATACCTGAGGAGTCACAGTGCCATGATGGGAAAACTCTAGAACATAATAACACTTTTAAAAACAGGAAACTTAATTTTTTCTGAAAACAAGTCCATATTCATTGTGTTGAGAAATAAGCCATGCATGGGTCATCAAAATCAAGAAAAAAAAAATCATCAATATTTTATATGCAAATGCATTTAATGCTCAGTTGAAAAAAAAATCAGTGTATTAGAAGGTATGGTAAGCTTTGGATTGGGTTTTTTTGGTTTAAGATATGCAGGAGTTGCTTTAATTGCAGAGGCACTGGTCTAAGTTCTGGTAACTCTCAACTGGCTACTGGAGGGCATTTTCTCCCATTAATATGTGGTATAAATATATAAAAGGACAGGGCTGAAAAACAAAAGGATCGAAAGACAAAAATTCCTGATTACCATGTGCTACCAAAACGACTATGAAGTGCTAATTCAATGATTTCATTTAGCCAGTATAAATATTATTTTTGTCATTTATTTAGTTTAAAAATAAGACCTCTCCTGTATTGCTTCATACTCAAGAAAAACAATGATATATTAGACACCTATAAGCATTCAGCCCTTGAATATCACGTATCTTTAAAATGATTGCTTCAGATGAATCATCTAAAGATCAGCAGACAAAAATGGACAAAGGGCTACAGACTGCTCAAAATTAGGAGCAGATTTGAAATTTCAGATAATGTCCCTGCATGACCCTACTTTAAGAAATAATAATTCTTGGACACAATTGCAGCTCCATTGAAGCAATTGGCAAGACTCCTACTGACTTCAAAGAGGAAGGAATTCCACCACTGCCCTGAAGAACACATAAAATAGGTCTCGTATGCAGACACGGTACACTTCCCTCCAGGCCAAAGGTTTTTTAAATCCTGAGATGCTACAGTACTGATAAGGCACCTCCAGAAACTTGTGTAACTGGAGAACACAATCCTGTCAACCACTGGAGAATGGGAGCGGCCAAAAAATCAGTCTGTTCATTTTCAGAGGGAAAAAGGAAAAAAAAAATCCCAGAAAGCTTTTTTTTTAAAAATCCTGTGCAAGTAAATAGCCACTGACAAATTAGCTTTATGACCATGTACAATAACGCTATATAGTACACAAGGCTTATGCGTGATATCTGTTGAAATCACTATTTGCGCTTGCTTCTTAAGCTGAGGCTTTCTTTCCGTGATAAACTAGAAATAAACCAACATAAACCCACTCACATTCTTGGCAACAACCCAACTTTTCCTTCTTCACCTAACTGTTACAAATCCTTTGGGAACCTTCCTTCTTGAGCTCTGTTTTGACCTGCTTATTAACAGAAGAAGAGGTAAGCATGCATGCGTGATACCCCGGGAAGCTCTGTGACGTCCCAGGCACACAGTGACAATGGCTTCCCAGTGGCAGTGTGGAGACACTGGGCTGGAAACAAGAAAATCTTGCTGAGGTATAAGCCATTAACAAGTGAAAAAATCCTGGCACAGTCAGTGGTTCCAGCTTGCTGTGGAGCGGCAGTCTGGCTTCAAGAAGACCAGCTCCTTGAGGGGGTTAAAAACTGACAGTGATGACTTACCTTTGACTTTTCCTTCACTCTCTGGGAGAGCATCCCAGGATGCTGCCACAGAGGTTGGTTTCCCCTTTAGTGGCCAAACATCCAAATTTTCAGGTGCGCTGGCAGGAGCTGTGAAACAGCCATACACAGAAAAGGCAAGTAAGAAAAGTTGACCTACACAGCATACACCTTTTGCTCCTTCTTCTTATAGCAGAAATTCCTCTATGGCCATTTCAAAGATAAATGTGAAGAGCACACACGGCTCAGGTCCATGCAAGCCTGTATTACATCTCTGTATCAGAATTCTGTTGTGAAATTTTATTCCATACTTTTAGGAACAGGCTGTCTGAATGAGACTGCTACTGTGGCTTAGCTGGAACGACGTGGTAATTCGGTTGTTATGGACCACTCCCCCGTACCAAAGGGGACCCACAGCTTCTCCGTGGTGGAGGCAGGATTTAAATTTGCTGCCCACAGAGGGACAGCAGCCAGGCTGCTCCTCCCAAAGGAAGGAGCGCACCCATCTGCAGGGGTCCAAGGTGTTGACCCATCCCCCAGAAATACCCAAACCATCTCCCCTGTTCTCGTGCCACAAGAGCAGCCCCGGTGTGCTCTCCAGGACACTGCTGCAGGGACGTAGGCAGCAGGACTGAGGCTTTTCCCGTGTTCCCAACACTCTGCTGCCCCAGACAACCACTTATTCTGGCTTTCCCTCAAGTCAGCCCGATTTCACAGCTCAAGCCCTAAGACTTGCGTTACCCAAAGGACCTTTTGAATGCATACCCGCCTCCGGGGTCCGTTGGTAAACAGACACGCTCCATTTGCCTTCCTTTTCTCCCTCCAAGATTTGGACGGCAAACTCGTACATGGTGTCCGGCACCAGATTCTCCACTAGTGCCCGCCGGTTGGATACCTGCTTGTAATCCCACCTTGCCGATTCCCCCTTTTCCCGATAGCGAACACTGTACTGCCTGGGATCAGAAACACATGCAAATAAAAATTCACATGTCGAAACCTAGCATTAGCAGAACTAGAGAGGGATGGGGCTGCTTTCCCCTCAGCTAGCCTGTTGGGGCCTGCTGGGTAACCTACCAAAATGCAAACAACAAAGTACCACCACCACCGAGAGCCAGCATCTTTTAAGCAAACATTTGCGCCTTCCTCTAATGGAGTCTGATTGCTTTCAGCCTCTTACTCAAAACACCCCCTGACTCGGGGGGAAGCCACGGGGCTTTCTGAACCAAGCCAGGCATCCCGGGGGGCTCCACACCACCGTCTCGCTGCCCCATGGCCGTGAGCATGGCCAGACAGCTGGGAGCCCCTCGCTCCCAGAGCAGCGCTGGCAGCTCGGTTCCCACATGTCTGCCCAGATAACCGCTTCCACAAGGAAACTGAGAACATCTAAAATTACCACTTCTCCCGCTGTGCCCCTCGGGGTGTTTCAGCGCTGGGTTGCACAGCCCTTCAGTGTTCCCAGGCTGAGCAACACCATCCAGCACTTTCGGACCTTTGGCAGTTTCCAGCCCGTTTCTCTGTTTATTTTGGTCTCCAACTGCTGCAGCACGCTTCTGCGAGCCAAGCTCTCCCACTCATGGGAGCCCCTGACGTGCTCAGCCTCAGCTGCATGGTATTTCTGCAGGGTCAGTGGATGCAGGGGGCACTGACGGGCATCTTTTCCATTGCACTGATGCTTCCTTCACCCTCCGTATGGTTGTCTCAAAGCTGTAGTCTGTTCTGACAATCCAACTCAACACCTCACCTCTGTGGACTGTGCCCTCTCCTCCACCCGTTCTTTCCCCATGCACGCACGGGGATTTGCTGACCGTGGTGGTATACCAGCATTTGAATAGCAAAATATCCCCAGTTGGTGCTGACGACATTTCAGAAGGGATCTAAACCCCCGCAGTCCAGCACTTACACAGACCTCTAAATACTAGAGACCATGGTGCAGGGAGGCAAGGAGGATACATCACCCCACACCCACCCATGTCAGGTTTCTAACAGCTTCTCTGGAGCATCCCCTACCAGCCATTGTCATAGGTAGCGATACGCAAATTCCTATGCCCTAAGCTAAAATATTCTAATAACCAACTGTAATTAAATAAATGCAAAAGCAATCATTAGTGCGTTGGCAGCAGTTCACCTTCAGTATGCATTCAGAAAAGAAAACACAGGGCTAACTACCTATTTGCTGCAGCCTTCTGTCTTTCATAGAGTGGGTCTGTCCAAGCAACGAGCACAGACTGAGAGGACATAACTCGAACAGTTATGTCTTGTGCCACCTCCACCTCTTCCTCCTCTGAAATGGCAAAACAAAATATCATATCAATAACAACATCGGAGTTCTCATAAAAAACAGTAACTGTCTTCAACTGATGTTATAATACCCACACAGCACAGATGAATAACAAATACAGCAGTAGTGGAAAACCAAGTACATTGATTACTGATGGTACCCCATGGAAACATCATTTCTTCTGTTAGTTGTCTGCTCACAAGACCAGAGTACTAATATATTCTATCAGTCCCCAAACTGTTACTTACAGCAAATGTCTTATTAACATACTGACATTCATCGTCTCTGGCAAACTCACTGCTAGAGCTGCATGGAGAGCAGAAATTTTGCCTTATGAAAAATTTTGAGATTTTAAAATTTGCTTTCATTTTGAAGGGCAAGAAAAGCAGGGACCGTCAAAAATTCTTCACAAGGGAGAATTCCTGCATATTTTACATTTTCAAGGGCTTCAGACAGGTTGTTTGAATTCAGCTTTTCATTTTTTATGGTATCTAAGGCAAAAATTAAAAAAAAGGGAAAGAAAAAATAAATTAATTGACGTGGGCTGTTTTAACATATCAGAATCTCTTTTGCAAATGATTTACAAAACTTTAGAATTAAGTGAAACTAATTTGATTTTTTTGAGGTTTTTAGTTTTGATGAGGCTCCTTTTTGTAGCTGTCCATCAGAGTTTTTCCAGTGTAGTCTACCTACAGCCCCATGAAAGATTTATTACTCTTCCTATTAGTGTCACAGCGACTATTCCCAAGCCTTCCAGGGGCACAGAATGCACAAGGCGCAGCTTTCCAGCCCAAGATTTACAGAAGAGTAACACTGGAAAAATAATTGATGTCTCAGAAAAGGAAAGGAGTCAGTAAACTCTGGAGTATGATTTCATTCTCTAATGACCTTACTCATGTATGACTGAAGTCCAGGGAAAGACTGGCCTTCTCTTCAGCAGGCAGCACATTACCGCAAAACCCAGCACTGCCCGCAGAGAAGGCAGGCAGCAGGGAAGCACATTTCACTTCTTCCAATCAGGTTTTTAATGCAGAGGGTTATCAGACGGTTCTCTCAATTCCAGGTTTCCCAACCCAAACAACTACTACACAGAAGTGGCTGAGAGGACCCATCTACTACTCACAAGTGGCTTAGGGGACCTATTCACAAAGTTTTGCAATGGGAGCACCTGAAGAGAAAAAGCAAGCATGAGAAGTGGATGGCATCACCTCCCCAGAAAAGGTGTGAGGTAGGACTTCAATACACCATGGTTCTCAGTTCTGACAAAGGTGTTCTCCATTACCATCAAAATACCCAAAACACTCTGGCACCCCCATGGCATTCTCATCGCAATGCAAGGGGGTGAGAAAGCGACACTGGCACGGAGATGACTCAGAATCTTGCTCATCCTTTTTAACTTTGGCAGCAGTATGTAATGCTTTCTTTCCAAAAGAAAGGGAAAAGTTTTGCTGACCAGGTTTAGGCTTCTGGAAATCAACCGTTCAGAAAAGGGAGCGGAGATCTAACAAGAAGGCATACCGCTGTGGAGGTCCTGGCTTTGATTTAATCAAGTCTTCTCATGCAGTTATTGCAGTGCATTACATTTGCCAATAGCTAGAGAGGAGGAGATTAAAAAAAAAAAAAACCAACAAAAAACCCACAACAGAAACTCAACCAACCATGTTGCAGAGTCACATCATTTTATTAATCCTCTGTGAATTAGAGAAGCAATCAGAGATATCCATCAAGCTCTTTAATGCACAGAGAAAAATCTAGCAGCTCCAGCACCAAAAAACTTGCAGTCTAAAAATCACAAAGCTATCTCATTGCATTCAAATGTCTCCATGAATTGACAGCAGATGTGAAGGAAACATACCTGTGACTTTTCTTTTAGTTAAAGATGACCTATAGACAGGTTGGCTCCGTCCTTGGGAGCTCCTTGATGGCAGCGAAACCACATGAACTGACTCCGAGGCTGTATATACAGGGAAAAAACAGAGGCTTTCCTGTAACCTTTTTCACTAAAAAAAAATTCAGTCTTTTCAGGCAGAACTCTGTTTTATTCTTTTCTGAGATACAAAATGAGAACCTTACTTGGAAGTTAATTTATTTAGAGTCACAGCATTTACGTCAGTGTTCAATATGCATGCAGTAAGAACAATAAAGTTGGTATTTTAAAAGCAGGAAAACAAATTATTAACATGAAAAGACCATTACAAGAATCCTATATTCTAGGATTGAGTAGTTCTGATAATTTATTTAAACAACATTTATTCTCCCTCTTTAAAAAAGCATAGTATAAAAGTAATGAAAACAAGAAGTAGATGCTCCAAACCATGTTACACAGTATCTCTCATCAAGATTCAGTTTGTTACTGAACTCCCAATAAGTCGTGACAAGATTTCCATTGACTTCTGCACTGCCTGGACAGGCTCTGAACCTGCAGAGCAGTGGTACATGCTGGTCATCAAACAAACAGGAGAGCATCTTCCACATGTGTCTCGACCCTGTCACCTCAGCACAGATGCCAGAGTATCCCCTCCATGAGCATTGCATAGAAAGAAGAAAAAGTGAATACTAGAGAAGGGATGAGAAATAAGTATGAGATTCCTGTTAGGAAAAGGGGGAATAACTGCTAAAGGTGACTGAGGAGTTCCCTCTCTTTGGAGAAAAGGAGATAAAGATGTGCATTTAATACAAAACTCACAAAGCAGAAGGGGAAATAGACATTTACGCCGCAAAGCCAGGAATGCTGGCAGCCACATGTGATTTTGGAATCATCACCCATATTGTAAGCCAAGACCAGACTACCTGTGGGACAGGCTTCCAGCCTACAGGAGAGATTTTGAGAGAAAGAAGCCTAACCTCGAGCAAACACACTCAAACAGCACAGGAGCAAAGTAAGACTCCTGAGTGCAGACCTAGCTGCCCGCTTGGGCGAGAGGCGCTCAGGCAGCAGGACAGAGACAGGTCAGCCACGACACAGGCAAGTGACACAAATAGCACAAAGGGAAACGCTCAGCCTCTGGGAAAATAAAACTGTTGCAAATCCCATTGATACCATTAGATGGGAAATCCTTTAAATCAAGGGTGGGTGACCTAGGGCACGAGTGCAAACCATTACAGCACGGCAGGGCAGGAGCACAGAAGAGGCCAACCTGACTGTTTCAGGAGCCCTTAGTGACCAGGACCTCATGAAGGAACTGGAGAGAACATGGACACACGAGTGTAACACCAGTACAGAGCCCATGAAACAGTTTTAATGGTACGTGTGGATACGTTTAAATTAAAGCATTAATTTTCTTCTCCACTGGAAATAACGTAGGGACACAAAGTGTAGGAAGAGGACAAGAAACAATGGATTTCAGAGTGGTCCCACTGCATGCAAGGAGAATCTGAGCTATGGCTCTTCTCCCCAGCCTTTCCCTCTGCTATTAATGAGAGTAACTCACACATGGTGTCTCTTTAACACAGCGTCATTCTGCTACGCTTTCTACCCTGGTCATCGTATTTTTCTGTTAAGAACATGTTACAGAATGCAATTATAGTGAGCATTTTCATTTACAGGAAGAAGTCATTTTGATGGCTACAAGAACATGTGATCTGTGATCACCTAGCAGCCACAGGGGATTACAGAATTGTGCAAGCTCAGCTAGATGCTATCAAGAAATCTGACTCACCTAGTTTTCTCGCTTCCTGGTTTTGTCGTTCTTGCAGCAGCGGAGCATAGCTCATCCTACGGCTGCTCTCTCCGTACCCACGGAGGTAACCTTGGGATCTGCTGCGTGGACCCCTGAAGCCTGCTCCATAAGGTGGCTTCCACCGAAAAGATAACTTGCCATCGGAAGGCTGGGCGCGCACTCTCAGAGGTCTGTTTGGCATGTCCTTCTCTTCAAAAAATAAGCAAACACACACACACAAAACCCATCACAGTTATTATAGAGCATGTGACATAGAGCAGCCCACATATGTCTGTTGCAAGCACATCTATTAAACAATACCAGAATAAAAGGCATAATTTTATAGGTTTTTAATTTTGCTATAAAACCCAACTACAGTAACAACAAGTTTTCCAGTGGGATGTACAATACTCAATAGCGTCTTTTCCCAGGCTCTTCAGACAGACTGGAGCAAGACACCGAAAGTGAAAACATATCGTAATACAAGGACTCCTGCCAGAAACTGGGGATGTCTTGTAGCTTTTCTGTTTAATCTTTTCCCTTTTTTTTTTTTTAAGTCCCCTTTCCCTAGTTCAGGCACACCACTACACTATTTTTTTGGCAAGTGCTAAAGGTCAGTGTAAAATGAAGCACAGAAATGTTTCACTATTTTTAAACGTTCTTTTAGAAAGCAATCCACATTAAAAGCAGGTTCTCTTCTAAACCCACCACTAATGTTTCTGCTCTCTGACAGCCTTGTATTCAACAGGGCTGTTCTGCACATGCTTCAATTCTTGTCTTCCCAAACTCCCATTATACGACCCCTGGAGCATCCAGCACTGTAACAGGTACCTTACGCAATTAGTCTATTTTTACATTTCCTGGCAAGTTGGCAGTGTTCTTTTAAGAAGTGACACTGATGCAAAGATTACTCAAGTGACCAGTTTAGTTGCTCTGAACGGCATCTCCATGTTTCATAGCATTCTCCATTTCACATGACCTGCACCATGCTACTGCACAGGCTGCAAGCAGAGCAGACAGCAGGAAGAAAGGTGCTGGCAGCACCAGCCAGGACTGAGATCTTCCACACTTGTAGTGATTTTTTGCCTCTTATCTTTTACATTTCACATTCAAAGCAGGTCTCTCTCAGTCTCTTCTAGCAGTCCCATTCCACTGAGCACAAGGTTGCACAAACCTGCTAGCACAGAGGTTACATGCTGTATTCAAACCCTCTTACTTGCTGGCTAAGCCAGTCATTGCAATCACAGCTATGTCAAGAGAACAAGAGACCGGGACAGCAACAGCTGCCAGAGACCTGGACAGACAGCAAAAGACAATGCACCCCCTGACAGTACCCCCTGGCAGAGCAACAGTGAGATCCTCTTTCCAGCACCAGTTCAGGAGCTCATATTTATTCATGACAGCACTTAAACATGTTACTTTAAGTATGTATTGATGTCTGTATGTCCCTATATACACCAAAAGCAGGTCCTTTTCCAATATTTCTGCTCAGTGACATCTTCTGTAACCAAACTGCTCACTGGTCTTGATCTGCTGACAAGGTTGCATCTTCTTACACACTCAGCATTCCATTAAATTACCCTTTGGAAGGGATCATAGTGACTCTTAAAGCTGTTTGCAGAGCTTCTCTTGAAATCCCTGTAAGAAATGTAAGGTTTCCGTGCTGGTGAGGTGTATAACATATGCAGAGAACTGCACGCTCCCAGGGAACTCTGCTTTTCTACTGAAACACTGGGCAGCAGCTCAGCATGGTAAACCTTGCCTTTTTATTTTGCCTACAGAGAGACAGATCATCGGTTTAAACACATGGACTTCAGCAGCGTCTCTCTTGGCTGCTCCTCACCACCCCAGCAAAACGAAGCAGCTATAAACCCGGATTAATCAGCCAATTAAGCTGGTTTTACAGACATTTTGTGTTGCCAGAGCAGTGTATAGTAGCTGGATCACAGCCGTGGATCTGGTCCTAAGTGTTTAACAAACAATAAATGCTGTTTGCTATACAATAAATATGGTTGCTTTCTTGAGGCTCCCTGACCACTTTTCAAGGAACATTCTCAGTCACGCGCTCTATTAAAAAACACCTGCTTCCACGTGGTTTCTTTTTCTTGCTGTCCTGAGCAGTTGCTCAACACAGATTTCAAAAGCCCATTAGTCACTGATCATGTAGGCACACAGCCTTCATTCACAGCACCACCGCAGAGAACTGAAAGAGGGCAAAATTCAAGCTGGAAAGGACCCCTGGAGGTCTCTTCTCAACCTCCTGCTCAAAGACAAACTATCTCCAACACTGAGTGAGACCAGCCCTGGTTTTCCCTAGCTCAGTCTTCAAAACTTTCCAGGATGGAGATGGCACAGCCTCCCTGTGGACCTGCTCCAGTGCTGCACCAGCTAGCTGCCTAGGGTGAAAGCTTTCATCATAGAATCATTTAGGTTGGAAAAGACCTTTAAGGTCATTGAGTCCAACTGTTAACCTAGCACCACCACTAAATTATGTCTCTAAGCGCCACGTCTACATGTCTTTTAAATACCTCCAGGGATGGGGACTCAACCACTTCCCTGGGCAGCCTGGTCCAATGCTTGACAACCCTTTCTGTGAAGAAATTTCTCCTAATATCCAACCTAAACCTCCCTTGTTGCAACTTGAGGCCATTTCCTCTCGTCCTATTGCTAACTGCTTGGGAGAAGAGACCAACACCCACCTCACTACAACCTCCTTTCAGGTAGTTGTAGAGAGCGATAAGGCCTCCCCTCAGCCTCCTCTTCTCCAGGCTAAACAACCCCACTTCCCTCAGCCGCTCCTCATAAGACCTGTGCTCCAGACCCTTCACCAGCCTTGTTGCCCTTCTCTGGACACGCTCCAGCACCTCAATGTCTTTCTTGTATTGAGGGGCCCAAAACTGAACACAGTATTCAAGGTGTGGCCTCACCAGTGCCGAGTACAGGGGGACAATCACTAACCTAGTCTTGCTGGCCACACTGTTTTCCCACACGGGAAAGAGCGGGAAAGGGCGAGCTGCTGACGTGCGGCAGCTCTGACGTGGCGTGGGCGGGGCCAGGAGTGACGGTGGCCAAACACCCTCACCTATAAAAGCAGCCCCCAGGGAGCGCGAGCGACCAGGAGCGCGGCGAACAGGACGGGCAAACAGGGCGTGGCACGTCAGGAGGGCGTGGCGCGTCAGTTTGCGCGTCAGTTCGCGCGGTCAGGGCGCGTGGGGAAGGCTGAGTGTCCCGTGTCCCCCCCCCCCCCCCCCAAGTTCCCAAGGGGAACCCAGGCAGTGGTCACCGTCCTCCCAGGAGAACACCTGGCAGCGATGGTCACTACCCGCCCGAAAGCCACCGCCAAAAGGAATGTGGCGACCCAGATGGAGCTCCCGCACAGACACGCGGCCGTCCAGGTCGCCGGCTGCAGGGAGTGCCTGGGCCTGTCGCTTGTGCCAGACGGCAGCGGGGATGGCAAATGTCTTCGGTGTGAGCAGGTGGATGATCTGCTCAGCCTGGTGGCAGAGCTGAAGGAGGAGGTGGAAAGGCTGAGGAGCATCAGGGAGTGCGAGCAGGAGATAGACTGGTGGAGCCGCACCCTGCCGTCCCTGGGGCCAGGGCAGCAGGCGGAGGCCCCACAAGGAGCGGAGGATCCCCTGCCCTCTGACCGGCAAGCAGAAGGAGGGGATCCAAGAGACGGGGGGGAATGGAAACAGGTCCCTGCCCGGGGAGGCAGGCGAATCCCCTCCTGGCCTCCCTCACCTTCCCAGCTGCCCCTACACAACAGATACGGGGCTCTGGGAGTTGAGGGCCAGGCAAGCAGGGAGGGAGGTGAAGGCGAAGGTCCAGCCAGGGGGTTGCCGAGGGCCAGTCAGTCAACCCCACGGATTACGACTACCCCTGTTAAGAAAAAAAGGAGGGTAATTGTGGTGGGCGATTCCCTCCTGAGGGGAACTGAGGGCCCAATCTGCCATCCAGACCCATCCCGGAGGGAAGTCTGCTGCCTCCCTGGGGCCCGGGTTAGGAACGTTACTATGAAACTCCCTGATCTCATAAGGCCCTCTGATTGTTACGCGTTGCTGGTTGTACAGGTTGGCAGTGATGAGATTGCAGAGAGAAGTCCTAAAGCAATCAAAAGGGACTTCAGGGCACTGAGGTGATTGGTTGCAGGATCGGGAGCACAGGTAGTGTTTTCCTCAATCCCGTCAGTGGCAGCAAAGAATGGGAAAGGAATGGGAAAACTCACCTGATTAACAGGTGGCTCAGAGGCTGGTGCTATCAGTGGAATTTTGGGTTTTTTGATCATGGGGAGGTCTACACGGCACCGGGCCTGCTGGTGGCTGATGGAGATCGGCTGTCACCAAGGGGGAAAAGGATTCTCACCCATGAGTTGGCGGGACTCATTGAGAAGGCTAGGTTTCAAAACTAGGTTTGAAGGGGGAAGGGGATATACACGGGCCCGCTAATGAGGGGCCCAGGGGCAGCACGACAACGTTGGGGGCGAAATCAATAGCCCAGCTTAAGTGCATCTACACCAATGCACGTAGCATGGGCAACAAACAGGAGGAGCTGGAGGCCCTTGTGCAGCAGGATGGCTATGACATAGTCGCCATCACGGAAGCGTGGTGGGACGACTCTCACGACTGGAGTGCTGCACTGGAGGGCTATAAGCTCTTCAGAAGGGATAGGCAGGGAAGGAAAGGCGGTGGGGTGGCTCTGTATGTTAGGGAGTGTTTCGACTGCATAGAGCTTGACAGTGGTGATGACAAGGTGGAATGCTTATGGGTAAGGATGAGGGGGAAGGCCGGAAAGGCGGATGTCCTGTTGGGAGTCTGCTATAGACCACCCAACCAGGATGTAGAGGTAGATGAGGCATTCTATAAACAGCTGGCAGAAGTCCCACAATCGCTAGCCCTTGTTCTTGTGGGGGACTTCAACTTGCCAGACATCTGCTGGAAATACCATACAGCAGAGAGGCAGCAGTCTCAAAAGTTCCTAGAGCATGTGGGGGATAACTTTCTAATGCAGCTGGTAAGCGAGCCTACCAGGGGAGGTGCCCCGCTTGACCTGCTGTTTACCAACAGAGAAGGGCTTGTGGGAAATGTCGAGGTCGGAGGCCGTCTCGGGCTTAGCGACCACGACATGATAAAGTTCTCAATTTTGGGTGATGCTAAGCGGAGGGGCAGCAAAACTATTACCATGGACTTCCGGAGGGCAGACTTTGGCCTCTTCAGGACCCTGGTTGGGAAAGTCCCTTGGGAGGCGGTCCTGAAGGGCAAAGGGGTCCAGGAAAGCTGGGCCCTCTTCAAGAAGGAACTCTTAAGGGCGCAGGAGCGGGCTGTCCCCGTGTGTCGTAAGACCAACCGGCGGGGAAATCGACCGGCCTGGCTGAATAGGGAGCTTTTGCGGGGACTCAGGGAAAAAAGGAGAGTCTACCACCTTTGGAAGAAGGGGCGGGCAACTCAGGAGGTGTACAGGGATCTTGTTAGGTCCTGCAGGGAGGAAATTAGAAAAGCAAAAGCCCAGCTAGAACTCAATCTGGCCAGTGCTGTAAAAGACAATAAAAAATGCTTTTATAAGTACATCAGCAATAAAAGGAGAGCCAAGGAGGATCTCCATTCTTTGCTGGATGTGGGGGGGAACATTGTCACCAAGGACAAGGAAAAGGCTGAAGTACTTAACGCCTTCTTTGCCTCTGTGTTCAACAGCCAGACCGGTCATCCCCAGGGTACTCAGGCCCCTGAGCTAGAGGATAGGGATGGGGACCAGAATGGAGCGCTCATAGTCCAGGAGGAAGCAGTTAATGACCTGCTACGCCACCTGGACACTCACAAGTCTATGGGACCAGATGGGATCCACCCGAGAGTACTGAGGGAGCTGGCGGAGGAGCTCACCAAGCCACTCTCCATCATCTATCAGCAGTCCTGGTTAACAGGGGAGGTCCCTGATGACTGGAGGCTTGCCAATGTGACGCCCATCTACAAGAAGGGCCGGAAAGAGGACCCGGGGAACTACAGGCCTGTCAGCCTGACCTCGGTGCTGGGGAAGATTATGGAGAGGTTCATCTTGAGCGAACTCCACAGGCAAGTACAGGTCAACCAGGGGATCAGACCCAGCCAGCATGGGTTCACGAAAGGCAGGTCCTGCTTGACCAACCTGATCTCCTTCTATGACCTGGTGACCCGCCTGGTAGATGATGGAAAGGCTGTGGATGTCATCTACCTGGACTTTAGCAAAGCTTTTGACACCGTCTCGCACAATATCCTCCTCAGGAAGCTGGCAGCTCACGGCTTGGACAGGCATACTCTTCGCTGGGTAAAGAACTGGTTGGGTGGCCGAGCCCAGAGAGTTGCGGTAAATGGTGTTAAGTCCAGTTGGCAGCCAGTCACGAGCGGTGTTCCCCAGGGCTCTGTTTTAGGGCCAGTCTTGTTCAATATCTTCATCAATGATCTGGATGAGGGGATCGAGTGTGCCCTCAGTAAGTTTGCAGATGACACCAAATTGGGTGGGAGTGTCGATCTGCTCGAGGGTAGGATGGCCCTGCAGAGGGACCTGGACAGGCTGGATCGATGGGCCATGGCCAACTGTATGAGGTTCAACAAGGCCAAGTGCCGGGTCCTGCACTTGGGTCACAACAACCCCATGCAACGCTACAGGCTTGGGGAGGAGTGGCTGGAAAGCTGCCTGGCCAAAAAGGATCTGGGGGTGTTGGTAGATAGCCGGCTGAACATGAGCCAGCAGTGTGCCCAGGTGGCCAAGAAGGCCAACAGCATCCTGGCTTGTATCAGGAATAGTGTGGCCAGCAGGAGCAGGGAGGTGATTGTGCCCCTGTACTCGGCGCTGGTGAGGCCGCACCTCGAATACTGTGTCCAGTTTTGGGCCCCTCAATACAAGAAAGACACTGAGGTGCTGGAGCGTGTTCAGAGAAGGGCAACAAGGCTGGTGAAGGGTCTGGAGAACAAGTCTTATGAGGAGCGGCTGAGGGAACTGGGGTTGTTTAGCCTGGAGAAGAGGAGGCTGAGGGGAGACCTTATCGCTCTCTACAACTACCTGAAAGGAGGTAGTAGTGAGGTGGGTGTTGGTCTCTTCTCCAAAGCAGTTAGCGATAGGACAAGAGGAAATGGGCTCAAGCTGCGCCAGGGGAGGTTTAGGTTGGAAATTAGGAAAAATTTCTTTATGGAAAGGGTGGTCAAGCATTGGAACAGGCTGCCCAGAGAGGTGGTGGAGTCACCATCCCTGGAAGTGTTCAAAAAACAGGTAGATGTGGCACTTCGGGATATGGTTTAGTCTAGTCTACCCTTGATTGGTTTAGGTGGGCTTGGTAGTGTAGGTTAATGGTTGGACTGGATGATCTTAAAGGTCTTTTCCAACCTAGATGATTCTATGATTCTATGATTCTATCTCTCCTGAGCAGCCCAGCCCTGGCCAAAGTGGAGTAACACCTCCCCTCGACCAACCACACTCTCCTGAGCACCTGCGGCTTGCCGGGCTGCGGTGCAAGCACAGCGTTTGGGTTTCCTCTCAGTGACCCCATATGCCATGGAGCACCAAGAGCCCACTGGCCTGGGGTGGCCAGGAGGGACGCTGCAGCCCATGAGCTCTGCTCCCCCAGTCAAAGCCACAGCTTCCAACTGGAATAGAGAATTGTAAGGGACAAAGGATACAAAAGGAACCAGACTAGCCAGAGAGCCATATGGAAAGTATTCAATCTAAAACAAATGTGGCTTTAGGCAGAGAAGTTTATCGACCCTAATGCTGAATGAAGGGGATCAGCTGAGATTTTAAAACCAGGGCTTTCTAAGGCTTTGATTACTTTCCTCATGGTAGCACCACACTTTACTGCCCATTGTTCCCATTTCTCTAGTTAGTTCCAGTTTCTATTTATCTTTCCTTGTCACAGTTTGACCAGCAGGAATCTGAAGCCATCCAGGATGGAGCTACCAAAGAATGGTTTAAATGGCTTTGCTGGTAACTGCTGATCCATCAAAATCAGTATTTTTGTGTAAAGTCTGTGCCAAGCTTGACAAGAAAGGGATTTCTTGTTACAAACAAAGAGCAGCAGCAGGAGCTTGCCCACCCCACTGTAGCCCACCGCCCAGGAGCCATCAGCCTGGTCTGGAATAAGGCTGAAGGCCCTGACCTCAGCCACACAGAGGAAGAAGGTGAAGCTGGGCTCATGCCACCTCGTATGTGCACCTGCAGGGCTGCTGTCCTACCAGGCTCAGCTGCTCTGTAGGGCCAGTGCTCCCCAGTCAGGACATTTCCCATTCCTTAAGTCCCCCATGGGACAGCAAGTCACTGCCTCCTGCTGTCACAGCCCCTGCACCTGAGCACTCTCCTGCCCTGGTCTCCTCCTCTCATCCTGGCTCCAGGAAATAGCCTGGATTTCCATAGGGAGGATGACCCTGGGACTATGGAGGTTGAGCAACAAGAAGAGCTCACTGTGTCCTAAGGACCAGAGTTTGGTCCTGCTGGCCAGGCTCATTCATCTTAGGGGGAAAAAAAAAAAAAAAAAAAAAAGAACAAAAACATTGTCCTAAACAAGCTACACTCATCAGGGAAGGGCTGGGAAGAGGAAGAAATAAATCCCATGCATCGTTTAAGTCATTCAGTTCCCAAAGTAGCCCCTTCCTGTGGGGACACTGAACTCCCCAGGAACAATAGTCTTGAACAGCTCACAGCTAATGAAAAAAGAATTAGATGATGCTGTCACCACAGGTCAAGCACTATGGGGACACATCCCATCACCTTCCTGCATCACTAGGATCCCATTCACTGCACATCTAGGTGCTGGATGTGAATCTGGAGATGGCAAGATCTGAACCTGCTCAAGAGACTACACAGTGGATTTTTTTGTTACGCTGGTCTAAAGAAAGCAAAACCTCTTGAAAAATCAAACCATCGTTTCACTCCTCTACCCAGGGAGACAAGAATAGGTCCAAGAAAAGGGGTGTGGAGAGGAGGAGCTGAAACAGGGGAGATCAAAGTCAGTGAAAGAACTACTATAATAATATTAAAGGTGACACGGAAATAGGAACACACATGGAAATCTGATGCAGACAGGGAAGAAACGTAGTGCTGAAACTGAGAAAAGGCTAAGAGTGAAGGAGCATGAAGGGGCATGAAGGAGCATGAAGAAATGAGGGAAGGAGTAGACAGAGCTGTAGCCACTGGATGCTGGGCTTCATCCACCTTCAACAGGATCTTGCACAAATCCTCCAGCCTCCTCCAAACAGATTAATGTGACAATAAAAATTGCCTCGCTTAAGCACAAATATCCACTAGGTATATAAGTATACCAATCTCAGCAACAGCGGTGCGGAGATCTGTAAATAAAACCTCATCCTCCCAGAGGGAGAAAAGACACATCAGATTATATCTGGGAGTTTGCACTCCCAGTGATGCAGGAAGTGGTAGATTTACCAACAGGAGGACCAAGCATAAACAGAAACACCAGTATCTTCCTCACTACCTGGCACAACACATCCCCATGTCACAGGATGAATACATTGCACTGCTGCTCACTCCCAGCATCAATACCACAGCTTCATCCAGGCCAGCTGAGTCCAACCCAGATAAATGGGCATCCACAAATGGCCCAGGACACCCATCACTTTTTAGGGTGCCTGAGCAGTGGGGAACATTTCCACCGCTTCCCTGGGCTGCAGTCTGATCCTGCCAGGCACCTCTCCCTACCTTTTGTAATGGTCTAAACTTGGGCAGGTTGCCTGAATCCTCAGTGGAAGATGGCCCTGACAGGTCCCAAGACAAAATTTTGGATCAGCATGAAAGCTGCACAGCTGGCAGCTACTACAGTGCCTGTGGTTTCTCCTATCAGCAACAGTAGATAGGACCTTTATGAAGGCGTACAGGACTGCAGCTGTCTCTTCCCCATTTAACACCTACTGTGGCACACCAGGAACTCAACTGGATTTCAACAACATCTGGATGAGGTCCCAAATCAGTAGCAATGAAAAAGCTAAGTCTTCAGATGCATTCACTCCCAATCCTTTTTTTCTAATAACTTTTGGGAACAGCTACCATGTACTTGATTGAACTGAAGGTTGATTCTTCCCCATCTCCCCACTATTTGCCCCTGCAAATATCACTAAATTTTTTTCACTTTTTGTTCCAAAACTGATTTAACACTTTTCTGGACCTCCGCTCTGGCCAAACTAAATCAACTGGTAAACATCTTCAGACCTCATCTAAAGATCTACCTGCAATTAAAATAAAATAAAATCCTTTTCTACATTCTGGAAAATGAGAAAGAGTCACTCCCTTGTGCTCTGTTCAGTGTAGAAATCCAACATTACCTACAGCTGCAGGAATTTGTGTATAGTATCTTGGCCCAAAAAATGCAGGGCTGATTAAAGCCTCAGTATTGACTTTTCACAGTTGAAATGACCACTAGTATTGCCAAAGTTTCTGTGTGTCTCAGGACTGTGGGAGAACATTTTACAAATGATGTAAGCCCGGAGCATGAGGTCTAAGCGGAGGGTAAAACATCCCCTAAACAACCACACAAGGAGGCAGCTTTCACTTGCCAAATCACACAGATTCTTCAGAGGGCCTCATCAATTATCTAGCTAAGGAAAACACAAAATAGCTCCAGAAGAAAAGGGATGTACTGATCCCTAGTAATCACTCTATAACTGTGGGGAGAAATATCCCAAGCAACCTAAGCCTATTAAGATATAAGTGCAAAAAGTAGTTGAAATATAAAGTCACAGAAAATCAGGCACTTCAATTTACCACCACAAGTCTAGGTACAAAATGTTTGCATTTGCCTTCCCTAGTCAGCAAAAACTTTTCTACATTTTCCTTCTGTGTGTCATTACTTCAGGACTGGAAAACTAGACCTGTAGAATTTGTTCCACTGCAGAGAGGACACATATTTGGCACAGTCAGTAGGCAACATTCATCTAGTCTATAAACATCTACCAACCTCTCTCTTCATTTCAGGCAGAAGTTTGGGAGGCTAAGCACAGTGACCCAGCCATGGGCAAAGTAACAGCTTGAACAGAGAAGTTGTAGCTGCATAGAGATAATGAACTCATTAGAAAGTGATCAACTGCCTTCATTAGAAAAGGCCAAAAATGCCAGCTGGCAAATGAAATCCTGTCATGGGCAACTTGACCAAAAATCATCATAGCCTACACTGCAACAGCAAACTGGTGGGATTTTTTGCTTATTTTTTGTTGGGGGGGAGGTGTTTTGGTTTTTATTATTATTTTAAAAATTAGGTTCTAAGCATCAAATGAGACTGATTGACTGTACCCTGGATTTCAGACTACTGCTGCTTTACCAGACAAAACAGTATGGAAGATTACATAAAATGTGCCAAACTGCTCAGTTCATTCACCCTCCTCAAAGAGTAGATCCCTGTCTTAAGAAGTCCTTAACTGCTCCCTAAGCACAACCAATTGTCCTCTGAGGTAACAACCTCGCACCACTGCCAATCTGCAAGAGCAACCCAGTTTCAGAGCTGAGCAACTCAGTTTACGACCACCCTGCAGCATCCCTCCCAAAACCCACCACCAGGGCTAGAAAAGTACCTCAGTCAGCTGTCGTTCCTAGATCTCTGAGCTATTTCTTTGGGATATAACACTCCTGTATACCATGCACCCTCATAAGTGTCTGAGACCCACCACCATGAAGATATCAGCTGTACTTGTAGCAAAAAACGATAATGAATAAGTGAACAGAAAAAAAGAGGCACTACATTTTGATTCTTCAGCTGGCAACTCTAAAATTAATTCCATTTGCGAAGTCAGACCCTTTGTAAAATATCCACGCTCCTAAAACCTATTGCATCGGCCTCTCCTAAATGCAACTGCTTGAGTGGTAATGCTCAGGTTCATAGCACATGTGGCAAACACATCCTAGGGCACCTCTACAATTGCCTTTGTTTGGCAACTTGTGAAACCAAGACAGGCATCTGCCCAGGGGTGCAGAAAGACTGAGGGATGCCAGGCCTGCGCTCAGGTGGCAGTGTTCATGTACCTTGGCCAGCCCTTCGCCAGGAAAAAGAGTTTATTGTTTTCAAAAATACTTTGCAACATGATCACCCATCCCTTCTTCATGCCTGCAGTGGGCATTGTTTTCCACATGGTGCTCCACCATCTTCCAGCGGGTAAATCACATTGTACATTGGCTTTAAGGGTTGGGACAATTCTGATACACCATTTTATTTTTTCACCTGATTTGAAATAGACTATGAAACACAGCGTATTTGAAAAAGGAGAAAGCAGAGCTTCACTAGCAGAGCCAGGTGTCTAAAGCTCTGTAGTCCTTTGTGCAACTCAAGGCTTTCAATCCAGTTGTTATTCATGAACAGGAAAAGAAAAATGGCATTTTACCATAACTGAGAGGCACAAGGGAAAAAGAACATCCCACCTTTCTCATCCAGCAGTCCACACAGGGGTGGCTGCTTTGCTCCTTGCCTTCACATATTCTCACTGTTACCTATCTCCATACAGCTATCCCAAAGCCACATCAGCAGAAAAATAAAGAAGAAAGAGGACAGTCAAAATACCACAGGAAGATACTTGTTTTCCACCCAAAAAATAAATGCACCGTGTCACTCTGGCAAAGTATTACTGGATTTTTTTTTTTTTTTAAAGTTGATGGTTTGATCCAAGCTCTGTTGAGAAAATGGGAGCAATTCCACCAGCTTCAATGACGGCTGGATTGGAGCCATCCCGAGAAGAGTTCACTCTGCAAAGATATTTCCTGCAGTTGGTGAGCCAGCTCAAACAGTGCTGATGTGGCCCTCTAAACCGAGATGTGCTGACTGCTCTAACTCCAGAAGACTCTGGGCTCAATGATTTACTTCAGACCAGCCATGGCACAGAGCATAGGCACACAGCACTAGGTCTAGTGGGGTTCTTCATCGCATTGCAACAGTTAACACGTGTAAAAGCCCAAGTAGGACTGAAGTGGGAGAACAAATCCGGCCTCAGGCTTACTGGGTTGGTAGGTACCCTTAGCATTTTAAAACACACTCTCAACCTTGTCCCTGTGTGGGCTGATCAACTTTTTTAATGCCACTAATTTATACACTCAGTATCAGATCTTCTCCTGGCAGTAAGCCAATCAGTTAAAGCGGTGGAGGCAGGCAACACATAAATCCTTTTTTTCTTGCAGAAAAAAAAATAATCGCTTAGCACATTTCCACACACTTCTGCTTGGCACAGAAAGCCGGGACTGGAACACTTTAGTTCCTGCAAAGCACAATGGAAAGTGTGCCATAATTCACCGGGCTTGGGCCAGGAGTTTTGGGCAGAGGACCAGTATCCAACGGTAATGTCTGATTTAAGCAAAGCCATTCATTATACATCTGTAGAGGAGTTACCCGGCATCCGGAGGACATTCTTTAAATTGACAGCATCAATAGAAGTTTCCAGTGCTCCTTTTGAAGAGCTCTCTGAATACTAAACACAGTAGGACTAGGGCATTTTCCGAACTCAACAACGTATTTCTACATGATTAATACATATATTATGACTTCAGAACAACCGACAGTGAGTTATTGAAGGCTTCACGTTCTCCCACTGACGTCCACGCACAGGTTTCCTTCTGCATCAGTGCCCTTTGAAGGGAGCCCACTGAGCCTGAGCTACCCTCCTCTCCCACACCTCCTGCCTTCGGACACCTCCCGCCTGTCTGGGCTTCTCCAGTGACCAAACCACCATGGTGGTAAAAAAACCCCAGCAACGCTGAAGAGGCTGTGAGAGCACACCGCAGCCATGGCCCTGGTCTGCAAGCATCCCTCTGGGGTGTTGTCCAACACCTGCCTCTACAATGAGTTGGAGGAAAGGTAGTACTGGAGTGACATCACCTTTGGGGGCTCTTTGCGGGGACAGAGCAGGCAAAAACAGCTGGCAAAGGTGTGGGGATGCCCTGACCATGGCTGACCTCACCACTGGGCTGAGCTGGGGAATTAAGAAGCACTTCTGCTATAGAGGCAGGAGGGCAAAGGGACTGCAACCAGTTTATTTCAAAATACTTTCCATCACAGATCCCCTTCTTACACCCCAACCCTGGCCATTACCTCCATCCTATGCATGGCAGAGCAATCATGTTCAAAGTCAAAACTAGTCTGTGTCCTCCTCTGCAAGCTTCACATCTCCATTTTCAGACACATGCCCTAAACTCAGATATTTTCCGAATGGCTCGACATCAGTAAGCTTGGAGGACAAGGCAAAAGACCTGTGAGTGGTACGGCTCTGTGGGATGCCACAGCATCTGTATGGACAATAGCTTCATCCCCGCCTTCCCTGACACATCCAAAATGATAGATATACATACTTTTACCATGATAGTATCTACCAGCAAAAATAATTCCAAATACTATTCCAGACATGAAAAAGAGCCTGGTAGCTGGTCCATAAATCATACTAACAATTTAACATCTACCCTCAACTGACTTTTTACTTAACTAACTGACCACATGAACAGGCTTCCATGAGCTCTGCTGCAGAAACCGTGTTGGGCTGTTCCATCTAACGCAGGTGGAGGACTCAACGTTCCCAGCTGCTCTGGGACAGACTTCAGCACCGCTGTGGGGACAAGACTGCAACTTTAACTTGGAGTTTCCTAAATTTCTATTGTTTAAGGCTTTTTAACACTGACATTTGTGAAAAATAAGATATACATATAATAATAAAGACATTCTAGTAATATGCATGTGCTTGCAGGCTTAACCTTGACCTACAGTTACATATACATGGATGTAAAACACAGATATAATGACTCACAGATGAAATTTAGAACAGACAACACACATTGGAAAAATCAAAAAAGACACCACAAAGAAGTAAACGTCAAATAGAGAATATCATGCGAATATCATGCAAAGCAGCAGTATTCAAGACAAGGATCTGGTGGTTGTAGTTTCTCACAGATTAACCAAAATAACAATGCAATGTCATCCAAAAAATATCAACATAATTCTGGCTGGATCAGTTGAGGATTATTCTACTCTACTCTGCAGTGAAAACTCACTGCTGTAAGAACTGTGTCCCATAGCCAGTCACTATGTTTTAAGAAAGATACAGGCCCACTGAGGAAAGTCAAGAGGAGAGTTATAAACACAGTAAAAGATCTAGAAAACATGACCTTGGAGCTAAAAGAAAGGAGAAACATCACAGCACCCAGGGACTAAGGCACTATGGGCTGTCTCTGAAAACATAATGCCAAATGGATGCTGGCGTTCCCACACTGGCAAAATCTTTGCAAAGAGCACTTCCTATTGAATCCATGTATTTTCTGAGAAGTTACCAGCAGTCTTCTACTCTATAGAACACACCCTATTCCTTAGATCTCCAAGGCAAGGCAAGGCCTTGATGATGAGAGCACAGCTGGATTAGGTGGCACCATCAGCAGAATTAGGCTTACAGCCTTTAAGCTTTTGATAAGAAATAAATGTCAAATCTATAATATTTGAGTGAGTTTCAAATGTGTATGCAGGTATCCTTTTCATCTTTGTTTACTGCCTTTAAGTCTAACCTTTTCCAGGCTTAAAAATGGAAAGGGGCAAGGAGGGACTGGACAACTGCGGTACTCCACACACATAATACCTCCACACACATCCCCCTTCAGTCCCTCGTCCTCAAGAAGGAGGGAGTATTAGTGCTTCTCCCCTGAGATGCACCTGAGCTTTCCCAGTGCTGACACTGCACCGCCCTGCAGGACTCCTGGCTGTCTCAGCTGGCAGCTCCAGTGACGCTCAGACCCTTCCTAGTGGGCAAGAAACTCACATTCCTTGGCTTCGGTGGATATTCAATTGCAGAAATAGAACAAATATCAACTTATAACATCTTAAGCCCTGTTTCCGAGACAAATCAGAGCCCAAGGGCGCTTTAAGTGGTGAAATCTGAATTTAATCTAACTGCAATCATGAACATGACAAAAGCATAAGATAAAGTTAACTGAGCTTGTTTTCCTCTAGATAAGCCTTGTATAGGCTGTTCTCTAGCCCTAGTCAGAAGTGCAGTGACGGGAAGGAAACCTGCCTGAGAAAATCAGAATGTGAACGCACATGAGCAACTCATGCTGAGGCAAGACATTGTCTGGAGCAAAACGCACCCCTTCAAAGCTTGTGTCTTTCCACACTGTGTTCATCACTGTAGTCTCCACGTTTTCACCTCCAATTTGTTCTTGTTTTCATATTTGCATTCCTTATTTACCCAAAAGCGAGGTAACTTCTGTGTTTCTGACAGTCTAAAATGAAGCATACAGTACCTCAAAACCATGTCAGGAAAGTAAAGAGGAAATATAATATTGCCACAAAGCTAGCAGACCTACAGTTTGGTTAGCCTCCTCTTTAAAATCAGGGTCACCTGATTCATACTGCTTTTTTATGCGTATTTTGCTGTCAAATCAGGCATTGAAAATACCCTGTCCATTGAAGAGAAGAGGTGGACACCACAGAAGAGAAGTCTGCCACCATCCTTACGCACTTCTCACAGCTGCCTCTACAAAGTCTGGGGCCTTTAACTGCATTGGCCCTGGATGCACAGTTTAATCGATGTTAAAGCAGCCCATTGCTATCACAAGAGGTAATACCTTCCTTAGTGGACAGAAAGTGGCTTTAAACCCACTTCGCATTGCTCTCTCTGAGTGCAGGAGAAGAAGGTAGGAGAAGAAACGATCCCCTGAGAGATTCCTGAGGCAGCAGGATCCTCCTGAGCAACTCCACGGCTCTCAGGGCAGACCTCAGGGCACACACACATGAGCGTATCTGCCTGCACAGGCAGGATCCACCTGTCCCTGCTGCCCAGGGCAAACCCGTGGGTTTCAATGGGCCCTTCCACTGCAAGCTCCTGGAAAGCAGGGCTCCCCTTTGCTCTCCGCTGCCCCAGTCTGCTGCTTGTCCCCCAAACAGTTCAAAGGCTGTCAGGGACGTGGGACTACTGGAAGTGCCCCTGGGAGCCCAGGCAGGATTTTGGCTGCACAACCTGTGATGAGCGGCAACACTCTCATTCTTCTCTAACAGCTTGGCAATTTTGTCCACAACAACAGCAGAAGGTGGCACGAAGACAACACAAAGCTAGCACTATGACGGATATTATCCCTCTTGTAAAATATACTGACTCCCACGCTGAGAGCTGCCACTTCTGAGCCATAATCTCTACAGGTGTTTCTACGAGAAAGAATTGACCCCTGGTACAAATGCACATGGTAAAATCCACCATGGCAGTAAGAAGAAACGACATCATCTGCTAGCACTGCTCTGTTGATCCGAAATTTCTGATGATTTCATGAAAACATGGAATAATACAAAAAATTTGCTCAGCCTGGCTTTAATCTCAGTGGCTTTCTCATATTCTGTGAAGCTGCCACTGAGGGAAAGCTTTCTTTAGAGATTTCCACAGGAGGGAACATATGCAGAGCTTGCTTTAAGTTGAAGATGAAACTGGTATATCTCCACCCACAGCTGATGCTCACATGGGTATGGCTAGATGGGAAGAGTGACCCAGCAGTGCAGGACCACAAGCCCATGGATGCCCTTCTCTCCAGCACTGACACCAGCACAGAGCTTGCACGATGCCGCCCTGCCCAGTCTGGACGTGGGACCCGGGTCTGGGAGTCACTGCATTGCAGCCTATCCACATTTATTCTCACCCCTGTATGGATGGCTTGCAGGTGAGCCAGCTGATTCCCTTCTAGGTGGGCCTCAAAGGATGCCCACAGGTGAGGTAGTAAAAAAAGAGAGAGTATTGTTTCTAGGCTTTCATGCATCCCCTCCACCACTGCTCCCCTCCCTGCGTCCCAGCGGCCTGAGCTAGCTTTGAAGTGGGTTGGCAGGGGACCCAAGTCAGAGCCAGAGCATGCACTCCTGTGAGCCAACCTCTGTCCTGCTTCCTGCAGGTATGGCCATAGATCTCCAGGGAGGAAAACACACCTACTAAAATTGCACTGCTCATTAGGAGGCTAACTAAACCGTGGCAGCACCTTTATGCTGTGCACCTGGATTACTTCTTACGAACGTAAATCTTCGCTCCATTGCTCTGCTTCCACATTAGTGCAATCTCGTTAAAATCAGTGGCACGTTACACAGGCAGTCAAGTGAAGAATGAGGCCCTGCTTATTCAAAGGCTGAAGAAAACATTGTGCGTAATTATCCTGATGGGAGATATGGACTAGGCTTATGGAAAGTCACAGCAGGCAGCACAGCTCTCTCTGCACCAGCTTTCACTCCAACCTCATCAAGCAGTGGTTACCCACATCCATAAAGCTCAAAGCTTTATACGCTTAGTTCATATTATTCACTTCATATGTGAATTGTATTTTTAATGAAATACATCTATTCAAACACCTGATTTCCTTCCAAACATCGCTCAACTCCTGGTTGCTGTGATGTTTTACAGAAGATCCTCAAAGCAGGAGACAAATGCCAGCCTTCTCTCTATTGGTTTGGGGTGTCAGGCTGTGGGAGGGAACTGACAAGTCTCAGCCACCTTCACCTTTGCATCCCCACTCTACAGAGCCTCTGAAAAACTCGTTCATCTTGGGCACTTTCATACCCACCAAATGGATTACAACAGTCATTTGTGGAAACAGCAACAAGTGTTAACCAAGCCACAACTGGCCAAAAACTCATGGCTTCAACTGTTCTTTAGATACCTGGGATTTTGAAAATCCCAGAAAACTGTGATTTTCACACACACACACAAAAAAAAAAACAAAAAAGGAAAAATGGGGTTAACATGACATTTCTAAAGCAAAGATTAGCTTTGAATCCAAAGTGTTGGCAATCTGGATGGTGTGGCTCTGCTTTTGGTTCATTCCTTCATGCGTATCACAGACTTCACCAAATCGTGCTCCTTAAGGGCTCTGGATTACTTGCATGTGGGGGGTTGGTTTACACCTCTCCCCAAAAACACCTCAATACATCTAAACCTGTTCCCTTACCTGGTAAAGTAGCACAGATTTTTTAATCTACTGGAGATTCACATGTTTATGTAAAGTCTTTACATTCCGTTTCTAGTTGAAGTGCACGTTCAACTTTCCACTAGAAACTGCCAAAAATGCCTCCAACTCGCAAAGTCAGAGAGCAGGAATTCAAGCTTCATCATGCATTGAAGGAAAAAAAAGTTAAAGCTCTCAATTTTTATTTCACATTGCAAACTTCCATAAATCAGAAAAGTTTGAGAGTTTCCCAAGGTACAGGTTTGCTAAGAATAAAACACTGGCTCAACATTAGTCTCTTCTCTTTCATTAGCAGCTCTCAGAGATTAAGTTTCTTCACAGGGATTGGAGAAAGTACATCCTAAAATAACACAGTCTTTGCTTCTTCCTCTTCATGAAAAATGCAGACAAAAGACACTAAAACATTATTTATCTACCTGTAATATAAAACTGTTCACAATTCATATCTTGAAATAACACTGGCCCTGATTCTTCTAAATAACTTTATTCCACATTATTTATTGTAAAAGATCTTTCAAAAAGTACATACGTAGCTTTGTACCCTGGAAAGGGAAGCTGGCGGCACACACTCCAAGTCTCCCAAAGTCCAAAACTCACAGATACTAGATAGAACTCATGCCAAGGAAATGGCCAGAATAGTATTATCACTATTCTTAGGAGCTCTGCACTAGGGTGGGCTCAGATAAGAAATGCATAGGCACAGATTTTCATTACTGATAAATGACCTTCTTATTTAATTTCATTTTCAAAAAGCAAGCCTCTGCAGTCATATTCAAAGCAATGTCTTTATGCAAAGCCCTGAGCTGTATTACACATTACTCTATAACTAGTCCTATCATAGCTGAGCAGTCACGACTGAGCAAAATGGCAGCAGCCATTTGCAATCACCACATCAGTTTACACATCATGGTCTGTCAACTACCAGCTGGCATGGTCAGCAAAGATTTTACCCAATTAATACCCTTGAAAAGCAGCTGAATGTATCGAAAAGATGCACTCACAGCTCTGCAGGCTTGTAAAAGAGAAGCCATGCCATCTTCCTTGGTTTAGCCCAGGGATATCTAGAACCGAAAATACAAATATCTACAAAGCAACTGATGGTTTGGCCTCCAATGTTGAGGTGCAAAACTTGCGGCTTCTCCCCATGCAGCACAGAGCCTCCCTGACCAGTGGGATATACAGCAAGAGGGCCACCTGGGGAAGAAAATCAACCCTTCAAGTCAACAAAGCCTCTGCAAAAATCAGGAGAGCAAGTCTCAGGAAGGACCACAGTAGACTTCCAGAGTCTTTAACATGCCATAGCTAGCAGCCTGCCGGAGCCATGCATTACCAATGCGCATGGACTCCTATTTTGTGTTATTCATGTACTGTTGTTTGAACACGCAAAGCAGGAGATTTGGAAAGAGGGGTGGAGTGAAAGGGTGTACTGATACCGTACACTCTCTGACTGCTACTAGGTGACCCTCTGACATTGAGATGGCACTGATGCAGTTCAGAGGAATGAAGCTTTCAAATACCAAAACACCCATCTGACATTGCCCACTTTGCTTGTGAGCTCTCAACATCCCATCACCAACATTGGCCAGTCCCTATAATGAGCTCCTCCTGAAAACCAACACTTATTTCTACAACAGTAACACCTTCTACTGTCACAGGGCTTTGACTAGACCTGCATGGCATGCAAGATGTTATGGACAGCCTGGATCTGATGTTCTGAGTGGCTAATGCTGGGGAAGCAGCCCTGCAGTGACAGCAGAGACAAATCCCTAGCTTGCATCCCTCAAACCAAGGCTGGCCGCTACTAGCAAGGCAAAGAAATTTGCACTGCTTTAGAAGTAGCTTAAGCAACTTGCTACCGTCTTCTGGGTTGGCCATCTGCTACCATTCAGTAGCACAAACATTTTGTTAAAGCTTCCTGAAACACAGTGATTTCCTTCCATACAAAGGGGCCCCAAATTACTCAAAAGCTCCTACAGGCATTTCAAAGTTTCACTATTTGCCTTCTCAGAGACTGCTTGTAAACATAACAAAAGTAGTTTTTTTAAAAAAAATTATATTTATACAGCACAAGCAGCTTAAAATATATATTTGCAAGAAGCCCCTCTTGCTGAAAAAGCCAAATGGCTCCTTTCTCATCACCAAAACTCTTGCAAACCCTATGGCTAATTTTATGAAGGCTCTTATGTTTGGATTCAGAGTCTGTTTGTGCCACCCTTACTGCAATTGTTAGCAGCCTGTTCTGCAAGGCTCCGGTCTTAAGAAAAAACTTGCTTCTCCCCAAGGAAAGCAACAGGTAGAATGGTGGGAACATGCTAAAAATAATTCCCCCTCTCTTTAGGCACACCACCTTCTTTTAGAAACAACCATACTAATTGATCAGCTACTCGGATGCTTACCCCCACCAGACCCTGAGGTCCATCAATTATCTGAGCTCTCACTTCAGCTCTCTCCACTGGACTGACATCCTTCCTCTCTCCCTACTGGTGCTAGAAAAAAAAAAAAAAATTTTTTTTCTCTTGTATTTTCTTCTCCCTCCCCTCTGCCAACACATATATGGATGGTTCCTTCCCTCCATTCCCAACGGGGAGTGTGGAAACGATCCTCTCCCAGAAATGCTCCCGCTGCACTGCTGGGCAGGCACAGCCGTGCCCCTATCAGCCCTCCTGCATAGCTACGACCTACGACTGCCCTGTGCTAGCACAACATGGGACAGCTGGCTTGTCACCACCGCAAGGAAAGACTTAAGCCAATACAAAGCTATTTCTCTTTTAACTTTACTAAAGTGGTGGTCTGAAATCTATTTCCATCCCTCTAAGGTTTCACACTCATTCCCATTCCCACGTCACATAATCAGCTGCAGGTTTCCAGCCCGACCTGCACAGCGTGGTACCAAACACGACCAGAAACCCACAGTGTCTCATACCACTCATCATCCCTCCCCAAGGGTAATTTAAACAGCTGGTTTTGCAGAGGAAAGTGAGTGTGTTTGCGGAGGTGTCTGGCCCTCAGCAATCAGCACTTCCAAGGGCATGGCACATCCTGCACTGGGGACTGAACTGCTGGGAGGGCAGCTGAGGAGCACGTATGGTCTGAGACATCTCGTGGCAATAAACAGGTATTACCTTGCACTCAGCAACTGAAATCCAGCAGGCCTGACCCTGACTGGGCAGGGCTTTCATGAAGATGCGCACGGTGCCCACTGAGCAGTCGGTCCCCTGACACCAACTTAAGCATGCACTCACGTTCTCAGAGGACCCGCTTGACTTACAGTAACCATTAGGAGTGAAGAACAGGAACTTGGCACCCTGGCACAACAGTCATCATATTGTAAACAAAGAAGTACATTACTAGACACATCTAACAATAAAATTTGGCTTGCTAATATTGCTGTTTAAGGTTTAGACTTTCTAGGTTTTCAACACTGTTGCTGTGCCATCACAAAAGAGCTTATTTTTCTGTTTAATTTCATTTTCTGTTGGCTTTGTTTCTTTGGGAAGAGAGCCATTTCTTCTGCGTCCGCATGCACCAGACACTTCAAGGGATGGATGCCATTCAGGACCTTCTTGGTGGGTCATCATGGTAGGAAAAGAGATTCAGGTTTCTACAGCCATGCACTCCAAGTGCAGCTCTTCCCCTCTCTGCTGCACACATACAGCTTTGGACCTGAGACTCAGGAGCAGGGCTCCAGCATCACCAAAGCTGCCCTAAGATCCTACAACATAGCAAGTACCTAGATTGATAGTAAATCATTTAACTCACAAAATGAACAAGTGAAGGAACACAGAAGTCAATAATAAGCAGGAATTAAAAATCACTTTCTAAACAGTCCCAAGTAGACTCTGAAGTTTACTGACTGGAATAAATGGAAAGCTGGGATACTCCACATTTTCAGGTTCTCCGAGCCTGTGCTCACAGTCTCTTTCACTGGAGAAACATGACCCAAACACACTTGAATTTATCCTCAAGCACCTCTCCGTGGTGCAGCTGGATTAACACCCCCAGACTGGGGAGGCAGACACCAAGCCACATCAGTTCGCAGGTCCTATCCAGCAAAATAATATGCAGGTTCTTCCTTCAGCTGTGTCCAGTGGTTTCAGGGAGTACCACCACACACAGCAGATAAGCATGTGTGTAAGCGTATCGCAAATCACAGCCCAACACACAATAGACAAGAGGGCGTCTACAGCAGGGACAACATCAGCAGCCATGTCCTGAGTCGCGGAGGGGAACTGGAGCGCACGCACTCCTCTCCACCTCAGGGGACAGACAGCTCGCTGCTTTGCAGGGATGCTATGTGCGATGACAGGACAAAACCAACGGTCTCTTACTGAGGTTTGATAAAACCCTGCAGAGATACGACTGAGCATCTCACAAAAGATTTCACTCATTACTTCTCATTTGGAAAGTTTCAAGTAGAAGAGAACAGCAGCTTAGGCTGGGCATTTCTCCGGCACCACATCATGTAAAAAGCATTCAACTTTTTAACAACAATTTTAAATCAGGCCCAATGGAGCCCAGGAAAGGTGAGATGTCACTTTGAAAGTCTGTCTCAGACCTATGAATGAAACCAGGTCTTGTGATCTTCAGCCTACCTCCCCAGTAATAAGGCCTCAGACACTTACCAAGTACATATACTAAAAAATACACACAACCTGAAATCAGGCTGAAGTCTCAGTCCAGCCGAGCCAGGTGGAGCCTTTCCCTCACTGCCATTCACTCTTAAATTGCTTATAATACATTTACTTTGGGAGACCAGAAGCATCAAACCAATACACAGGGAGAAGACAAGCCAGTGCGAAGCTCAGCTGACACAGACAATAAGCCTGTGAACACATAACCCAGAGCACCCACTCCTGCAAAGTGCGGCGAGCCTTCTGCCAAGTCCCCGGACCGCCGTCAGCTTCATGCTGCTACAGCCTCTCTGTGCATGAGCTGTGGGGCCATCTGCAAAGCATCCAGTGCTGAAGACCACACAATTACGTCACCAAAGTCAGCACGGCTTCAAAAAGTGATGAAAGGGAAAGGCATCCAGGCTATGTGAAAGTGCAGCTCAACTGTTCATGCAGGCCAGATTCTGATGCTGTTAAGTATTTCACTGGGGCTGCCACGTGAAGCAAGACACTACCCAGCAGGAATAACAGCATCTAAATGCAGCCCTCCATCTATCTGGCCGCAGCCTGCGTGCTGTGATGCTCTGGCCCGAGGACCTCGGCAGCACAGGCAAAACTAAATGCTGGCTTCCCGAGGCCCAGCTACTTCTGCTGCAGGAGAGCAGGGACCAGACAGCAAAACCCCAGGGCTCGCTGCTTCTGACGCTGCCGGAGGGGCGTCAGGGGTGGGCGCGGTGTGCTGCTCCCACGCTCCCCGCCCTCCCAGCCAAGCATCCGAGGGCTCTGCGAGGGCTGGCCAGGCGGGCAGCAGGGCGAGGGCTGGGCGCTGGATGTCGTGAGCCGCCGGCCACGGCAGCGTGGCCGCCAGTCATATCTGCTGCTTCCTGTTGAGGGAGTTTTAAGGTAAACTCAGTCGCTGTTGCCCGTTACCAACTAAACCCCTTCCCACCGCGTACGCCCTTCCGGGGATGCCACTCTGAGAGGGATAGAGCACTTCATTACAGACTACCACAACAAATTGTGTTGACTACTCAGTTTCCCCTATTTTTGTCTTCTTTTGAGAGACAAGGAAAAACCAACATTCCAGCTCCAGCACTTCTGCACTTTTTCCCAAAAAAAAGTTTCAGCCAAAATATTGCAGCCAACTATACCGTAAACATGATGACAAATAACCATTTGAAGTGTTGCCTCTTATTTTACAGCAGATGTATATATTAAGAACAACCAACTCCTCCAGTGGAAAAATAACCAGTTTAATGCCAGAATACAGCAGTCTGAAAGATTTGCTGGAACTGGGACCATTGTGAGATGCCCAAGAGGACTTGATGACTGAGTCATAGTGAAAAGTCCATAGCTGCACTGGAACAAGGAAATACAAACGCACTCCACAGTCCTCAAAGGGTAATTTGTTCTGTTTAATGAAAAGCTGATTTGATGATCAAGTTACTCACTGAAGAGGGGTGATTTAAAACGCACACTTCTCCAGACCGCTTTCTAATATGTACATAGTTAAATTTGGATGTAGGTTTTAGGTTTTCTTCCAGGGCAAGAAGCAGCTTGGACTGCCTTCCTTACAACAGGATTTCAGTATTTCATCTCATGTAACTAACAATGTTCCCTTTGTTTAGGAAAAGCTCTCTGTTTAAAGCACTCAATTTCTACGTGACTTGTGTCTTTCTTCCACCTTTCCTTGCTTCTCCACTCCTTGGGGCTATTTGCTTTAAATATAGACCAACTCTGCCAAATGCGAGCAACTACACCAAAATGGAGCCACACGTGCAGACCAATTTCAGAGGCACTGAAGCGGGGTCAGCTCTTGTTGCAGCACGGGGGTGTGACACGGCCAGGGTATGCTCACGGGAAGAGCTCCCACGTCGCACGGCGCAGATGTAATTTATGAAGAGCTAATGGCAGGCCAGGGCTTACGAGTTCGATGAGAGTGAGGCACGATGAACTGCTGCTTGGGAAATGTATGATATAACCTACACAGATTTTAACCATCCTGAAAATGCTGTGAATGGTGCAAAACACGCTGAAGATTGAACATACATTTGCAGAAACTCTGAGGGGCAGAGGAGGAGAGAAGACCTTACATTACATCCCAGAGAGCAGTCCTGGGGAACCAGGGAGGAGGAATCAGTGTCTGCAGAGCTGTGTGTGTCAGAAACCCAGAAGCCACGTGCCTTAGGAGGACAGGACATGGGACGAGAGGTCTGGAGAGAGGTGGGTACCAGGATCCTCTCCAGGACGAAGGAGGCAGAGGGAGCTCAGCAGCCTATACAGGTCTTGCTGGGGACCAGAGGCACACGAGCTGTCAGCACAACCTCCCATCTCCCCAGGCAAGCCAAGACCATGCAATGAAGGAGCCACCATGTAAACACTGTTTGATGTTGCTCCTGTTAACTCTGCTACCAGTACAGTAGTTAAGCACCCGGCCATGTGGTCCACCATAGAAAAAGCTCCTTTTCATTACAAGCTTGTCTAAAGTTTACAGAGGAACCAGGGAAACCTGACACTTTCCAGGTGCTTGTACGTCCCCGAAGGAAATGAATCCAACTAAGGAGGTGCTGCAGCAAACGCTGCTTGTGCCCGCAAGTAAGAATAAATGCAAGAGCTGGGATCAGAGCATCAGGAGTCCATCTAGCCAGGTACAGAGTCAGTGCAAAACGCCCGTGCTGGTCCAAATGCCCCTTTGGTAAAAGGCAGGCAGTGGAGATGCAGACTAAACCATACCATCCCTCTAAATCCCCAAACATCCAGGGTGTGGAGGAAAGCTTAGAAACGTGTGTCCCGGAGATTCAGAAAACAGACAGCAAAGCAAAAGATCTCAGCAGTTCTTATTTTTTAAATCTTGTGCTTTTTAAGCCACTGTCTTGATCTTGGCAGTGCTTATTTTGGCACTGCAGTTTGTGAACATTCAACACAGACTGTAGGTTTTGCAGCCAACAGTGCAGCAGTATAAGTGGGAGTATAGCAAACACATATAAGAAAATGTAAACGTGACTTCAAAGGCTTTATACTGGATCACGCACAGCGAAGGATCCTCCAGACGACCTCCCACTTCTTCAAGAGACCCATCACTCCTCTATTGCCCTGAAAATGTAAGCCATACCACTCCTCAGAGGCTACAGTGTCAGTGCAAACATAGCCAAAGTGCAAGTTCTCAGCCCACGTGGAAGCAAAATACTTGGGCTCGTCATAAGCCAAAGGGAAAGGATCTCCCCAGCTTCAAGATCTGCTACTCCCCTCTGGATTTCACTGCCTCACAACCCAGCAGTTCATCCCTCTCTCCCATGCTGAGTAGGGGCACAGGCTGCAGGGGTGAAGTGATCTTGCATCTTGGGGAACAACGAAAACACTCATAGTTCCAAGCAAATAAAATTTCAACTGCACTCAAAGGAATAAAAGCAATCCTGCAGCGCAACACACCAGTGAAATCATTGCTGCTTTACCAGGCTGTAAAACAGAAAAGACAGGTGGCGACTTGGGGGGGGGCGGAAAGCACAACAGGGAGCGCTGGTACCTGCCTGAGGGATCAGCGCAGCGTCTGCAGGTCTAGGGCTGCCCTCTCAAGGCTGCACAAGAGCGCGGTACGCCTGCAGCTTCGGGGAGAAAACGGCAGCACGGAGCTTCCCAAGAGGAAGGCACATCAATGTCTACGCCACCCCCTCTGGAGAAGTGACCACTTCACCTGCTGAGTGCGTTAGCAGTCTATGGGAAGCACTGCCAAACATCCACGCTCCCTCCTCCCCCTTAGCGGAAATCACGCAACAAGCAGCAAATGTTCCCGTGATACACGCATGCATCTAGTTATGAACAGTGTGCTTGGGCAGGAAAGGGGGGAGTTAAGGAATACTAATTTATGAAGACAGGTAACTCAAACAAGATAAGCGGATCCTGACACAAGGTGCTGGTCTTGCTGCAGGTTTTTGAATATTTGAGATCACACTCAGGCTACCAAACACAGGCTCACTCCGGAGGTCTTTGGTCAGGAAAAGGTTCCAGTCCTGGTTATATCTGAACTGCAGCAGTGTAAATTTAAGAGACCGAATGCCTGATGCCAGCACATCCTGATGCCACCTCAGCCACACACCTGAGCACTTCCCCAGTGATGGAAAGAGCTGGGTGACACAGTGACACAGCTGCCAGCTGGAGACACCATGGGTCCTAGAAGAGCACCAGACATTGAGCCTAGTGAAAATATTGCTTTGCTTTATTGATCTGAAGATAATGGACCACCTGCAGATGGCTACAGATAACTGGCAGCAGACATGAAGTCCAGTCTCAGTCATCCTGAGACTCAGAAGCCACATCTACCATTTCGGTGTCCTGCATGAGAAATGTCAATGTCACTTGAGCACTGAATGTGTCTGAGGAGGGAGCTATATTTTTGGGGTATATGACGCTCACTCAATGCGCTGGATCATACAGACAAGATCCCATTCCCTCCGCATGCAGAGAGAAAGCATGCCATGTCTTTATTTTGCTCCATGATCTGCTCGCCCCCCCTCTATTTTCCTTCTGTATAGCTCAGCTTCTGCAAGCATCTTCTTAACCACATGTCCAGCCAACCTCGGCCCATGTGCTGTCTGAAGAGCTGGAATTACAGACTTGGACAGCACAAGTGCTTTCATACCTCTGACACACCCAGAGGCTGGTACAGAGCTATACAGTTAAGACCATTACAGCACTATCCTAAATAACTGAGAAGATACATTCCTTAGAGCTAAGTGAAGTGGAAAATTCCCTTGGAGATCCTTCTGCTTTCTCTGTTTATGTCACACAGTCTAGACAAGGAGGGAAAATGAGAGTTAGTGCTGCTGTCAGCAAAGCTCTCATTCTGAGCTCAGCCTCTTCTTAGTATTCCTCCCAAATTTCTCCCACTGGCCACAGGTGGTGCTTGAACACTGTTTGTATAAAAGCAACTGAGGAGGGTTTCTACAGGAGGACTGCTCTCCGCTGTCAGTATGTGCTCTACATCCTTCCACACGCGGGATCTGGCAGCAAGCAACAAAAATCTCTCTTGGCAAAACACAAATGGGATCTGCCCCTAAACTGGCTCCAGCACAACACCCTTCTCTTACGCTTCCTTGGCCTGAGAGACTGCACACAGCAATCCCAGGCACAGGCCCCACGCTGCCTTTCCATTTTGATAAATAGAAGCAAAGTCAATGACAGCACCAGCCCAATGCCAGACCCTCACTAGGGAAAAATCTTTTCTTTCTTTCCACAGACAAAAAGGAAGGGCTGTTTCACTTTGTTTGTCGGAGCCCCTCTGCCGAGCCAAGGCAGCCTCCCCATCTCCCAGACACGGCACTTGGGCAAAGGCTCCAAAGTGCAGAGTGAGTTTGGGACAGGTCACCTAGACAGAGTGTGTGCTGGAAAGGCAAGGAAAGGAGAACAGGAAGGGACCGTTTCAAACATGGCTAGAAGATGAGAAAGCAGGGCCAAGGGCAGCAAATGCACTCAGCGATAGCTTTTAACCCCTGAGAAAGGACTCCAGCACCCACTAGCACTCCTGCCTGAGACTGCACCTCTTCAGGGCTCAGTCTGGGTTTAGTGGCTTATAAACCACCCTCTAGACTGGAGAAGGAAAGTGGTGCCCACTCAGCATGGCCAGCACACCAGTGGACAAGGAGCACACGTGCAGCCCACACCCGAGTCCTGTACAGCCCCTCTGGGACTTAACAGCGCAGCATTCCCACTCGAGCACTTGGTGTGCTCCAGAGGTCCGTAGCTGGGAAGCACACAGCGCTCTGCATAGTACTATGCCAAGACATTTGGGTTTGTTCAGAAATTGGCTTGGTTTTACTGCACATTGGTGTGGGACTGCAAACGAAGAAAGACTGTACTGAAATTTTTGGATGTAACATCCATAAAGTTTCAGACTCCCCTAGAGTTACTTTAGACATTACACAGTCAGAGAAGCAAAAGCCTGCCTGCGCTCAGCAGCTAACACTTTTTCTCAGAGGCTATGACATTTCCCGTGGATGTTGCCCATGCTATCAAGACACCAACTCCCGTGCTCCCTTCCCTCCTTTTCCTCTCGCTTGCCATCAGGCAGCCCCAGGGACAGCTGATCCAGTTCCCCCTCCATTTCCCACTGCCACAGAGCAGCGCTACTATAAATCCACTTCCAGGAGAGTGATCCCAGGTTTAACCTGGACGGGCACAGCACATCACAGCAAGAGAGACAGCAGTGGGCTGACAGCAGCATGGGCACCTGCCAGCAAAGCTACCCTGTGCTCAGCCTCCTGCAGACGCACTCTGCTGCTACTCTGCGACTGTGCACCCTGCGAGCCACGCACCTTCAGCAGCCCATGAGGAGAGGGCTGTGCAGGGACTTCAAGCCAGGCTTGAAGACCTTTTCCTTGTTCCAGGTTAAGCAGATCTTTTCAGTTTGTTTAGCTGCACACTAAAACGCACCAGGAGCCAGGGGTGACATTAGGTCCTGCCCAGCCCTGAGCTGCCGGAGGGTGTGAGATGCTACCGTCCTTGAGTGGCTCCTCTGCAGCTACAGCATCAGGCTGGAGATGGGGCAGCCACTGCGTCCAGAGCCAGGGAGCAGGTGTCCCCACACCGCCTTGGCCACTGCAAGCCCAGCAGTTAAAATCTGGTGCTGAAATGCCTCCGTATGTGCCTCTGTACCCTGCCTCTAGCCCTGCTCTGGTGCAAAGACCTTGTAGGCACAAGCTGGGACAGAGCCGGGACTCAGCGTTGCCTGCGGTGCAGACAGTGCCGCGGGGTCCGCAGTTAAGGTCGCCGCTTCCACGAGGGAAAGGACAGGGAAGATCTGCCACCCCACGCCACGACCCCACCTCCAGAGCAGTTTAAACCAGAGGCTGAGAGCCCGGGGAATCCTGACAGCAGCCCCAGCCTCGTCCAGGCTGATCCGGGGTCCGATCCACAGGGCTCCGGCGGCGGGAATAACGAAGAGAGGGATTTGGGCTGACCTGCCAGAGAGATGCTGAGCGCGGGGGCTGCCAGGTGTGAACCCCCTCAACCGAGTGCGCGGGGCTCTTCAGCCCACCCTGGCCGGGACGGAGGGACCGGCACCCGGTGCCAGCGGGAATAAGGCACCCAGGGGCTGCCGGCAAGGGGGAAGGAGCCCTCCGCTGCCCCCAGCTCACTTTTGGCCGGGAGCGTCCTTGCGGGCTGCAGCCCCGCGGCTGTGCCGGGCGCGGCCGAGCCGCAGCGGGCTGACCTGCGGAGGAGGATCCCGGCGTCCCAGAGCCGCAGGGGTCCCCCGGACCCTGGGGTGCCGGGCTGGCCCCCGCTCTGCAGACCGGCCCCGCTCGGGGCTCCCACCCCAGCCTGCGGGAGGGCAGCGCTGCAGCGGCCGGCCCGCCCCGGCACCGGCACCGGCACCGGCACCGGCACCGGCACCGGCGGAGGGACCGGCGCCACGGCGGGGCAGCGGCAGGTGCCTCTGCCGGGGCACGGCAGGCGGCCGGGCTGGGTCCCCCCCCGCGCCCCGCCGCCCCTCACCGCAGCGCCCCGAAAGAGCCCCGCGGCTCAGCTCCCCGCCGCGCACCCCGCAGGGGCGAGCAGGGCGCGCCGGGCGCCGGGGCCGGCAGCCACAGGCGTGGGCCCGCAGACGCCCACCCGCGCTCGGAGCGGAGCGGAGCGGAGCCGAGCGGAGGCAGCTCCGGGGGGCGGCTGCCTACCTGGCGCGGCGGCGGGCAGCAGGGCGGCGAGCAGCAGCAGCGCGGCCCAGGGCCGCGGCGGGGCGCGGGGGGCGGCGGGCCCCGCCATGGGGCCGGGGGTCGCGGGGCGCGGGCGGCGGGAGCGGCGGGGCGCGGAGCTGCCGCCCGCCCGGCGTCCGTCTCGGCGGGGCTGCCCCGCTGCTTCCTGCGCGCCCCGCCGTCTCCTCCTCCCGGGCTGCCGGGAGACTGCAGCGGGGCGGCCCCGCCGAGACGGACGCCGGCCCTCCGCCCCCCGCGGCGCCCCGCCGCCCCGGCCCCGGCCCGCCCGGCCCCCGCTGCCGCCCGCCCCGGCCCTGCCCGCGCCCCGGCACACCCGGCCCGCCCCGGCCCGCCCCGGCCGCCGGTGCCGGCAGCACGCCCGGCTCCTTCGGAAGACTTCTCCCCGGCGAGGGGGCGAGCTCTGAGCCTGTCCCTCGGCACCCGGGGGGGGGTTGCAGCGGGCCCACGCGTGTCAGCAACGCACCCTGCTCCCTTTTGTCTCGTCCCCTGCGTCCCTGCGCCCTCCCAGCCGGGGTGGGCATGCGGCCCCGGGGGGGCACAGGCAGGCACCTGCCCACCCCCTTTCTCCCGCGCCCGGCTGGGCGTCCATCCCTCCCGCCTGCACCCGAGCTCCTGCCCGCGCAGCCGGGAGGCAGGGGTGACACCAGGTGTCACCTGGGGGTGACAGCGCGGACACCGCGTCCCGCCCAAGCCGCTCCTCGGGGGGGGCACAGCGGCACGGTGCTCTTGCCCGTGCAGCCCTGCCTTTGCCGGGTTTGCCCTCCTTTCCCCTCGCCCGTGGGTGCTGCACCCTCAGCAGCTGCCTGGCAGCGGCACGGCAGTCGCCGAGCTGGAACTATTGGTGCTCCTGCTGCCGGAGAGGGGAGGCCCGGGGGTACCCTCCCCACCACCTTTGCAGCCAGAATATGAACGACTGTACAGGACTTCGACACAGGGTTGCCTTTCCTTCTTCATATCATCTCTTGTTCTTTCGGAACTTCCGCCCCACATCTGGCCGGGGTTCTTGCTTCAGTCCAGTCTTGCACTTCTCAGTCAGACTTCTCTGGTCGCCCCCCCCCCCCCCAACACCACACCCCCATCTACATCTTGCTGCACCATGGAAGGAGACCCATATCTTCACAACAATCAGAATGGGTCCTCTGCTGCGGAAACTAAGCTCCCTCCCCAAAAAAGGGACAGGGGGCATTACTGTTCCTGCCTGCTATGGAGGGAGAGGTAAGATGCAAGAGTTTCTGCAGGCACTGGGAAAAATAAACACCACATTTCCTGGCAAAAAAAAACCCCAAACAGACCAAACATGCAAAAGCACAATTCAAAGAAAGGCAAATAACATGGGCCGGCTTTGCACAGGAATTTGGCAGGTGCCAGCTCCGCACCTGCTTCTGCCCAGACACCCATCCTGGCAGGCTGCTGCACAGCCCCGTGGCTGAGCGCGTGGGCGACCGGCCACAGAGCTGGCTCCGAAATCTCGGGCTACATCTCTGCTGCTGGATGTACCTGCTCCAGGGACTCCTGTCCCACTCGCTGCTCCGGCCCTCCCTCCCGAGCTGCTCAGATCCCCCTGCCCACGGGAGCACACGGGCGCTGTCTCTGCTGCTAACAGCCGGCAGGCGGTCTCCTTTGGGCCCTGGGTGTTACATGTGTGCGTTTTCGTCAGTTTGTGGTGTCCAAAATGAGGGGATAACAGTGTTAACTGGCGAGCTGAATGGTGCTTTCATAGAAAAACGCTGTGGGCTCCATACCCTGGAGATGTTACAGTGGGGGTGGTGTTGCAGGGCTCAGAAGGGCACAGGGGGCCAAACCTGGCGCCCACTCATCCATACTGGGTATGGGGCAGCCCCTTGCAGAACTGCACCTGGGTTTTGTTTCAGAACAAGGTGATCACTGCACCCCAGTCGGGAGCCCGGGAGTGGGCTGAGATTTAAGCAGCTATGCACAAGGTGGGGACTGTAGCCCAGAAGCGAAGCAGGGAGCCAAATTATGCGATGGGATAGGCACGCCATGACAACAAAGGGAGCCGGTCCCAGCCCTTAGCTGTGGGGGTCTCCATAAGACTGTCTTCCACCACTCCTGGAATATTTCCTCCCAGAACCTGACTGCTACGGCCTGGGAGAGGCTTTTAAAAACAAAGCAGGATACCAAAGAGAAGGAGTCTCTAGATGACAGGGTTTCAGACAGGTCAAGGTAAGGCGCACCTGTAATACCACACATTCAACATACTGCTGCTTGTTGCAGCCTGTTGGCTCCACATTGGATCAAGCAACATCGGCAAATTTCTCCTCCCCCTTCAATGTTCCCGTTGTTGCTCTGAATGCTGCCCCTGTTGCTTGAGCATCACTGCTTCACTATCCCCTTTCGGCTTCGATTCTCGCCTTCCTGAGGGGCCGCCTCCAGGCTGGGGTCCACGACGCGATAGCAGCAGTTGTGCAGTGCAGTACTTGAGCTTAGCTACCCTTGTACATTAAATGCCACCTGCACCCTGAGTGCAACTTTTAAAGGCCTTTTCTGGATTATGAATCAAGGACTGACTTGAACACTGACCAGTTAACTACATACGCAATTCTCACGTGGGGCACCAGCTGTTCCTGAGGGAATGTAAACTCCACTAGCCAGGCATGACAGCTAGGGGAAAAAAACCCACCCAAACCAAGAGATCTGAATATTTGGGTTGAAAGTTTTAGCAAATAAACCTGGGTAAAGACCTATTAGACTCAGGGATCTCAGCATCACAGAAATCCAAATCCTGCCTAAAATCTGTAACAAGAGCCTTTCTGTGTGAGGACGGTATTGTTGGACATGGTGGCCATTTGGGAATTGCAGTGGATGCAGATACTGGACAACGCAGCTGTGCCAGTACTCCCTGGCAGGGACATCTGAGCTTGTCCTCAGGAGGAAATGGTACCTGGCAAGGCAGGAGGCACAGCCTCAGCATGCCCCCCCAGCAGCCACATGCCCCCCCCATGTCCCCAGGCTGGTCATGGGTGGCAGAGGCAATGCAGGGGACCCTCCATGGGAGCTGACATCGCTCAGCAGGCTCAAGTCCACTTGCTGCTTTTTAAATAATAGCTCTGAAAAGGGAAAACTACTGCACTTTCCAGCTGGAGGGAAAATCATGTATAGATGTATTGGAAAGGATGAATCTTTGCAGAGTTTACAAATCTGGAAGGGTTTATATTTCCCTCAGTTGTTTCTTCACTGCTCACCTGGTGCAAGTGCATCCAAGGGAGACAGAGGATTGAATATGCAGGAGTACAGCCATCTGCCTGGATGAAAGTACCCACCCTCCTCACCTGCACGTGCTGTGCAGCCTTGGAGGTTTTTAATTTAAAAGGCAGAATTCCATCGAGGATGTGCATAACTCAGGAATCAACCAAGATGTCGTGTTTCAATGAGTATGGACTTGTTCCTATGATAATGCGGAATTTGTTTTTTTGCAGGAAAGGTATTTTCTGTAATTAGCCCAGCTGACATTAGTGTAACATCTAAGATTAAATTATAGCCGAAACCAAGAGAAGGGATATTTGGGATTGCTGTTACTTTCTCTTTTGTTTATGCAAATGCTTCTCTTTCAAGCCACATGAGGCCAGACAAATAATCACTGTACACTGGAGAATCCCCAAGCAGAGAAGATGCAGCACACCAGCAGCTTGCTTTCTGGATTTCTAAAAAACTCATTGGAGCAGGTCCTCAGCTGGCACAACCTAGCAGAGCTCCTTGCCTCATCTCCTTTCATCCTCTTTTGAGCTCTGCTAATTATACCAGCTAATGAAACAGCTTTTTGCATTTGGCAAACAAATTTCTTCACTCTTGACTTCCAGAATGTTTGTCATTAATGCAAAAGAAAGATAGCTGCAGCCTCTGGGGTAGAAATGGTAATCCCACCCATTTGTAGAGGCAGGTTTATAAATAGAAGAGACAGATGGAGGCATGTAAAAGAAGAATTTTAGTAAGCCAAATTGCCCAGATATTTATAGGAAACCTCAAGGGTTCTGTACAGAGAGTTTCTCTCCCCTGCAATCTGGAGCACTGGCTGCAGCTCATTTGGACATAAGCAAGCAGGATTCGGCCCCAGCATCTGTACGGGTATGGATGTGGCAGCATGGGCTGCGATACAGGCACGGTTCAGGACCCAGCAGCTAAAGCCACATCTGCTGCGATGAGTGTCTAAGAGAGCGAGCTTCCACACAAGCTGCAATGACAGCTTTGGATCCAAGTGAAAACATAGCAGCCTTTCACTAAATTCCAGTGACATTTGTTTTATTTGTGCACAAGAAAGTAGGAATGCTGCATTAAACACTGCGAAGAGAGTTTCTGACCACTTATTCTAATGGTGGTCATCGCTCAGCACAACTTTGCTTAAATGATTTGAGACCCTTGTCCTCTAAACATTTTGCATGTTTAATATTAAACCTGCACAAAGTGCAAGGATTACTTATATGCATAAGCCTAAGTATCTATTTTACTTCAAGATGAACAGAAACAGTTTTAAGCATGTTAATCATGTAATGCTTTTGAGTTGAAGGCAATTCTGTTGAAGGCCACTAAGAGAGAAAAGAGGCTGAAAGAGAGCCAGGAAATGCCTTCCAGCCATGTAAAACTCCTGTGAGCACCTGGTAACCACCTGTTGTGCTTTAGCCCCAGCCAGCAACTAAGCACCACACAGCCGCTCGCTCACTCCCCCTGCCCTGACAGGTTGGGGGAGAGAATTGGAGGAGTAAGAGTGAGAAACACTCCTGGGTTGAGAGAAGAACAGTTTAATAATTGAAATAAAGTAAAATAGTAATGATAATAATAACAATATAATAATGATAATAATAATAATATACAAAGTAAGTGATGCACAATGCAATTGCTCACCACCCGCCGACCCATACCCAGACAGTTCCCGAGCAGCGATCGCTGCTCCCTGGCCAACCCCCCCCAGTTTATATACTGAGCATGACGTCATATGGTATGGAATAGCCCTTTGGCCAGTTTGGATCAACTCTTCTGGCTGTGCCCCCTCCCAGTTTCTTGTGTACCTGGCAGAGCATGGGAAGCTGAAAAGTCCTTGACTAGCATGAGCAGTACTTAGCAACAACTAAAAACATGAGCGTGTTACCAGCATTCTTCTCCTACTAAATCCAAACCACAGCACTATGCCTGCTACTAGGAAGAAAATTAACTCTATCCCAGCCAAAACCAGGACAGGACACCACCCCTCTTCCTTGCAGGTTGTCCTGTTTCAGCATGAGCATATGCACAGGTTGGTAGAAGCACAGACAGCTGCATCACATAAAATAAATGCTCATTTTTTAAAAAGAAGGTAGACTATATACTTGTTATGGGCAAATCACCAGCAGTCAATAACTTATTTGCTGAATTTTGCCTCTTCTTCTGGTGATCAACTTACCTGCAAACAGGTTTTTTACTGTATTTATTAATTACTTCTGTTTACATGATTTGATAACCCCCCACTGAAACCAAAAGAAAGATTTCGATTGTTTTAATAATAAAATGATTCAGGCTCACATTCATGAAGGTATTTGGGGTATTTACCCAATTCAGCTTCTAGGTACAGGTCCAAAAAAACTGTCAGAAGAAACTGAAAAGTTGTTAGAGTTAAATGAGATTACCAGGTGAATGTCAATGCAGTCTGAATTCTTGTGTGCCCATCTGGTAGACTCATTTAAAAAAAAAGTGAAAGAAGAGGAGATTGTGTCATTAATGAATGCCAAGGAGCAACTAAGGTTTTTCAGGCAGCTGTGAAGCTGGCATTCCTTGCTCCTTGAGTCATTTATGTCTGAAACCATATCTTTTCCATGCCATCCTCCTTACAGAAATGCCAATATTTTGACATTTAGGGGCAAAATGCCCAACACTACTTCCATTGCGCTCCATTTTAGCGGCTCCTCCTTCCCAGAAAGCCAATGCAAGTCAGTTTGGTTTCCAGCCCTGTGGCACCAAACACCATGACATGAGCTGTCACCTTCTCCCCCAAGCAGACACTGTTCTGCCTGCATGTGCCATGCAAGCACGCCTTGGTCCAGAGAGCAAACCCAGTGAAAATGGCTGTTGAGACAGCTGGTCAGGCCACCCGGCCAGGAGGGCTTTGGTGAAGGCTGAGCCGCCCACACGAAGCAGAGCAGCGCAAGCAGAGCAGTTGCAAAACACCCTGGCTTCGTTCAGGCCAATGGCTGTGAGAGAGTGCTGGGAGCTGGGGGTTTGTGGGGTTGCAGCCTTGGGAAGGAACAGCACCCCAGCCTGCCTCCTTCAGATGTTAGTTATATTAGTCTATTTATTCTAAGATTCTTTCATTTGGTCATTTTTCTCACTTTTTTATCAGTCTGCCTCAGGAGGAGTGTCTCGGTTATTCCTGCAATGGTAGCATCCACCTCCAAATCCTGATTCTCCATCTTCTCTTTCCAGTACTCTGCCTATATAGAGACTAATTGCCTGACATGGTGAGGGTGGGTGGCAGTAAGAGATCGCTGTTCCTCTCCACTAAACAGCTTCAGCTTCTAGAGCTGAAATGAATGCTTTCCTTTGAGTGTTTATAGATATGGAGATAGCACTGTGTTACTTTATAATGTGATTTTGCCAGAACAGTGAGTGTAAGAATATGATGGCGTGATTCCCCATTCCCCATCTCTTGGCAAGACTAAGTTGATGTAATTCAGCCATGTAGAGTTGTAGCCTTTGCTGCTTCACCAGACACCTTTCAGCACCACAACTAGTCAGCAATAAAATAGCAGAATACAAGATCTGCTTATGAAAGTCTTTGCAAAATTTACATTTAAAGCCACAAGAACCAGTTCTCTGTGCTCTGGCGTGGCCACAAGACCTGAGCCCAGCTCTGGGCCTGACAACTCAATTAAAAGCAAGGTGGGTGAATGCCCTCAAGCTTGTCAAACCTGGTTGCTGGTTGACTGCCTGAAGCTCACAGTCCCCAGAGGTACAGGTCCTCTGCCAGTGTGATGCCTGGACATCAATGTTCACACCCTAGGGACTATCAGGAGAAAGACTAACTGACATGAACTTTGATGATGGGCACCATGAGAGAAGCAACCTTGGCTGACCAGGTTCGAGACCATTTCAACTGCTAAAGCAGTCAGCACAAAGAAGTATTGAGTCCTGAAAGCTTCATCTTGGCAAGCAGCAATCTAACAAAAGGTGTGTCAGCTTGGCCACTCTTACCATGGGTTCCTCCAAATTAAACATGATCATGGCTGCTGCTAGAACAGGAAAAAATACCTCATCCCTCTGCATTGAGCCCCCCACAACAGAAGAGCACTGAACTGGAAAGGCACGTGGAGTTTCAAAGCTGCAGTTCCTGCATGGCTCTTGTTTCTCCACATGGCAGCTGGTGGTAACGTTGGGACACTGCACTGGAGAAAAGTCTCAAGCGGAGGCAGAGTTTGGGGATCTGAATGAACCCCTGACTTACGCCGCTTTGCCAAAATAAGCTGATTTCCATTGTAGCTCCGATGAGTAGAGGGCATCTGAGCTGCGTGGACAGGCCCTGCAGCACAGCCTGGCTACGTGATAGAGAGTTTAGGACTTCTAGACCCCTGTTTTCACCCTCCTCCCCTTAACTCCTACAGCAGGAGTACAGCACTCTGCCAGAAATTGGGAGCATTGAGGACACAGGAGGGGCTGCCCTTCCTCACTGCTCCTCTTCGCCCGGTGACACCACGGCCAGCAGCTCAGAGGGGCAATTGCAGGGAAGCTCCTGCGCTGCCAGCCTGGGGACGGGGATGGGACAGGGACAGGGCCGGGGACAGGGAGCTCTAGTCCTGCAAGGAAAGGGCTCTCACCAGGTTCAGCACCTGTCCGGATTGTGAGAGGATCAGGCATGCTTCGTGAAGAGGAAAGCCTCCAAGGATTTAACTCCCAACTCTAATAAATGTCTGCTGGACCTATATAAATTCCACTGATTTACAGATTTGTCCAAGCTCATTTTCCCTCATTCTCCCCCTCTCTCCCACCAGGGACCAAGCGACAGCCCGCTCCCAATAGGCACCTCCAAGAAACTTACGTTCCTGGAAACTCAGGAGTGAGAAGGCAACTCGATTTTATACAGCAGTAGGGCATATTCCTTCTCTGAGGTCCTTCTGCTAAAAAAGCAGGCTATTGTTATGTCTGTATTTGGCAACAAAAAACCTAAGATTGATCAATGGCTTGGGGTAACTTTTTCCTTAATGACTGCAACTGCTTTGCTCTCACAGTGTTTTTTTAGGGATATTGTTTGCTCCAGCTTCAGCCCTACTCAGAAGACTTGGAATTCAAATAAACTGCATTGCATTGCATTTTCTGGCAGGCACCCAGTGCAATGAATTTCAAACTAGTGTTTGATTTTGTCAGCTACAAGGCAAAGAGGCATCTCACTAGTCAAGACTAATTCTTCCAGTTGCTACACAGCATGACACCATGAATTTGCTGCCAGTCACATTGCTGAGGTCACGTTATCCCTCAGTAACAGTACCCTGAAAACATGGTAAAGTGCAGATGGTGATCTTCAGAGTTAGGAGACTTTGAACCTGTGGTATTTAATACCTGGAATTAACTGTGGGTGTATCTACTGACATTTGGAAGAAAGATAAAAGATTTTCAACCTTCAGCGTGATCCACAAAGACTTAAAATATTTGGAGTTATTTGTGGTTGCAGATCTTAAACAGATAATTGAAAAAGTGTTGACCAGACATGACTTTTCATTAATTAGATAGACAAGAAGAACAAATTAACTTTTTTGAGGTCAAGAGATCTTCCCAAAAATATGATTCCCACTCCCCCCCAAAAATTGATGTTATATATATATTTTCAAGACAAGGTTTCCCAAAGAGCTTTACAAAATGCTACACAATAAGCATAAAGACAAAGTATCACTCAGACTTATTAAACACTCTGACCCATGCACAGCACAGGCTACTTAATGCTAGCTTTAAAGGGGGATCCTGGCCAAGGCCTCCTCCCTCCCACTCATTTTGCATACGGGACTTAGCCAGAGCCGCCCTGGTTTCTCACACACTTCAAGCAAGTCTCCTGCAGCATGAGATATTTGCACTTCCCCTTCCTCTTCAGAAAGAGCCCTCCCGCCAAGCAGCCCGATCGCCTAAATCTTCATGTCAGCCTCGCGACTGGAAACAATACTGCTGTTGCACAAGCCGACCCCCAAAACATTGAAGGGTTGTGCCTAATTTCTTCATGAATGGTCTTCCTGTCACCAGGGCCATGAGGAAGGCCAGATCCCCAGCCCAAGCCCTCGCTGCCACCCTGCAAGAGCTGGGTATTTCTGCTACAGTGCTCGGCAGCAGGCGCTGCTGCTATTTGGATCTTCCGACTCGTCACCTGAAGAAGGTTTCCCTGAACGTGCAGTTACCATCTCCATTGGACCTGTAGTCTCAGATGGATGGCCCCAAAGGGGCACAGCGTTGCCCAGCTGATCTGACGGGGGGGGGAGCTCAGAGGGCAGCGTGCCCCCCAGGCACAGCTGGGGCTGCCAGATGAGGCTGGAAGATGCTACCGACACGCTCTGGCTCTGCCCACAACCTGGGAACAAGGAGGATGCTTCACTGAACACAAGACCACCATGCTGTGAGGGGCACAGCTCTGCTGCTGCTGCCTCAGGAGAAAGATTCTTCCAGCGTATGATGTCTCTGCATACTTGAAGCACCTGTTTGGAAACACAGCATAGGGCTACCCTGGCAAAGCTCTTCTGCAGTATTTGTGTCATTCAGGGTGTTTTATCCTTCAGCTTTGCATCGATGAAGTTCCTTCTCTGCTTCAGGGACAAGGTACTTTTATTTGAGACGCCTGGCCTGGGACTGTGGATTATGGTCTGTCGGGATCCGGGTGCCACAAAGGGTGATGGAGTTCAGCCTGGCAGAGGAAGAGCTAGTGATGGTTTGAGCATGCTGCGTCTAGAGGAGGCACCTCCAAGTCTCAGGGACCTCTCTTTCTGTTAGGAATTGCAAGCAGCCAGGAGTCCAAGTAGCATTTTCAAAAGGCCTTCTCCAGCTGCACCCACCTCCCTGTCCTCTCCAGCACTGTTGCTTTGTCCTCCTTCAGTTTTCCTTTGTCTAGTCAGATTCCCTCCCTTTTTACCTTTCATCCCTCATCCTCAGATAGCATCTCACCATTTCTTCATGCTTATGGTTGTCTTACTCCTTCCTTTTCTCTCCCACACCTTTCTTTGCAACTAGGTCCAGTCCTCTATTCCAGGGAGAGGAAGTGGAGGGAAGCTGCTGGGCTTTTCTTCTCATTATTACTAATTCCAGCACCTCCCTGCTCTTACTCACCCTCTTCTCATCATCACCACTTCATCCAACTCTTCCTTCTGGCCCATCCTGACATTGCTGTCCCATGATAACTCTTGGATGACCTCCCTTGGACTTTAACTTTCCCTTACATCATTACCTCCCAACCACAGCCTCGCCAACTCTCATGTCCACGCTGGCACCCATTTGATTACCTGGCATCTTTCCTCTTTTCCCTTGATTTGCCCTGCAGCTGTGGTCTATGTTTCATACTGAAATGGGTCTCACCTTTGCTATGGACTGCTCCCTCGTTGGTATGCTTGACTGCGATGTTGATACCTGCTTTAGCACTGTTCTCTGTGTCTGATAGGTCAATACCAGCTTCTTCTAGGTCCCCTCAGTCCTTTTCCTAGATAACAACTTTCACTTGCTCCCCCCTATGGATATGACTGTTTCTATGTCTCAGTTTCCTGCATCTTCTGCAGCCTCTCTAAAATCTGTCATTTCTTCTCATGTCATTTCACAGCCCTCCTCCTTTCCAGTTTTGTAAGGTCTTGCACCCACTCCCTTCAGAGCATTGCTCTAAATAATTTTCTTAACTGTCTATTTTTGCCCTCCTGCTTCCTAGCACCCACTGGCTCCACCTCATCAAAGGCTGCTCTTTTCACCTTTCAGACCTTCCCTAGGTGGCCACTGTCAGCCTCTATCATCCTTGAGCCTTTGACATTGCCTTGCTTTCTCCCTTATAGACTTTCTGGACATGACAAATTGCTGTGAAGGGCTGGTCTCTGCTCAAGCCTCATCTCTTTAACAAGGCACTCAGCTCTCTCATTTCTGACCCTGTCTAAGCAGAATGACTCCTCTTCCTTCCGTCCTTCCTTCCTCTAGCCCCAGCTTGGAAAAGGGAGTTGTACCATGGCCTGTCCACATTGGGACACTCAGAAAAATTCACGGGAATTCATGAAAAGTGTGAAGTGAAACTGGCTTAATAACATCAACCAAGACATCTTCACTTTGAATGAGAATACCCATGCAGATAGATGGAGATGAGATTTAACTAATTCCCTCTGCATTTATACTTCCAGGTAATCTAGATTACCTCCGCAGGCATCCACCTTTGAAAAACCCTCACCACATCATGGTCATTTCTCAGCAGTCCCCGGTGCCAGGCTGTTGTAGGTCTTTCCTTTTTCTGCCTGTAGGCACTTCTTGGCAGGGTTCATCTCTTTTCTCCTGCTGTATAACACCCAGAAGAACAAGACCTCAACCTCCACTGGGCTCTGTCAGCATGAGAGTTAAGAAGGTCTATAGCTGCTGTGCCTCAGAGTCAGGGCTGCACTGGGTGGCAGTGCCCCATCCAAACTGCACTGCAAAGGGAACTGGCATCAATTTTCTGGCAGGAGAAGAGGCTGCCTGAAGGGAAACTGCTGCTGCAAGTAGGATGCAGAACTCAGTATTTCCTCATACTTTGGGATACTTGGCACAGAGGTTATGAAAATAAAGGACAATCAACTCTTTTCCAGGGAAGTGGGTACAAAGATAATGTTGATGCAAATTCTTTTCAGAAACCAATTTTCCCCATGAGAACACTGGCATTTAAATGCATTTTAAGAGCTAAGAAAAATGCTTAATTTGTTCTCTGCTGCCAGACATGAACACTGTGTTTCGGATTTGTCTCAAGAACTTCCTGAGCAAGCGGGTTTGCCGTGTTAACCTCACTCTTAGTTGTGGTTAACTTTTGCTACGTGCCAATATTGCTATGAGCCTATTGATTGCTTTTCAGGACGCAAAAGAGAGGAATGTTTTGAATACACAGAGGGACTTATCTTCACTGTTATTAAACCATGCACTAATTGAAATAGAGATAAGACTATTGTTTTGAAATAAAATATGCAGAAAATAATTTCTCATTTCTTTTTCATGAGAGGACACTGAACCACTCATTCTGATTCAATAGGTCAAATTTTTGGCCACCCCTCTTGGCTTTTGCTATCCTGAGCAAATGGGTTTGTACCATTCACTGGAATGGTGTAAAATTGAAACAACTGGATCTTCACTAATCAATGTTGCCAGCACCTAGATGGCTAACCAAAGGAATCTGTTCCATTCAACACTGAAGTGATTTCCAATGGGTCCATGACAGCTAAACATTTTTCAAAGTGTCTCTAAATTGAGGTGGTGGGAATTTAGCCTTAGGACAAACAGGGGCTAGGAAAAATGCCCACTAGAACTGTTCAAAGTCTCTAAAAGGGCAATCAAACACAAAGGCATCATCTCTAGTTCAATGAATCCCTCAGCTGGAAATCACTGCTGGTCAGACAAGTACTGTAGGGAACAATCACTATACATTTGTTCTATTCTTATCCTCTTCCCTAGGAATCAGCCTTTGGCCATTGCCAAAGACAGGACACTGATCTAGGTGAAACTTTGGTGTGACCCAAAAAAGACATTTCTGTGGCTGTGATGTGAGTTGCCACTACAGAGAGCAGCTGCCTGGGTCACCCAATTTCAGTAGAAGGTTCACACATTCTCCAGGAAAAGATTGTAAATGAATTTGCACCAAAGATACTTGAACCCAATCTGCATCTTTCTGGTCCCTAAAAGAGGACCATGAACAAGGGCTGTTCTGAGTCAAACACACCCTGCATCCTGCAGAGAAGGCAGCTATCCTTCCTCCCAAACTACAGCTGAGGAAAGCTGAGGGAGATGCTGTGTTTCTAGTCGAGTACTGTTCAGTATGAAGTGTTAGCCACAAGTACATCCATAAAGCAGCTAGCCACAGCTAGCCAGCTTCCAGTTATCTACCTAAACATGACCTAGCATGACCCACAGTGGACTTAAGCAATATTGTGTATCTAAGCAGAAAGCCATGAGAAAGCTCCTTTCGTGCAGCCCATTGCTGTGCAGCATCCTAGTAACATGGGTCACTGCAGACACCCTCATCCACCCCTGTTGCTCTGTCATGGCCTCACAGAGAATTGATTCAGGTTCAATATCTGAGACACTTGTCCCTGAGGCACTGGGGGGTTTGGGTCCATGCTATCCAAAAGGCTTCCTGCTACTGCAGAGTTGATTGCAGTTGATGAGTTAACACCTCCGTACAGGAGCACTCTGCACTGCATGGCAGCAATGGCTTGGGTGCCAGAGAGAGCCTTCTTGAGAGCTCACGTGAGCCCAAGATTGCCAAGAGGCACACGGAGTACAGCATTGCAACTCACTGAGCTGGAATCAACCTGACCAGTTTTGGCCCGCAGGTACATAGGGACTGCGCTCCGTGCCTGCTGGGACTGGGGCAGAAACATGAGGCGAATGCTCCTCTCTCTCCCATTCATTAGTTTCCCAGTAATCCTGAAGAAAGTCAGTAGCATCTCCAGGGACACAATGATTCTTGCTCTTGGTACAAGGACTGTGGACTTTGATGCGTCTTAGGTGATGATATTTTGGCTTAATTAGATTGTGCTGGGACCAGACAGGCTGGGACCCTGACTTCGATGTTTTATGGCCTGGGGAGCTGTCACGCTGATCCAGAAGAATTTCCTCTGCAAAACAGGGAGGAGAGAAGACAGATTTCAAGCCCTCGAATCCAAAGGACTTCTGAAAAATTATTTCTCGTTCACTTACAAGACATTAAGCTCCACCTTCTGGTGAATGGCTAAATTGCAGGAAGAGATAGCGCTCTAGGTCCAGTAAAATGGTGAAAAGTTTTCAAGACAATAGTATTCAAGTAGAAAAATGCCTTAACTACACTTGAAATATTTCAGAAGAATGCACTGATCTTCATCAAAGTGTCAACAAAATAGTTTTATATTTTATATATATATAAAAAACATCATAGTGTTTTATTTCAAGTGGTTTTCTTATGTTGGATTCCATTTTCTTCACTTGGTGTAAACTGTCATACTATAAAATAAACTTTATGTTTCAACTATCCCTAACCAAAACAGTTTGGAATACATTGTACAAAAATACCTTGTACAAAACCTTTCAGTATTTTGTTTTTTTTCATTTCGCTGAAGTGAACAAAAATACATGTTGAAATGTTAAAGTTTCTCTGAGGACAGGGAATGCTCCCCAGGCAACACCCCAGAGCCTTGAAGTTTCATGTTGCTCATGGCCAACCACTTCTCTTTTCTGCACACTGGAGCAGGTGCAGAGACCAGCAGATATTGCTGACATGGGGGCCCCTGGCTAGTTGTCAAAGTCTGTGTCACCAATGTCCTCCTTTAGATGCTATTCAGCAAAACCATAGATAATTGAAGCTGAACATCTCTACCTGGACCATCAGCCTGTGCCTCTCCTCCCTTGCACTTCTCCCCACACCTCCTCCTGCCACCTGGCCCAGCCCAGGCTGCTGTGAGCACCTGGACTGGTCTACACCCATCCTGCAGCCGGGGAGCCCTGGCTACCTCTTCCTCCAGCCACAGTTTCCCCTTCCCAGGGTGTGCTGGCAGCCAGGAGGTACCGGGAGAAGGTCAAGGGCTGCCAGGGTGAACCCTCCTGCACCCTGCTCACCTAAGAAGATAAGAGCATGGGGGAGAGGGTGCGCTGCTGCCCAGCACAGCCTCCCCTTGCCACTTGGCTCGCCCAAAACTGTACTGCTGGCTTCAAAGCCTGTGTGGGGCTGTTTTCAGGGCAGGGAGCTGGAAACACTAGTGAGCTAACCTCACTCCGCAGGTCTCGGAAAGGGGTTGTGTGCATATATGGGGAAGAAAGGTGGGAACGGAGGGAAGGAGTGAGAATTGTGAGTGGGGCAGCCCTCTTTTCAGACAGCTGCTGGTGCAGATCCTGGTGGAGAGGAGACATCAGTGGCCTCAGGCCTGCTGGTTGTCTGAGGGGACGTGTCAACCCCTTGCAGCAGGGAAGTGGTGGCAGTGGTGGCGAGTGGCCAGGTATGGAGGAGGCAAAAGGAGGTTTCCTTCACGTGAAGATCACAAAGATTGCTTTGACATTTGTCAGGGTCAGTAAGATTTAAAAAGGAGGATGAAGAGCAGGAAAAGGATGAGAAGGAGAAGAAGAAGGAGCAGAAGAAAGACAAAGAAGAGGGAGGAGAAGGAGGAGAAAAGAAGGATGAGGGTAAGGATGAGGATTAAGATGAGAAGGAGAAGGAGAAGGAGAAGGAGAAGGAGAAGGAGAAGGAGAAGGAGAAGGAGAAGGAGAAGGAGAAGGAGAAGGAGAAGGAGAAGGAGAAAGAAGTGGAAGGAGAGGGGGAGGAGGAGGGAGGATGAAGAGGAAGGGGAAGAGAAGGAGAAGAAAGAAGAAGGAAGAAAAGCAGGAGAAACCTCTTTTATTGCTGTCCTTGAGTAGAACATATTAAGTAACAAACTGGTTTCCACAAGAGATGGGTGTCCTAATGCACTCAGGTATTACCTTGGCAGAGCTCACAAAAGACTTGTTACAACACATTTTGCCAGGGCCATAGCACTGACACCTCCTACATTCAGCCATGTTTGTCAGCTTTCCATTAATAGCACAATGCCTGAATTCAGCCACGGTATGTGCATGGGCAGCTTGACAGTGGAGGGCCAGAGGACAGGACTCCTGGCTGCCTGTTAGCACCTGGAGAGGCCAAAAATGAGAGCAGGGTAGGAGCAGGGTAGGGGTTTTGTGCCACCCATCCAGGGCACAGCAGAAGCCAGCAGAGGCACAGGGATGAGCAGCTCAGGAGATGCCCGAGGTCTGGCTCAGGCCCCACTGCTGGCAGGGTGGGTGCTGGCAGGCCAGCAGCTGTGGGAGCCCCCTCCATGTGTGTGTCCAGCCCCACCGTGTGAGGGCTGTCACCCTGTTCCTGCAGTGCGGACCAGGGCTTCCAGCTACCAAAGGTTTGCAACTCATTTGGCAATGTCATTGCACATGGTCACAGCCCAGCTCATCATACCTCTATGCCTTAAAACCTGCTGCGCCGATAAATGAGTTCCTGAGCAACTGGGTGGTACAGAGCAACCAGGTGGTATGTTTGAATGAGGAAAGACACACATAAAGCGCTGTTGAACCAATAGCTCAAAGCCCATCTGCCATGGTTTAGCCCCAGCCAGCAACCAAGCACCACGCAGCCGCTCGCTCACTCCCCCTACCCCGATGGGATGGGGGAGAGAATCGGAGGAGTAAGAGTGAGAAACACTCCTGGGTTGAGATAAGAACAGTTTAATAATTGAAATAAAGTAAAATAGTAATGATAATAATAACAATATAATAATGATAATAATAATATACAAAGCAAGTGATGCAGAGTGCAATTGCTCACCACCCGCCGACCGATACCCAGACAGTTCCCGAGCAGCGATCGCTGCTCCCTGGCCAACCCCCCCCCCAGTTTATATAGTGGGCATGACGTCATATGGTATGGAATAGCCCTTTGGTCAGTTTGGATCAACTCTTCTGGCTGTGCCCCCTCCCAGTTTCTTGTGTACCTGGCAGAGCATGGGAAGCTGAAAAGTCCTTGACTAGCATAAGCAGTACTTAGCAACAACTAAAACATCAGCGTGTTATCAGCATTCTTCTCCTACTAAATCCAAACCACAGCACTATGCCTGCTACTAGGAAGAAAATTAACTCTATCCCAGCTGAAACCAGGACACCATCTAACCAACTACCCAAATAACACCAGACCCATAACCATCAACATGGGATGGGCATGAAATAATTCTAGAGAGATGCAAAAGAGCATGAAGAAACAGGGAGACAGCCCAAGAGGTGGCCATCTGACTCAGGATCTAACCACTGTCAAGTCTCTTGGAAGGACTATAAAAAAGAAAAGTTTTAAGGAGGGATCTGAAGCTGAAAATAAGCAGACATGAGTGTTACAGGGTCCTCCTCCAGGCACACACGGCAACAAAGGAGAAATCACAACCGTGAGTAGCCTTCCCAGGAGGTACAACAATTTCATTATGTTAAATCAGCTGGTTTGAAAAGCAGGGTAAAAACAGAAGGATAAGATCTGCTGTTGCTTCAGAGTGCTCAAGCTCTTGCATTGTCCATGGTACAGACTCCTGCCCTTTTCAATTTTTTTTTTTTTTTTCTGGCACATACTCATTTCTGGCACATCTGACAAGCGGTTGTAGTGTTCTTACAAAAAGGTGAGGGGTTTGTATGTAGGCTCTGCACATTCACAACACATCTACGCAATATGAAATGATAAACAAAGCAGCATCCTTGGGAAGACTGTGTTCATAAGCCACAACTTTAAAGTGTCTAGAAAACAGATTTTCAAGATGAATCAGTCTTTCTTTGGTTTGCAAGTGAAGATAGATATCCAGAGTGTGCCAAGATGATACTTGGAAGGAGTAGCACTTAAAAATACATTATCCAACTGCTGGCCCAGTCTGTGTATACTACACATGCGCATACACACATGGAGTGTCAGCTCATCGTTAGTTTTTTTTTTTTTTTACTGCTGCTGCTTGTAAAAGCCCTGAGGCTCTCTGTTCCTATGCCATGAGAGAGAAAATAATAAAACCTAGACAGTTTTCAGGAGCAGTTTGGATGTGTTTTTTGGAAGGTAGTAGAAGGGCTGGATTGAGCCACCCCGTGGTACATTGGGGCTGGACCATGCAGGCTGTCCTCCATTACACCATACAGACTGCTGTCTGCACTGCCTGGTGCCCAGGGCTAAAAAGCGCTTTGTCCTTGCCACTCCTCTCCTTCTCTTAATGCTCCCTCTCCCTGCCCCAGGAAGTCCATGCTGAGGTAAAAAATATCCTTCCAGCTGATCAGCTTCAGTGATGTTCACATTGGTATCTTCTGATTGTTTGATTCCCAGAAACAGGCCACCTTTTCCATGCTGTACCCCACCTACCAGCAGTGCGTGGGGAAGGAGGTGACTCGCTGTAAAACCACACTTCCCTTGTTGCAGAAGCTGGAAGGTGTGGGAAAACGAGTCAGGGCACTACAGGGAGCTGAAGGATGCTCCTGTGGTCCAGGAAATGACACTCAGCCCTCTGGGACCGGCCTACATGCAAGCAGATGCTGCATGATGCTATAGATACCGACCCTGGTACGAAGTCTGAAATGCGCTCCCAAGGGCCTGACTGCAGGATTTGGGATGATCTCCAGGGGCACCACAAGCAGAAAAAGCAATTAGAGCTGTGCACCATTAATCCAGCTAAGTCCCCCAAAAGAAGCCAGCCCTTTGCATCCCGGCATGGGCAGCCACGGCTGGCAAAGTGCCTGGCCTTCCTCCCCTTGCAGCCTCACTCCCTGCCGGTGAAGTAGCTCCAGCTGCCCGGTGCAGCGAGAGAGGCAGGTCCCGGTGGGATGCAGTGCATCAGCAGGTGACTATGGGCTCCAGCGCATCGTGCCAGTGCCCAACCTTTGCAACGGGGGCGTGTGGGTTTAACACCGCCTGGAACAGGACAGACCCTGGCACCACAGAAAAGCTGCTCGGAGTTACTGCTCCCCGTCTAGACCGCTTTTATAAACTCCATGAATGGCATTATGCTGTTTACTCTAGCCACAGTGACTGTAGTGGAGAATTCAGTTCTGGAAGGCCTCCAGTCCAGATCTGTATCTCAAAATGTGTATATATAGAACTAATTTGGAGCTGCAGTCTTCCCCAAATTATTCCTCTGGGCAGTTGACACAAGACAGTTGCTCACTGACAACCCAAAGTAGAGCAATTATTCATAGGCTAATGGGCTTTGCCAAAGTAAAATTGTTTTTTTCTCCTCAAACATCATTAAAAGAAGGAAATTGAGGTGTCAGCACGAGGAAGAAGTGCTGCGTGGTTGGGATATCCAGCAATAGCAAAATAGTGCTGTTGCTGTGGGTAGTGTGTCGCAGCATAACTGGTTGCTTACAGGGGAAAAATGGGATGGAAAGGACAGACAGAAGACTGAGTAAGGAGGGGGATGCAATGGTCTGCACTGAGGCTACACCAAGGACAACAGTCAAGCTCAGCATTGACCTCTCGCTCGGAGACCCGTTGACATCAGGGATACAATGATTAAAAGTGATACGTGAAAGAAGTCACAGAGGCCTGGAATTCATTAGTTCCCCAGTTTGGGGGAAAACAGTGGCACTTCGGCTCTGCTCCTTGGGAATTCAGTTGCAATGCTGTCTCCTTTACTGCAGCAGCAACACTCTTTTCTTTAATCCCCCTGTGCACTAACACGGACAGGACACAACTATCTCTGATTAAACCCTGGCAGGTTAACAGAAGAAAACCTGCAAGCAGAGCCATCTTAGCTGCCATCCCCTACACCTTTGGGACCCAGTCACAGGGCCCTGGTAAATTCTCTGCAACCTTTTGCTCACGGGTCTGCCGAGGCACTCTTGTCCTTCAGCAAGAGTGACTTACCCTGAACTACCACAGCTGGTTTTCTAAATGGCTCACACCAAAGACGTGCGAGTTACGGCAAAGGAAATCAGGGTTTGAACTTGCAGCACACTGTAGATAACTAATTTGTGGCAGCTGCCTGAGGGTTTTTCCCCCCCCTGTTCTTTTTTTCCTGCAGTGCCCCAGCAATGCAAGGAAAGTGCCTCCAAGGAAAGAGGCAGAAGACATTTTATTCAACACTGCAGTAAGATTATGCAATGGGCACTAGCTAAAGAGCAGCTGATGTGTCCTCACAGTTAATTTACTGCAAGTAACTTGTTCCTGAGTCCTTATCTTCAGTTTAAGATAGCTTTATTTCAGGAAAAGAGCATCCCCACAGAGTGATAGCCAGGAAAAGAACTTTTACTTGCCTTCCACATCCTCCCTTATTTTCTTTGTGTACACAAGTCCTGAAGTTCTCTGCTCAGCTTTGCCAAGAAAAATACTCCGTTCCCGGTTCACAATGTTAGCTTTTCTAGTAGTGTCCTTGGAGAAGTGTGTGTGTGCGTGGGGGAAATAAGCTTTCAGCAAAAGGCTTATAGCTAACTGCCATATGGGCAGCCTGAGAGATTAGATGTCTCCCTCTAAGAATTATTAAGCACTGTAATCCCTTAACCCTACCGCCCCTCGCCTTCTCATTTCCTAGTAAACATACATCATGCTCAGAAGATAGTGCCTTAACACAGTCCTCGTACATCACTGACTCAAGCCCATTTTCTCCCTGGTGGTGCTGGCAGTTTCACTGGTGAGGTGTATGTGTTGGGGAGTGATGCTTCAATTCACCTTCAGAGTTTTAAGTTTGGTTTTTCATTGCCTTATCTACACCATGCCCCATATCTGAAAAGGAAACAGCAGCTCGGAGTGATACCGTTGGCAGGATGAGGCCCATGTTCTGGAGCTGTCAGCCACAAGATTTTGGTATGAAGTCCATGCAGCTGGAAAGAGATGTCCCTGGCCCTTATTCCATCAGCTTTCCTAGGGGACCCTCTTTTCCACGGGGTTTCACATACACATTTCTTCTGAATATATTGCAAGCCCTTTGGGGGCTTCTCCCTTGCTTGCAAAGCACCTAGACAGGGATGGTGCACAGCTGGCAGACTGCAAGAGTGAAAGCAGAGAAGGGATTGCCCATAATCTGGAATAGTTTCACAGGGAGGGGAACATTTTATCTCTAACATGAGTTCTTCAGTGTGCCAAACTGCCAAAGCTCGGAGTGCTTCGTCTCTGCTTATTGACCAAAAGAATCCCTGTGGTCCATAAGGCGCTGTGATGAGATGACCAGTTAGTTAACACCAAGCTACTGTGACGCTGGGTATCTGAATTCACCATGTTTAGGCTGTGGTAAAGGCAGCTACAATATGGATCTGCTTTTTACAAAACAAAGACACATATTCTTGTTCCTTCACCTGACTCAAGCACTGGCTACATGACTTCATCAGCAGAGATGAGAAGTCAGCCAAAGGCCTGACCCAGAGAGGTGCTGAGTACTTGAAGCTCTCTCTGTGATTCAATGGGAAGCTCCAGCTAAGATGGCAAAAGCTGGATAAGATCCACATCTGGACGACTAATAGACCGAATACCAAAGTGCCCCGCTCCGATTGGTTAAGTCCTGGCCTGCAAGTGAGCAAAGCCTCGTAGGGCCAGTCTGTGGCCCTGCACTGCCCCAGGTCTTGACTTTCCACCAAGACAGTCATCCTATGCTCTGCTGACATCCCACAGGCCTAGTTGCTTCCTGTGGCTTGCTCGGTGAACATATGGATCATCTCTCTCCCTTAAAGCCTCATCATAAACAAGCAGTCAAAATACTGGGAATAAAATCACAAAGCAGAGCGCTGGGGGAGCTGTCTGCCAAGGCGCTCGCTCACTCCAGCGTCCCAGGGTCATCCCAGGACAGCAGCAGTTAGCTCTGCAGTGCAACAAGTTAAATTGCTCACAGATTTGTCTGCAAATAGCTGCTCCAGAACCGACGTCTTAGAAGGAAAACATTCTAACGTGCAACGAAAAGCAGCATATAGCTCTTTAAACAACACTTGTACGAAGGCCTGTTGCAGCTGCTTAGCAAAGTCCCAAAGCTCTGGCATGGGCGCAAGCCATTTTCCCAGTCTGTGGATGGGCCTGTCGCACTCTCGGGACAGCCCATGGAGACCCTGCCCAACCAGGTCTGACCCAGTGATACCTTGCGGGGTCCAGCCCCACGCTTTGAAAGGTGCCCCAAAGGCACCGTTGAGCAGTTTTAGGTGAAGCAGTGAGCTTAGCCATTCTTGTTACGGTCATCTCTTAAACGAACACAAACGGTGGTCTAACAATGCCTTTTAATAGGCCTTTTAATATATGAAGTACTGAATTTGCATGCATGTCACTCAAGATGTTCAAGTGGGAAGTGATTTGTACTAGTAGCACCCTGTCAGCAGTAAACAGAAAACACTTTTTACCGTTTACTACTCTCCATTCATCAGCATCATACAGTTGTTTTTTCAATATTTATTTATACCAAATAGGCCATAAAATATGAATGCCGCAAAGTTCAGAAAATCCTGCACTAGCCTCAGCTCAGCCCAGGGCTAACCATCAGCCTTATCTGCAATCATAAGAGTGTGTCAGGAAATCACGCTATCATGCTAAGACAGCAGGAAAGAGCTTAGTTTGGTTTTCACCAGACTTGCTTTACAGATGTACCAGAAGGAGGAAAGGAATACTAAAGAAATGTGTTTCCCTCTAGTTCTCGTGGGGTTTGCTGATTTTTTAGTTAAAAAGTAATACTGTCACATGCCCTGCACTAGAAAGACATGAGAGAGACATCGAGAGCATCCCCATAACTGTAGCAACTGTTTTGATCTTTTCAGATCAAAACAAAGTACTCTTTATTTTGCTCAGCTTGAAAGGTACTGACTATGACACTTCAACAGATCAGATTTTTTCCCTGTTCACATTAGCTTCTGTTTCCCCAGCAAACATGGACTGGCATAGGGTGAAAGAGGTCACTTCATTTTCTTCCATTTTCATTCCAGTTAGTAAGACAGTAACTGTTAAAGTCACCATTTTCCTAATGTTTCTCATCCCTCCAGGAAATTTTGTCAGAATAATAATGTTAAGATGAATATTTAAATACTGGGTCCATGCTATCACTGGAAAAGGTGGTACGTGAAGAAATGTGCTTCAAATTTAACTAATTCTAATTAGGTCCTGAACGTGACATTGGAAGTTCACTGCTTGTTCTTGGAAAACTGCATTTAACAAAAACATTCCACCTCCTCTAAATATCCTTTGGCTTCTCCATTAATTCGGCATCTCAGACAGTAAGCAAAATACTAAATTTTTAGTATGCGACACATACTAAGAATTTGAGGATCAAGCGTAGCTGCTGATACATGATGGGAAAACTGCTAGGCTGGTAAACATTAGGATTAATTTCCCTTTTAAAAAACTAGAAAGCAGTTTTGGTTTTGTTTTTTTTTAATGTTATATTAAAAGAACAATACTTCCATGCTACTTAAACAGGAGGAAATGCAAGACTGGGTTGCCTGTGCCATCGGATGTCTGCCCTGTGGTGCATTGTGATCAATGTTTGATTATAGCAGTCCGATTCTCCAGGCTTTATGCATGTGTGCTTAGCTACGTGTGTATCCAATTACATAGCAGCCTGCAGGTTATTACCCCATAGTTTATGCACAGATTGTAGTAACTTCTGGCTCAGAATATAAAACGCCAGGTTTTCTTCCTTAGCAAAAGCAACTTAAAGCCATTTTTGCATCCAGTTGGTTATTCCCAGTCTGTCCACAGCAGTTCACTATTCAGTCATGCCAGTGCCATGTGTGGTCAAGCTATAAACCTGATGAGAGAAGTGAGACATTAAACGTAACCTCATGACTTTGTAGGATGTTTACAAATCCTAACTTTGCAAGTTTAATCTTAACACTATTTCAGCAATGTGATTTACATTGCAGCCCCACAAGCACCAATATCAGCATTACCCAAGAGGCATCAGACTGTGAAGAGCTTCTAAGCCAGCTGTGCCGCAGAAGAAAACATGGAGCAATTAAGCCTCGCCTGAACCCAAGTAAATGCTGTTGTGATTTGCTTGTTTAAAAATTCTAATTTCACATGAATCATCTCCAAATGGATTTTTTTTTTTTTTTTTTTTTTTTTTTTTTGCAACTTACATGAAGTTTGAACTATCATTCATCCATGATTGGAGTACCAATTCTTTGGACTAAATTTCTTTTTCACAAAAACTAAGGAATCTTAGTAGACATATCTGAGGTGGACTATTCCACCCGTTTGAGGTGGGTTTTGGAATAAATTCCAGTTATGAACTACTTGTGCAGAGACTGTTCTGGTATGTGTTAATGAGGGGGGGAAAAAAAGTCCAGTGTATTTTGTGTGCTACTGCAAGAAAAAGTAATTACCAAGCTGTCATGAAAATGAGAAAGCAAAAAGTTACAGTTCTGAACCCAAGAAAAATGTTATTACAGTTCTATTTTTAGAGCAGTCAGAACCATTCAGGCATGTCAGCATCCTGACACATTTCTTTGTGATAGCATAGAATGATGGCTCAGTTTCAAAGGGCACCAAAGAATATACTGTACTGTATTATAGCCGTAGGGGTTTTGTCAAATCAAATCTGTTTGAAATTAACAAAAAGAGGAATATAGAAAGAGAATGGCAAATAGACAAGGAATAAGTGAACATGAACGGAAATTTCAAACAAGGATGTCTAACTTACTGAAATGTGCCACAGTCTGATCCGTTTTAAATGCATTTAAGTTCTTTTGGGCAATAAAGCTAGCCTCAGGGCAGTGGAAAGCATGCATTTTTAGTAAGTCACAAGAGCATGTATTTATGAATGTATTATAATAGTAGTACTAAAACAAAATACTGCATGGCTAAATTTTAATGACTGAGAAACAACTAAAAAAGTTGTAAATGCACATTTAAGCCTCCTTTGTGTACTATGAAACCAAATAGGTCTTTTGGCACTTCTTTTTTTTTCTTTTGCTTTAGAAAATCTATGGAAGTAGTGGTGCAACAGCACAGAACCAACAGAGCTCTGACTGATGAGGATTCAGGAACCAGTGATGCTTAAATACCTTAGCTTTAAAAAGGAATTATCTGATGTGCTGAAGTAAAATCCTGACGCTAAAATAGACTATTAATGTTATCATGCATGAATGTTTAATATATGCAAATGAGCCTAAAAAACAACTGAGTTTTATGCTGAATATGACTGAAGTGAAAGAAGTAGCCCAAGTTTTACAGTCTGCAGGAAATAACTCACTAGTGCAATTGTTTCACTGTGCAAATGTTAAGTGAAGTACTGCTATCATTCTGTAAAATCAGAAAATTAAAAAATGAAGGTATTCAGGACTATAAAGCTATGGTATTGTGCTAGGGCTCCCATACTGCTCTATTTACCCATGGTGAATAAAAGGTATAATATATGTTTTGAACCTTAGAACTATCCCATTGGAAGAAGCTAAGTATTCCTGCCTATTGGAAAGTTTTAGCAATTTTTTAATGTATCCATCTATTTTTTCAAAGGAACTTTGCAAGACAGAATGCAGTTCTATTAGTCATCTGTACCTTCAGTTGAATAGCAGCATCATTTGCTGCCCTCTGCTGTAGCAAAAAAAGAAAAAAAAAATCACTTATAATGAAAAGTAACTGAAATGTAGAAACTGAGTAAACTGCCAAGAGTTCTTAATTTATAAAATGATTATTAATCCTCACACTTATGATACCTGGTGTAAAAGACAGCCACATTACCAAGAGAATGGTAACAAACACAATTAAAAATGAAGGTGGCAGTGTACTTCTACTGTAATATTTTCTGGATTAAGTATATCCCATTTATAAGTAAAATAAACCATCCTAGCATGAAACTTTGCATGCTTTTTCTGTAAGAGACAAGCTTGGCTCTTCTTCTCTTGAATCAGCTATTATTAAGGCAAAGAGAAGAAGAACCAAGCTTGACTCTTTCATGTAGCATGAAGTGTGAGAAATATAAACTATTTCCAACATGATGTGCATTGGTTTTGGTAAGAAGGAATTTCAGCTGCTTTTGTTCTGCTGGTTAACATATCTTCGTAAATTCTCTGTAGAGTAGAACATACATGCACTTTTAATTAAAAAAATCTAGTAGATATTATCTATAGTATTTAATGACTGTTTAGCTAAAAATAGAATACTGAAACGATGTTATCTAAGACATGAATACAGTGAGAAGTATGAGGATGGCAGGTGAAAGGAGAAAGGTTTGCTTCTTACCAAAACCAATGCACACCATGTTGGACATAGTTTATACTTCTCACACTGCACACTATGTGAAATCAAGCTACAGAAACGCAGCAAAATGAGCCAGGGATCACAGGGGGAAGCCCAGTTAAAGCCATACTGCTTGGAGGTAAAAAGAACACAATGCAAATATCAAGCCAATTTATAAATAAACAGTACCCTTCCTCTTTCAATCAGGATAAAAACCAGATACATCCCAGTGGGACATGTAACTAACTCTATTCTTAGGATGCTTTATCCTTTTCAATACTAAAATGTAGAAGACCTCACTGCCTTCACTGGTTTTAAAAATGCTTTGGGATTTAGGAAGAATACCATAGTCCAGAAATACACTCTTTAGTGTCTCCCAGTTCTCTTCAAGTTTGGCTTGAATTCTTAGGAATTCTAGCTTCCCTTCGGTTTTCTGTATTTCTTAAGAAAGTGCTTGTAATGTTTCATAACCACTACTTAGTACAGACACTTTTCCAACCACACTAAAACAGAGGATTCGAGCAAGTATACCCACCAGAACCAGCTAGTTAACTCTCCACGTAATTCTGACTTGTCCCTGAAGGCTGTTTGGCCTTTGTAACGAAGAGCTGGCCTGCAAGGAGGCATTAATCTTTACTTATGTGTCATATACTTGTTTCTCACATTTTAAAACACATTAAGAGTACGGAGAATATCCATGGACAGAGCTAACTGCTAGCAGATTATACTCAAAGAAATCTTCCTTGAATTTTTTTTAAGGTCTAATTTATGCAGGAGTGGATTAAGTTGCATGGTTCGTTTTTCCTTCCATGTAAGAGAATCAAGACCTGTCTTCACAAAACATTGCAATTTCCATTTCCAACCCATCACAAAAGCATCTGTATTCTCTCCCCACTTCTTCCAGTTCCCCAGCCCCAGCCCTGAGGCTCAAGCTCCCTTGCCACCAGTGAATTAACCAGAGTATCGCCGCCCGTCCCACACACCAGCTGCCTGTTGGCTGCCAGTAGACAAGACACCTTATGGAACTACTCATGGGGCAATGCAATGAAGTAACTGATGCTTCTGTTCTTTTCTCTTTCTGGATGGAGTAGCAACAGTGTATGTAAGGCAAAAGAAGCAGGAACAGCAACTTTCCCCGTGGGACTCTCCATTCCCGCCCTTCTTCACTAAGCATGTTGCCTGTTTGCACAGGGAAAAGGCAAGAACAAATTTTTATTAACAATAACAGGAAACTTGCCCGATTTAGACAAAATTTTGCTTGTTTTTTGCAAGACTGCATTGCATGACTACTAGTAAGTGCCTGACCTTGTTTAAGGAAAATCTTTCAGCCACGTTCCTCAGTATGTGAGGAACAGATGCTCTTCGAATTACCTGCACAAAAAGTGCAAACCAGGCATTTTCTACAAATCCCCCTCATTCATTGGAAATTGCAGCAGTTCCCCACACAAGTTGCATGTAAAATTTATTTAGGACTACTTCATCCTTCTCCTCATCCCAATATGCACAACTGAATTGGAAAAACGTCATCTTTGAATTCTTCAGAAGATAGATGTACTGACCTGAACGTGGCCTCAGGAGCTTGCATGTTTTTTCTTACTTTATTACAGTATTATGAATAGCTTAGTATTGTAACACTCAATAAAGAGTGTGAGATGTTTATCACTGAGAAGTTTTGAGATCACTGATTTAAGAAAAAAATCATTGGTAAGTTTGCATACAGTCTTAACAGGCCCAGAAAACACTGAACTTTCCTAATGTAAAAACAAACACATCCCCCCACCACCACCAAAAAAAAAAACAAACCCCACCCACAGTTACAATGCTCCATGTCAGAAATGAGAGCACTGGATTTCTCCAAGGAACCTATCTCTAAGCTTTACTCTGAGGCCTTTCCATTCATTAAAACTCAAAATTTATTTTTACTATGGCAAACTAATAGAAAGTCTTATTTCAGCTGACAAATCAAAATCAGTTCAGTTTGCAGTCTGATCTAAGACTGTGTCACCACAAGGCATTTTACTTCAAAGTAGTAATGAGTAACCCTTATGTTCCTCTTGCGAAGGAATGAAGAATTTGGAGAAGTCATCTGGAAAAATGGTTTAGCTTTTCTCTATTATATTAACAGTGTCTAACCCCCCCCATTAATACATTTGTTTAGTGTAGTACCATTAAAAAAAAAGGTGGCTAGAAAACATTAGTTTAAAAAAAGAAAATAGTTAAGGTGGAACAGAGAGAATCAAGACTTGGAAAATTCTAAGTACATGTGAGAGGAAGATGAAACGAGAAAACAGTATTTAAAGAAAAGCCATTTTGGAGTTTTAAAGCACCAGAACAATTGGCTTATGTGGTATCACAAATCACCCCACACGATAAATTCTGACAAATCAAACCCTTTGAGCATCAACAGGCTTCCTCTCTTGTCCTCCTCAAAACATCCTTTTGGTAAGCAAGCGCTGGGAAAATGCTAGCTGTAAAGGATCTGAGACCTGCACCTCAGACGGTTGTATTGAAACACTTAATAACAATTAATTAGCACTCCTTTTAGAAGAAAGGGCTCTTATTAGAAGATTACCAAACAAAACATTAGAAATGCCCAGTAAGTTTTATTATTTTCCATTTTAAAAAATCCAAACGGTTGTACAGGTAAAAGAGTCGAAGCTGTCCAGAAGCAGGCACTGTACAGGGCTCCTCCCCGCCAGAGTCCTTCCGATGGAACACCACAGGACGAAAGCGGCGGGCCCACGGGGCCGGCGGGCCGCAGACGCCAACGCCCGCCGCCCTCGCAGGGGCAGCTCCTCGGACCTTCCCGCGGGCGTTCGCGGCGGCGCCGGGCTCGGCTGGCGGGCGGGCGGGCGGGCAGGCGACCTCAGCGGAGCCCAGCCGGGCCGCCACCGCGCCCCGCACGGAGGGGCGGCCCCTGCGCTGCAGCCGCTGGCTCCGGCCAGCTCGCCCCTCCGGAACACCGCCCCGGGGCCAGGGCCGGGGCCGGGGCCCGGGCAGGGCGGGCTAGGACTCGTCGGGCTTGTCGGCGGGCGGCCCGCAGGGCTGCAGCATCTTCTCCATGAGGTTGAAGCGGACGCGCGCCTTGCTCTCGTTCTCGGCGATGGCGAAGTAGTTGAGCAGGTCGAAGTGGCCCATGTAGGAGCAGTAGGAGTCCCGGTGCTGGTTCACCAGCCACTCCCACTTGGTGGTGTCGGCGTGGCCTGTCCCGATGTACTTGGACTGCAGGTGCTCCAGCTGGCTGTGGATGGTGTAGCGGTCCGTCATGGCGGCGGCGGCAACAGTGCGGCGGGCAGGCGCTCCGCGAAATGGCGAGCGGAAGTGACGTACCCTCACGCCAGGGATCTCTTCCGCCCCCCCGGCCGGGGCGCAGCAGCTTCTTCCCCCGCCCGGCCCTTGGGCCGGTACCGGTTACTTAACGGCTCCGCCGTTCGCTTTGAAGGGAAATTAAGAAAAACGCTCCAGGAGGTCGGCGCTTCCCTGCCGCGGTGCGCGACGGGAGCTGTGGTCTTCTCCCCGCCCGTGGCGGGGCGGGCCCGGCCCTGCTGCGGCCTGGCCGGTTCGGGCCGGGGCGCTTGGCGCGGAGGCGGCCTGCCACGGCTGCAGTCCCTGCCCGGGGGGCGAGGAGGGCCGCGGGGCGGGCCCTGGCGTGATTAAATATTCATATGATCGGTAACAAGGTCATTTACTACGGGTTTCGTTACTTTCATTGACTAATCCAATGGTAAGCCAAACGAGAGCTGCAGCGCCAGGCCGTCATCTGCAACACGCGGTTGTTTTAAAGCACGTACTTGAGGCTTAGCGACCAGTTCAGGACCTCGTATTCGCGAGATCGGTACAAGGCTGAGCCTCAAGTTGAGCCTTGGCGCTAAGCTGAGCCTCAAGCCTCAAGTTAAAGCCTCGCGTTAATTTGCAAAGATACAGCTTTGGTATTGTAGCTACTGCTTAATTCACGTGAGAACTATCAAATCTGGCTACAAAATACCGAGGTGATGGGTCATGGGGAACAACATCAGAAAGTCTCCGTTTGCCAGGAGGCTTCAGAAAAGAGGAAAGAAAAACCCCGAGGCTCACGCTTCAGGGCACAGCTTATCCCAGCTCCTGACACTGTCTCTAGAAACTGCATCTCAGTTTTGCTTCCTAAACAAGTGATGCGGGAAGTCTGGCTCTGAAGAAGGAAACAGCTACCAGAAAAATAGCCAGGAGGTGCCAAGAGCAACCCAACGCTCCTTTTCGTTAGTCCTTCGCCTGGTTAGAGGGCAACGCAGCACTTGCTGTGGTAGCTCTCGTACAAGAAGTCTGTATAGAGAAAGGCTAAAGAAGTGCACAGCATTTGTGGGTCCTCCCAAAATAAGTAGTTTGGTAAGGTTACTTCTGTTACATGCAGCTGAGGAAAAGTACTGTAGGTCCCACCCCTGTCCCTTTGTAAGGTGCAGAGCTCTTAGTTACTTTTCCCCAGGCAGGCTTTGCAGCTGAGCAGGGTCAAGGGATTTTAGCCAAAAGTATTACTGTTGAAAAAGAATTTTTGACAGTGCAGGTTTTACGTGAATGTTAAACTCACAAGCAGATATAAAACCCACAGAAATTATAAATTGCATTGCCTGTCTTCTTTGGTCGAAGTGGAGCTTGAAATAAATTTTATCATCCACCAAACAAGTAGTCTTTCTTCTCCAGCTCTCTTCAAGGGCTTACATAATGTTAAGTTTAAAATGCATGAAATGAATCATGCTTTCGTGTGATAGTAGTGTTTTTAATTACTTGTTTTAAAATAGTAAAGACACATTGCTAGAAATTTTCCAACAGGATACAGAGCTATTTCTTCCTGTCCTTGTAAGCGCCCTGTAGTCAAAAGAAATCCACAGAAATGTTCTGTGAAAACCTGGATGATTCTAAGCCCCCTGTTTAAAAGCGAGTGTCTTATAAAACCAAGGCCAGAGAAAGCAACGTCGAAACAATGTCCTGAAGTGTCCTTACCCTTTAGTGCAAAGAACTAAATGAGGACTATAATTTTTTAATTATTATTATTTTTACAAGGATCTCTTGAGTGGCTGCTATCAAGGCTTACTTAGCAGGAAGCAGTTTACACAGCTGGATACAGCAGTTGCATTCTGTGGTTGCTTCCAGAGAGACCAAGAGAGAAAAAACAAACAAACACGACTCCTCAGGAGTTTCTATATATGCTGGTATGTAGAAAGACATATTCTGAACATGGGAAAGCTTTAATTTCTTTTTTAAATGGTATCTTTATAAAGAGCGGGACGATATGAAGGATGCTAACTTTTGATAGATGTTCAGTGCCAACACAGTGACAGGTAGGGATGATCTCAGAGCTGTTTTGAAGTTATTGTGGAAACTCTAAGCCAGGAGGTTCATTGATTAAAATAATCAATCAGTCTTTGGAACAGAAAAGATGCCCAGAAGCTTATCCATATCTTGGGAGCTGCTGCAGGAGTTTCTAGGAGTAATACCTGCATTAAACCAAACCAGTGTTAGAGTTCTGGTTCAAAAAAAGACCCTGAAATGGTAAACCTGAAATTTTCAGCAAGTTTGATAGTGGGCCAGATTGGAACAGTGTATTCAGGCATCCAGAGCTCTGGGAAAATACGTACCAAAACTTCACTTTATATTGGCTTTGATCAAAAACTCCTCTGAGAGTACCAGACAAGCTTACCAATACTAGGAAGAAGAAAATAGGTAGTAAAATTACCAACCAACAGGCAAGTAACAAATATTTACAAGTAATTACCTAACTTCAATTTTCACTTGAGAAATACAAGTTTCAGCTGCTAGGTTTGAAGAATGATATTAAATTTTATTCACTTTATCTTCATTTCTTCTTCTGCATAAAAATAAAATCTGTTGTTGGGCCTTGTTTTCCTTGTTAGGTCTGTGCAAAATGGATGCCTGCACTTGGGCACTTTCATTTCAAGTTCAAGAATACTAAGTGACTGGGGGGAGGGAGGGAATGTACATAAGCATGCAAGTGTGCGCAGATGTAGATATATATAGAAAGAATTATCACTCAGTGGCAATATGCTTGTGCGATTAGGATTCCTGAATAATTTAGCATTTTAGCATATTTCAAGGTTTTTGTACTGGATAGCATTAAATAATAATAATCAGACTATTTTATATTTGTCTTGGTCTCTGAAGTCATGTTGATAAATAGTCAGTGTCTGAAACAACCGATGCTTACTTATGGAAATCACATAAATGTGTTGACTTAAGTGCTGAAATAATCTATTTGGAGAGTAAAGCCGTATCACTTCAAGCCAAGTTTCAAATGGTCGAGACCCCGGGAGCATGCCATGAACGCAGTGGCCACTGGATGTCAGGGTTGGACCTGCATAAATTCTTCCATAAAACAGGAGCAGTTGGTTGCGCCTCCAAAATGTAGAGAAAGAGGGTAGAGGAGGCCGCTGGACCAACAAAGACAGAGCGACGGTGGCTGTACACTGCGAGATATAACCGAGTTTTTAAATTTCCTTATGTCGTGGTTTAACCCCAGTCAGCAACCAAGCACCACACAGCCGCTCTCTCTCACCCCCCACCCCCCACCCCCGGTGGGATAGGCGAGAGAATCGGGGAAAAAAAAAAAAGTAAAACCCGTGGGGTGAGATAAAAGCAGTTTAATAGGACAGCAGAGGACGAGAAAATAATAATAACAATGATAAAAGAATATACAAAGCAAGTGATGCACAATGCAATTGCTCACCACCCACTGGCCGATGCCCAGCCTGTCCCCAAGCAGCGATCGCTGCTCCCCGGCCAGCTCCCCCCAGTTTACACAGTCCTGGCTCTGCCCTCTCCCAGCTTCTTGTGCACCTGGCAGAGCATGGGAAGCTGAAAAAGTCCTTGACTAGCATAAGCAGTACCTAGCAACAACTAAAACATCAGTGTGTTATCAACATTATTCTCATACTAAATCCAAAACACAGCACTATGCCTGCTACTAGGAAGAAAATTAATTCTATCCCAGCTGAAAGCAGGACACTTAGTGATTCTTCCAGTAGAAGACTGAAGACATAAATACCCCACAAACAAGGGGCTTGCAACAATTTTAATAGCTAAACCCAACACACACCCAGAAAGATGATAAAATGGAGAGAAATGCCTTTTTTTTTCCAGAAATTCCTCTGTTCTTCACTATATTGATTTATCCTACAAATACAATTTCAGAGAAAAAAAAAAGTTTGAGATTGCATTAGCCTGGAAAGAATGGTGCTAGAAATTAAATAATGATAAGAAATTAATGTCTTTCTGTCGGAAATTACTGGTGTTTTTTTGTTACAAGTGTGCATTTCTGTAAAAATATGTTGCTTCTGCTGTAACAGGTTTCTTTAATCATTATTTGCAGAGGTCACATTACCACGTAGCTATTTTAGAGTGCAAAAATTACCTTTGTTTAATTGCATGGTCTTTTTTTTTTTTTTTCCCCTCAGATTTCCCATGTCATCACATGCATTGTGAAAGCCTTTTTGTAATGCGGTTTTCAAATGCTGTTAACGGCCTCTGGAAGCCCTTATTTTTGGCCCTGTAACAGGTGGAAGATCTTTTTACTGCTTTTCTCAGAGATCCTGTGGAAAACTTTTTTCATAAACAAGTCTCTTTCTCTACCTTGTTTTGCATAAGCTCCTCTAATTCCTTTTCCTTGCAGTCAGAATTGTGATTCTGCTCTAGTTTAAGAAGATGCCTTCACACTGCAACCGCCTGCAGCCTTTGGGGCTGCTTCTGAGATGGAGGAAATAGAGTCCCTGCAAGCATGGTTAAGTTTTGAACTTTCTTCCATTACCAGAAACTATGTTTTGCTATTGCTTCGATATTATAGTGTGTAAATAAGCAAACATCTGAAAGCTTCTTTTAGCATTGTGCAGCTGATTCTTTGCCAAGGCTGGCAGGTAAGAAGAATGTGGAATGAAAAATAGGAAAAGAAACAATACTGTGTATCATACCATTGAAATCATACACTTCAAGCTGCTGTGTATTAATGTTCCTATCTGGAAAAGGGAATCATAGTATTTTAAATCAGTCTGCAACTGGAGAAATTCTCTGCTGAAAAATTATCTTGGCCTGAGGTTCAGGACAGGCATCATTTAGCATTGGGCAGTGGCATGCTTAGGCTTTGATATGTTATGGTGTATCAAAGCTTGGGACCGGAGGCTGTTGTACTAAGTGATTTGCAGCTTTTGGGGAACAAAAAGTTGGATTGAAAATCAACTCTTTTAATGTCGTTTCAATGTTTTTAGCATATTTTTTGTTTTGGGTTTTTTTTGCATCATATGCCACCAGAGTTATGCACTAAGCTTTATTAAAACTTCCTAAAGCATTTCTAAAAGAATGTATTCTCTAGTACACTATTGTGCATGATAGCAGAGTGAAAATGGAAAGGTCCTGATCAGGTTAACTGACCCTGTGTTAGACCCTTCTCTATCAAACTGAGTAGATCTGTGACCTGCACTAATGTTCCCTTGCCTAGGGGCAGCTTATGGAGCGCCAAGATTTGGTCTAGTATCTTCACACTCCATCGCTTGCTTGTGAATATTACCACGACACACTACTCCTTCTGTATATGTTTGAATAACAGCTATGTGCCTTAGGTGTGCACCATGATTTAATTAGCTTAATTTAGATGCCAGCGAGAATTTCCTAGCGTGGTGTAGGAGCACCCTAAAAGTAGAGCCACAGTAGGGGTCACTAGCACAGTGCTTACGGATGGGACTCTGAAATAATGTGGTGATCTGAGAAATGTGGTGCAGAGGGAGAAGACAGAGCACCTCTACCAAGAGCACAGCGGAGGTCTGGGAGAAGCAGCTCTCACTTGCTGTTTAGACAGAAGTTCTCTATTCCAAAGCCATCACTTTGAAAATAAAAGCCCCTCCACTAATGTGATTAGTTACTGCTTCAAGGTTAAAAATAGAGCTAACAATAGTATGCCAGGTGAATTGAAATTACTTGTCCTTATACATTTCTGTAATGGGAAAGGTTTGTTCTTGTCATGCATTTTGAAATAAAATGAAGTAATAATAGTAAACACAACAAAACTAGGGAAGACTACAGGACTATCTGTGATGCAGCAGTATTCTGCCCATACTTTTCTTTGGGTGTCTTCCCTTCATTCACCCCAGATAAACTGCCTCAGCTAATACTGCTACTAATTGTGTTCAATAAGGTATATGAAAGTAGCAATGATGAAAGATACATCTTTAAATAGGCCCTAGAGAAGATATCAGAAGTGTACATGAGCTTAAATTAGAAGAAATTGATTTGATCATGAGTAGCTTTGTATATCATATCGCTGTCTTCTTTCTATGTTCAGCAAAGAGTAAGGACAGAGGAAGTGACTTTCCGCTTTTTAAGTCTGACTCTTCAAGCTGTTTAATGCAGCTGTTTCTTTTTTTATCTGCCACATAAGTATCATGTTTTAAAAATACTGATTTCTTCAGCACGGTACTTAAAAATGTTCTGTGCAAGGAAGCCTATCTGTAACCAGCCTTTTCTCCCTCCAGCTTTCCCCCTACACACACGGGAACAAGTATTCATCATTTCACCTCCCGCTCTGCAGTAAGCACAGAGGACATTGGTATCATCATCCTTATCTCAGCAAAAATCTATTGTCTGTATGCTGTACAAGGGCAAAACTCATCTGTTAATGCACAGTTCATGAAAGTAAAAAATAATAGCAAGAGAATTATAGAGCCACTGGTATCAGGAAGTTGTCAGTTCATCTATTTGTTGTGTGTTATACTAATTCATGTTACGAAATTTCAGGCTGTGGACTGCTCGTGGGGCAGACAGCAAAGGAGAGAAGGGGCAGCAATGGATATTTAGGAAATTAGCATCGTTACAGAAGGAAGAATATAACCGTTCCTTCCGTGCATCGGTAGGAAAAGGCAAACTAGTAACTGCCAGTTAACCGCTTGTTTCTCAACTTGGGTTGAGAAGTTCTTCATTTGAAATAAGAAATGTACATAAGCCTCTTGCATTTACTGTAAAAGTAAAGCTTTCACTAACAAGGCTCTGCAATGTATCTCACTTTCAGCTTTATCAAAGTATTGTTGTTTATTACTTTTAAGGCAAATTACTTTTTCACAACACCAAGCACCATAGAGAAATTTATATGCTCAAAACACATCTCTTGATAACTCAAAATAAATGTCTCCTTGCTTGCTGGTTTCATTCTTGGGAATGTTGTGTTTGTCACAAACTGAAAATTGTTTAATTCCCCAAACCCTCAAAATAAAAAAGTAAACCCAGAGTGTTGAGACTTGGCAAGGAATGAGCCACTGGAAGCAAGATATTTATAGTCATGATTGGGCAATGTCAGCAATGTATGGTGATAAACATCCCATCTATGCATTTTGGCATGTGATTTGAGAGCTTGAAAGAGAATTGTTGATTTTGGAGCACATATGCAAGGAGTACAGCAGAACGATGTCATCTGTTTTAGATTGTGATATTTCTCCCCACCTCCTCAGCACCATGCAGACTGAGAAACCTTGAACTAGACAAAATCCAAAAAGCTGTTGGACAAAGTGTTGTCAAACCCAGGCACTCACAAATCACTTGAACCTGGAAATTTTTAAGCAAGCTGTTAAAATGTTGATTTTTTTTTTTTTTGCTGTTGTTTTTAAGTAACACGTATTATTTGCTTTCTTTTTTTTTTTCTTTTTGCATTTTGAGATTCTGTATTTCACTTAGTTTGTATTGACTTTTCTCCATAAATGTTTGAAAGTATTTATTTGGATGATGTTTCAAGGTGCTTAGTTTTAGAAAATTAAAGCTGAAATGGTTGCAGGGACAGAGGCTTTAAGAAAAGCACCAGTCATTGTGAAAACTGTCGATGCTGGGGTTGCGATCTAGAGCCCCAACAGGATGTGCGTAGATCATGTAAGAAGACGGCTGATGCATCTCTCAGAATAGCTGTTGTGAAGAATAGACAATTCGGTATTCACATACAGCTGTGTAATGAAACCCATTTTTAAAGTTTTGGAAAAAACGTCAGTATGAAATTAAAACATTTGCAAACCATAACTCTGTGTTCCCTTTTCGCTGTCTTTTTCAGCCTCGTGTAAGTTAACGATGAGCTCCTCTAGGCTAAGGCATTCTCCTACAGTGTTTGCACTGCAGTTCACCCAGTGTGGCCTCATTCATAGCCTGACAGTGGGATTATTATAATACCAACTAACATGGCTATTGGTGAGGTTCACCTCTGGGCATGGGCGTAAAGATACCTGGTTTTGAACAGGACTAATGGGATGTATTTCTTACAGGCAGAGAGAGGGAATTGCAATCTACCCAGTGGGCTCTTCACTTTCAGCTCCAAATGCAGCCAAGAGGTTCTGTCAGTAGGTGTTAAGGGTTGAGTATTTCAGGTGCTAAGACCATTGGCAACAGTCATCCATACTTGGCACCTCAAAAGGATCAAGCCTGAAGGGTAAGGAAAGATTATTGTTGGTTCCAGATGTGCCAGCAAAAAAAGTCAGCATTCCAGGAACGGGCTGGGGTAGAGATTCCCATGCCAATGTGCGTTATGACTGTGACTGCCTGTAACTGGCATGACACCTCCACCCTTGTCACACTCTAAAACATAGGAAATTATTTGCAACCCTTGAAAGTCAAAGACAATTAAATAAATTAATTCCCAACTACAATTGCAACTACAGCAAGTTGCCAGATTATTTATATATATATATATATACACATGCAAGGGATGAACGCGCAACAGTAGCAACAGAAAATGCTATCGGAAAGAAAATCTAATCTCTTTTAGTTAAAGGACCATGAACACTGATCAGTGTAATCCCATGACAGTTTTTCTCTCCCTCATTTAATTAGTTCCTTGTGTGAAGATGAGCTGAAGATTATTCTCCTTTACAAAGTATTTACTCTGTCTCACATAGGTAACTGCACACAGTATAAATGCTCCACAATCTTTTCCAAACCGTGGCTGCCTGCTGAATTTATCGCTGTGAAAAGGGCTGCTCTGACTGACTCAGCTGCAGAACTGATTTGTCTTGTCAGTGGAGGACAGACTCGTGTAGATGCTGAGTCACAAACTTGCTTGCATAATTGGAAGGGTAAAACAAGCTTGTCGAGTGACTCAGTTTGCGATTTGATACTCATCTCATTCCCAAGTGCACATGCACCTGTATTTTGGGATAGCAGGGATAGTTAATTACAGTTTGAATCATTTCAGTGGTACCCATGGAATGTCTCCTTCTGAAGCACTCTGCTATTCAGTTCTCTCTCCCATAACCCCTGGGACCTGGCCAAGTGTTTCTTCCTTCACACGGGGGGCGCGGAAATCTGTGTTTTCCTTCACTTCTAAAAACAGTCACCATATCCTAACAGATCTTCACATGGAGCTTGAGTAAAAAAACCCAGCATCAGTGCTTTTCACCTTTTTTAAGGGACTATTATTGCCCTTTTTAAAGGACTTAGCATTAAACTATTTTCAATGGTAAGTTAGGGTTAGGAAAGAAGGTGGATCTTTTGTGTATATCTAGAATTCCAAAACAGTGGCATAGAAATTGTAAGCCAAAATCTTCCTGCAGATGTAGGTATGTTGTTTTGACTGCTGTCTGTGGGAGAAAATATTGGCCCTTTAGCAAAGAAGATCTGATGCTCAAGAGGAATTAGAAAAAGCTTTGCATTGAGAGAGAGTAGTTTGTCTGATGCTCTATCAGCCAAAGAAACAGAAGCATGTAACTGTGCTTTAAGAAAAAGCTAGCCATAAATCTACAGAAAAAATAGTGTTGAGGGCTGTTGTTGTTGTTTCCTTTATAAAACATATTAGGAAGTGCAATAATCTTTCTTCTGAGAACTGTATAGTATCCTACAAGCGCTAACTCTTGACAGCCGTACTAAGAAAGGAAAATACTAGCCTAATCCAATAGATGAGGACGTTGACACAAGTAGCAATGAAATCCCTTGCCAGACGCCCCACGCTGAACTGGGCAGGAAGAGCAGGCTCTTGCTGGCGCTGCAGTGTGCCCATCGCCCGGCTGTGCCTCCAGCTCTCCCTGAAGATTTTTCACTGACTCAGCTCAGCACATCATCTCTAGATGAGACTTGTTTATGACCCTAATGGTTTGCTTTGGGTAAATTAGCACTTTGGAAAATTTTATTGTCAGTTAAGTTTCTGTTTCCTCCTACGTTCCTGAGCAGAGTCTGAGCTGACACTGACACATTTCTCGCCCTTCTCACACTATACCCTGTGGAGCTCCTCTGAGAGCTGCATTTTGAGTTGTCTGCAGAGGTGGTCATATGTTTAACTCCAACGAGTTCTACCACTTTTATAGCATATCTGAAAATTTTCACTTTCTTATCCAAACCAAAATGAAACTCTGTTTGCCCAAGATGAGCCAGGGTGGTGGTGGGGTGGTGCACCTCAATACACTTTTACAGTACTTCTACCAATATGCTCCTTACAAACAACAACTTGTACGTTGGCTCTGACAATATCTTTTCAGCTGCTTGAATACTTGAATGCAACCTCCATCTCAGAAATCCCACAGCTATTGGTTATTAGGGGGCTGCCTCAAGACAAAGGTCACCTTCAACCTCTTTTTTACAGTTTTCTCCTGAATGTTTTGAATGGCTTGTGAAAGAAACAAACTTTGGGCTTAGACAGACCTTTGGTAGTAGGTTTTTTCTAAGAAAGGTACTCTAATGAAGGTACGCTAGTGCAAAACATGTCTTATAGGTGTGTGGTAGTACTGCGTTTGGATTGCTATGCCTGTATCTGGGTGTGGGCCCCTACTTCCCCAAGGTTTGGGGCATCAGAGTTGGGATTTTTTGATCAGCTCATTAGGAAGCTGAGACAATCCCAAGTCTGCTTGTGATATGCAGTTGTGCAAGTATCTGAATTCTGGGGGCTAGTTTGGGCTTGTCTCTAGTATCTTGGAAACATTCATCAAAAATATATGTTGTAACTGCCAAAGCAAGCTGCCAGAGCATTTGTATAATGAATTTAATTTTGCTGTCTGGTTCTTGTCTTAAGAGCATTGACTAGAGGACACACATGGTCTATTCACTTACCTGGACACACGATCATTATGTTTCAATTCTCCTCTATACCAGCATCAAAACAGCCCAGTGCCTATCCTCCATCTCATGCTTTCTGTATTTTTTAATATTGGGCCTGTCTTACTTGATGCCGTGGTCAAACTTCCATTGACTTCACTGAAAGCAGAATTTGGCAATTAATTTTAACTGGCACAGACTTCTTATTAAGTGGCATACAGTATTTTCTATGCCAACTGATAGCATTCGTGCCTAAGAAATTATTTAAGGGAGAGAAGTAGAAAGATGGCTGTATAGAGGCATAAGCCTGAAGAGAAACAAAATATCTGTAAGAAAAAGGCAGAGACATGAAAAGACACGTAATCTTTTCATGAAAGGAGAGAACTAACACTCAGGGGATTTGGATGCAACTTCTAGTTAGATCAAGGCTTCCTGTACACCTGTAGGCATTTTGACACTTTCTGTGATTTCTTTCCCATCTATAATACATGGGTAGCAATACATATAGCAGTATTTTAAAAGTAATTGCTTGCAAATTGGTTTAGAGAGCCTGAAGTGGAACATAGTTTATAAATGTAATGCAATATTGTTATCGTTGTCACATAAATTGAAAACCTAGCTTAGCCCATCAACTTAATTTAATTGTCACCAAAGCCACATGTATGGCAGGGTTTCTAACATTACTTGGAAAATCATCATGCAAGTGAAATGTTGTCCTTCAACAACTGGCACGTCTATCACCTTTCATCGTCAGGGAATAAGACTCTGAAAATTTCCATGTAGTACAGGTTTGAAGGCTGATGGGCATGTTACTGGGTGTGTAAGAGAATTTGAAGAGTGCTTGTTTGCATCTAATCAATCTGTCTTACGACTTGTCATATACTGCAAACACTTGTTAAATTGTTAAACTACCTGCTAAAATTCTTTGACCAAGCCACAGACAGCCTGGATACACCTCAGCACCTAATAACCCAGTATCAGTTTGGCAGTGTACGCTGTCAGGCCACCAGCTGGTGCCAGGCGAGTGTGTTTTATGTCTCGCACTGACAGAGTGTAGGTAGATTGTTCTACCCAGACACCTGAACGAAGACAGAGTTGTTTTCAAAGACAGCTACAAAGGGTTGAACTGCAGATACATATCATTAAAAATAACAAAGTTCTGGAAGATAAACTCGGTAGATTGGTAACCCAGATTAAAGTGAAATGTAGGTGTGTTGCAGTGAGAATGTTGACTAATGAAGAGCTGGCTTTGCTGTAGCAGCTAACGAGCCTATCTTAGACACTGTTCATGCAATAACAGGCACTAGATGGTGAGTCTGGCTGCCTTTGCACTGCAGGATGTGGGATGTGGAATTTGAGACCTTCCTATTTAGGGGCATCTTTCAGCGCCAAGATCTGACCTCTACAGCTGTTGATTTTGCACCACATTAGAATCACAGGTTAGGAGAGACCTCAGGGAGTTATTTTTGTCCAATCTCCTGATCAAACCAAAGTCAACCTGATTCCTGATCAGGTATCCCTGGGCTTTGTCCAGCCGGGTGTGCTGGTTTTGGGATAGAGTTAATTTTCTTCACAGTAGCTAGTATGGGGCTATGTTTTGGATTTGTGCTGGAAACAGTGTTGATAACACAGGGATGTTTTCATTACTGCTGAGCAGTGCTTACCCAGAGTCCAGGCCTTGTCTGCTTCTCACCCCACCCCACCAGCGAGCAGGCTGGGGGTGCACAAGGGGTTGGGAGGGGACACAGCTGGGACAGCTGACCCCAACTGACCAAAGGGATATGCCCCACCATATGACGTCATGCTCAGCATATAAAGCTGGGGGAAGAAGAAGGGAGGCGGGGGACGTTCGGAGTGATGGCGTTTGTCTTCCCAAGTAACCGTTAAGTGTGATGGAGCCCTGCTTTCCTGGAGATGGCTGAACACCTGAGTGCCAATGGGATGCAGTGAATGAATTCCTTGTTTTGCTTTGCTTGTGTGCGCAGCTTTTGCTTTACCTATTAAACTGCCTTTATCTCAACCCATGAGTTTTACCCTTCCAATTCTCTCCCCTATCTCACTTGGTAGGAGTGAGTGAGCAGCTGTGTGGTGCTTGGTTGCCAGCTGGGGTTAAACCATGACACCAGGTCTTGAAAATCTCCAAGAACAGAGATTCCACAATTTCTCCAGGCAATATCCTGTTCCAGTCTCCTTCGTTGCCCTCAAAGTCAGGAATTTTCCTTTATATCCTATTGGAACCTGCCCTATCTCAATTTATGAGCATTGTTTCTCATTCTCCTGCCATACACTTGGGTTGCATCAGTAATCTCCTCTTCAGTACTTTAAAGCTTCTGTTACCTCCCCTAAATCTTTTCTTCTCTGGGCTAAACAAGCCCAGTTCCGTCAGCCTGTCCCCACAGGTCATGCACTCCAACCCTCTGACCATCTTGGTGACTATCAGCTGGATGCGCTCAAGTTCATCTGCATCCTCCTCATACTGGGAATCCCCAAACTGTTGACTTTCTTACAAAAGGAAAGGAAAGGGAGCAAGAACTCTTCCTATACCTGTAATGTACTTTCTGGGTCATGTAGCTCTGCAGCAACAGGGAGGGCTATTTATCTGCTGCTCTTTCCCAAGAGTAAGCAATGTGTAAGGCAGCAGAGAGAACATTACTAAGGTTTCCAAACCTCGTGTCCATACATTCTCACCGACCAGAGTAGCCCCACAAATTGGCTGTGATTTTTGTGACTGATAAGGGGCTAAATCCTATGTGGAGAATCCAGTCAGAGGGAGACAGAGGAATACAGCCATATAGGTAATGGAATAACCTTAAGAAAACTGTGTATTCCAGATGGCTGGAGATGGAAATGTAGGGAATCTGCCATCTCGGTGTGTCTTTTGGCCCCCCGTGTTTGCAATAGGGTTTAAAGGAGGGGACTGCACAGCATCAGTTGAGCAGGTGACGTGACCTCCTTGAGCAATGAAGAGGGAGAAAAAGTCTCTGTAAAAAAAGGATTATCTTACACGTAATTAATTTAACTGTCACTAAAGCTGCAGATATGGCAAGATTTCAAACATCACTTGGAAAATTTTCTTGCCATGTCATATAATAGAAATATTTATCATCACAAATTGACATGTCTATCTCCTGTCATCTTCAGGTAGTGAGCATATGAAATCTGATATACAGGTATTTGGTGTGTTATTTGGAATGGAAATGAAGTATAGAATGGCTTCTCTAGATGTATTCTGAGTGCTGATTATTGGTGAACTTTAAACAAATTTGCTGTTGGATATTTCAGGAGATTAATTTTGTTTATCTGTTGTTGAATTATTTTGTTAAGTGATACTTGATTTTAAATCCACGCCAAATTGGTATTTACAGCAACTGTATATGCTGCAGAGTTATTACTAAATGTGAACAGTATTTTAAATTATTATTTATGTAGGATCGTCTCTTGAATAATTATATGTTAGTTGGGTTTTCTTTTATTGATCATGTTGTAAAAATTTATTCTCTAAGACAGAAACTGTATTTAACACCCTTCCTACCGATACATGTGTAACACTGCCATTATCGGCTACCAGGTTTGCAGTAAAACCGATGGTTCAAGGCCATGTAGCGTAAGGGTGTGTAACATTGTTTTCTGTGCTTATTCCCCATCTGTGTACCATTTCTCTCAGGGGACTATTTGCTAACCTTGGCCAAGAAGCAAGGCTTATTTTGTTAGGCATAATACAAATGTATATTAGATGATGTATCTTACCAGAAACAATTTTCTTTCAGTAAAAAGATGTGTGAATTCACTTCTCAGGATTAAAAGTACAGCTACCTGATTTACCTTACAATATCATTAATAAGATATTAATAATAGATTTTCTGTAATCTCTCAAAATCTCACCATGCCACTGTAACTGTTTAATTGTTTAATAAGAAATACACACTTTCAACCTTTGACTTTAATTTTGGAGAACTGACTGACCCCATCTGAAGCTGTAGTCTCATGTTTCAGTGTATTTTAATATTTTGTATTTTAATAAATATTTAAGTACACCTTAACACATTTTAATGAGATTTAGAAAATGAGGCTAAAATAAGGTTCAAGAAGTCATCTAATCCATTCCCCACCTCAATTTAAAAGCAGCCAGACCTGAATTATTCCTAGCAGATATTTATCCAGCTTAAAAAAGAGGCACAGTCAGGATAGGTTGCATCGCTGAAGCTGAACGTATAAGGAAGAAATAAGAACTGAGTATGTATGCACAGTGCAGTCCTCCTTATCTACCATAGTAGCACACAACCTACACAGAGATGCTACTTGTAAAGTGTATATATAAAACCACATTTTTCAGACCAAATAATTTTCTAGGTTGATAAACTGGAGCAGAGGCTGTGTGCTCTGGTTTTGGTTCATCTGTTGGGACTTCCACATTGGTTTGCTCACTTGGCTATGAACCGAGCAAATGAAAAGGCCAGCATCTGATGCTTTCAAAGACCCAGAAGTTAAGCGATCTGTGTAACAGTGCCAATGCCCAGCTCCATCCTGATGGATGCACAGTCAATTAATTGGAAGTTAATAGTTGCTTCACATGAAAATATGACTGTACACCTTGGCTGCTGCAGAGCCTCTCTCGCCCGTCACTGCCTCCGAGCGCAGAGACAGCCGGGCAGGGCTGGCAGTGGCTGGGACTCACCCAGGACTCCAGCAGATTTGGTCAGGTTTGGTCTTTCTGTAACCAACCACCAAGGCAGCTGCATCCACCAAAAGCTGGTAGCTTTATAAAAACAGCGCAGGCATTAAGTTGCCATTCTGCCTTACTCACTTTCATGTATAGGTGCTTCACGTATAGAGATGCTCCATGACTGGGGTAAATGAGAGGAGACCTGTGGGCTCCAGTGGCATTACCGTAAAGCTATTCAGTGGCTCCAGTACTTTCTACCTTTGTGTTTCTTAACTATGAGGCTTGAAGTGTGGCCGATAGCAGGTGTGTCCCAGAATCCTGGGATACTTGCCGCAGTCAATATACAGGTTTGAAAAATAAAATACAAGCCTTCACCTTTCTCAGATAAGTTTTGCAAGCTGATTGACAAATACTCCTCTACCTTGACATGTGCCATTAATTTTTAGCTTTTTCTAGCTAAAACGCTGCCCTGTAAAATGCAAACATTAGCAATGACTTTGTTTCATTCCATGGAAATCTGTCATGCTGTTACTGTGTCACATATAACTTGCCTATATACCATCTGCCTTGCCATGCATGGAGGACTCTAGGCAGCAATTGGTCATGACTGGGCTGTGAAATGTATTGCTCCCTGGCTGTGTATTCCCAGCTAAATGATCCCAAATGATTCTTCCCTCACCTTCAGCTAAGCAAAAAGCTATTCTTTTTCTTCTTAGATCTGTAACACATCACTACCATGCTGCCCTTGGGTAGGTCTACTACAAAGCATTTAGATCTGGTCACAAAGCCACCTGAAAGGTTTTCCACTTGTGCAGCACGCCTTCAGAGGCAGGTAGCCCGCATGGTAAAGGAACCCTCTGTGCAGTTTGTGCAGGATCCCCACTCCTGTCTGGATGAATATTGTTATATTGCTTGTTGAAAAGCACTGGCAGCATGAATAAGGTGACCCATCAACATGGCTGTGTAAAATTTATGCTCACACGATTCTAGGATAGAATTGTTCTATTTCATTGAAACTTGGTGGGTTTTAGAAAATAACATCTTTTCTCTGAATGACTAATGATTTGAAAAGGATGCTCCAAAAAGCTGTGGAAATGTCCTCATTTTCCAATGGCTCTCTTTGTGGAGCTCAATTTATTCTTTACCACACCCTTCTAAGCCTTCTAAGGCTTTTAACCCCTGGATGTTCTTACCCCTTGGGTACTTCTCCCTTCAAACCTGATATGCAGCCTGGCCATTTTCTGCTCAGAGAGTAGTGATGAGGGAAAAACAGGGCATGTAGTTTTTGGCAATATGAACTTGCCCCTAGAATCTGCTGTTACTGGCACTATACCTAAACGTGAATGCCTGCTATGTGTCTTCCTGGCCCAGCTTTTTTGATCCCTCTTGACTGTCATAAAGATGTCCTTGTCTCTGCTCTGCCAGGTTACAAAGCGATCCCTATAGCACAGAAGCTAACTGCTCTTAATCTATGGGCACACAAATGTACAGAAAAGATACCTCACTCCTGTCTGATAGCAGGAGTTAGAATACACATTTTTACTGAAGTGTAGAAATAGGGTTAGGTAATACTTTTCATTAGGCCACCTGATGTGACAGGATCCTTTTCATATTATCCACATGGGCTGTGCTCTTGCATTCAGAAGCTGTGACAGCAGCACAGAAATCCAGTAGCTTACTCGATAATCAACCAAACCTTCAACTCCCAGAAATCAGTATTGTTCCTTTGGCTCCAGTTAACTATGCTTGTTTACATCCATTATGTGAAAATAGTTTAAATTTGTTCATTTATTGGCTACTAGCTTAATGAAACATGCTGGCACTTGCTGTCATCTCCCGAGTCAGGAGAAGTCCCAGGGCTATTTCCCGTTGTGCTGGTTTTGGCTGGGATAGAGTTAATTTTCTTCACAGTAGCTAGTATGGGGCTATGTTTTGGATTTGTGCTGGAAACAGCCTTGATAACACAGGGATGTTTCAGTTATTGCTGCGCAGTGCTTACACAGAGTCCAGGCCTTGTCTGCTTCTCACCCCACCCCACCAGCGAGCAGGCTGGGGGTGCACAAGGAGTTGGGAGGGGACACAGCTGGGACAGCTGACCCCAACTGACCAAAGGGATATCCCACACCATGTGACGTCATGCCCAGCATATAAAGCTGGGGGAAGAAGAAGGAAGGGGGGATGTTTGGAGTGATGGCGTTTGTCTTCCCAAGTAACTGTTACGTGTGATGGAGCCCTGCTGTCCTGGAGATGGCTGAACACCTGCCTGCCAATGGGAAGTAGTGAAGGAATTCCTCGTTTTGCTTTGCTTGTATGCTTTTGCTTTCCCTATTAGACTGTCTATCTCAACCCATGAGTTTTACTCTTCCGATTTTCTCCCCCATCCCAACTGGAAGGGAGTGAGCAAGCGGCTGTGTGGTGCTTAGCTGCCAGCTGGGGTTAAACCATGACACCCGTCCATCCAATCTGGCACTTAATAGAACTGTAACTAGATCTGCAGCTCTTTAAGAACTCATGTATGGTTAATGAACCTGCAAATCGTTGCATGGGTGCCAAGTTGTGGTTCAGGAGGAATTCAGGAGCATTACACCCAGGGCTGGCTTCGCATGCCTTTCAGGGCATAATTGGAGAAGAATGTTAAATCCTTTCCTAAATAAGCAAGAGAGATGGTCCTAGCAGGGGCATCCTCTGACTCGGCAGCAAGTACATCTGTACAGCTTTCAGCACTCCACCCTTTTCTAACAGCCTTCTTCCTTTCTAATGAAGGGAGGAAAGGAAAGCAAAAAGAAAAACATCTGCAGGACTCAATACATAGAGCACTCTTTTATCCCTTGTAAACCCAAATAACTCCATGGCCTTCAACAAAGAATTAAGGTGGATTTAGATAGCTGTGGAGACACTTGGCTTCTGAATTCTTTTCAGCAGTCTGTTCCTCATGTAACCAAAGAGGATCTGTTTATATCAGCAACGTTTAAGTGAAGAAGCTGTTCTGTAATGTCAGTAGCTCTTGTCAGAGGCTACAAGGAACCATGAAAGACTCAGAGCAGGAGTGTCTGATGGACCTTACTCAAGGTGGAAGTACTGCAGCTGAAGACTCAGTTTGCCTAGTAAATGAATACAGTGAAAGAATTTCCTAGCATCAGTCTCCCATTGTCTTCCTCCAATCACCATGGCAATTGATAAAACATTTAATTTCGGGAGCACTTAATGATCCATGAGGTTTAAAAAAAAAAAAAAAGTTGATATTAATACAAAGTTATTTGTCCAGGACCATGAAACAGTACTTTCATTGATTCAGATTACATCAGACCCGATTCTAGCTTAAAAGAAGCTCATTTGTACTGCACATCCAGAAAAATGTACGTGGATTTTATATGTGTCTGAGAGCTGGCTCTGTGCTGCAGAACCGGACCAGTAGCAATTTGCTCTATTTTTAGCTAAAAGTTTCACAAATGTCAGTTATTATAGGTCGACAACACTATAACTCCATACTTGAAATCAGTACAGGTGTTATGGGTACAAACTGTTCTGTACACATGGGTAAACTCGAGACAAACACAGGGTTATTTCTATATAGTAGATCAGTGCGGGGAATTGGAAGTGTAAATATGTGGCCTGGTGAAACTGCTCTTTCCCAAAATTGAGATCCCCAGAACTCCCAGATGCCCTGTCAGTAAGTGGTGTGGTGGGTTGACCCTGGCTGGATGCCAAGTGCCCACCAAAGCCTATCACTCCCTTTCTCAACTGGACAGGGGAGAGAAAATGTAATGAAAAAGCTCGTGGGTTGAGATAAGGACAGGGAGATCACTCACCAATTAACGTCATGGGCAAAACAGACTCAATTTGAGGAAAATCAGTTTGATTTATTGCCAACCAAAACTGAGTAGGGTAATGAGAAAGAAAACCAAATCTTAAAACACCTTCTGCTCACCCCTCCCTTCTTCCCAGGCTCAACTTCACTCCCAATTTCTCTGCGTCCTCCCCTGAGTGGCAGAGGGGGACGAGGAATGGGGGTTGTGGTCAGTTCATCACTCATCGTCTCTGCCACTCCTTCCTCCTCAGGGGGAGGACTCCTCACAATCTTGCCCCGCTCCAGCATGGGTCCCTCCCACGGGAGACAGTCCTCCACGAACTTCTCCAGCGTGGGTCCTTCCCATGGGCTGCAGTCCTCCACGAACTGCTCCAGCATGGGTCCCTTCCACAGGGTGCAGTCCTTCAGGAGCAGACTGCTCCAGCGTGGGTCCCCCATGGGGTCACAAGTCCTGCCAGGAGCCTGCTCCAGCATGGGCTTCCCACAGGGTCGCAGCCTCCTTTGGGCACATCCACCTGCTCCGGCGTGGGGTCCTCCCCGGGCTGCAGGTGGATATCTGCTCCACCATGGACCTCCATGGGCTGCAGGGGCGCAGCTGCCTCACCAGGGTCTTTACCAGGGGCTGCAGGGGAATCTCTGCTCTGGGACCTAGAGCACCTCCTCCCCTCCTTCTTCACTGAGCTGGGGGTCTGCAGGGTTGTTCCTCTCACATATTCTCACTCCTCACTTCAGCTGCAGTTTGTGTCCCGGTGTGGTTTTTTTTTTCCCCTGCTTCTTAAATACATTATCCCAGAGGTGCTACCACCATCACTGATGGGCTCGGCCTTGGCCAGCAGCGGGTCTATCTTGGAGCCAGCTGGCATTGGCTCTGTTGGACTTCTAGCAGCTTCTCACAGAAGCCACCCCTATAGCCCCCCTGCTACCAAAACCTTTCCACACTAGGCCAATACAGTGGTAACAAGGAGAAATCTGCATCCACGTGATTTCTAATTTCTCGGGCTTTATAAAAAACTCTATCAGGCTAGTCCATGATCATCCCGGTAGGCAACTTGGTTAGAAGGATCAGGTACTAGAGCAGAGAGACGAGGGCTCTCCCTGGCGCGGACAGTCCCTCTGCTCTGTGGATTGTCTTTGAACTACTAGACATCCTCAAGGTATTTTAACACACATGAGACTCTAATTTGTTTACATATTACTTTTCGCTATACATTTATGAGTACTGAAAGTAATTACACCTTTCCTCTTTCTAGAGATGAGGAACCTGGAAGTAAAATGTGGCTCATCCAAAGCCATCACTCAAGATCTAGGTCAGGATTAGAAGTCTTTAAGGAAAAACCCTCAGCATTTTAGAGAAAGAACGAACTAAAAGGGAGGCTTCCTGCCTCCAGATGTATTGTCCATTATGTTGCCCAAGGTCCTTCAAAAAATTATTGGCATCAGTGATCCCTACATTAATGAATTCTGCCTTTATCTACGTAAACTGAGTATTTCCTTTCACTGGTAAATGACAATTTTTCATTAAATGTCTCTCATATAATGAGAGAGAGTACAAAGTGAAAAAAAATTACTTTGTTACTTTAGTAGCTGTGTATGTAAGGCTGCTCAGGACTCAGGGGAGGATAAAATGACAGGACTGAAAATTCTAAATCTCTTTTATGGGCAAATCACTTTGTCTAATCATTTTCATTATCAATCTACACTGTTCATGTTATTTCAAAAGTGACTGAAATGAGCATAGTAATCCAAACCAAGTGCCTTTTGTATGTTTGATGACACGACAATCTTTTTATATGACTTACCTGGTTTTGTTTCTCATAACGCTGTGCAATGGGCTCCCTTTGTAGGATCTAGCAACATAATGTGCTCAAGCACTTCAGGGTCCTTGTTTGTCAAATGGTGAATTTTTTTTAGGTACCTATTCATGTAGCTTAACTAGCTAACTGTCCCTGAAAGTTTTCAACCTTCTTTAATCTCGTCTAATCTAGGTGACAAAATTTATAGAAATAATAAAGTCCTCTCACTCTCCATTTCCTTTCTTAGAAGGTTAATAATTTAACAATATTGCTACCTTGCCTGTACTCAGCTACTGAAATTGTAACTAAAGTCTCTGCCAAAGCGGAGGAGACTTGCTGCTCATCTATTTGGTGTTCCACACCCTCCTCACAAATTATGGGGAAGATACCAGATGCTTCTAGATGAGCATTTTGCTCTTGACTGGGTCATCAGACACATCAACCAATGCACCCATTGCTTTGCCTGGGCTGCAGCAACAGCCGGTTAATTTGTAATTGTTGTTCCATGCCATACAAAGCCGAGTGTATCTTTGATTACCCGTGAAGTTACATGAACACACAGCTTTATTTTCAGCTCCGCTTGCATTAAGAACACTAAAGGCCCATTTGCTTTCTGTGGTCCAGTGGCAAAGAGAAAGCCACCTGCCCGCACATTGGGGATGCTGCAGCTGGTCTTACAAAGCAGCAGCTTGGGAAAGAAGAGAAAACCCACTCATAATTCAATGCCTTCAGGTAGTTTTAGAGGATTGATGGGATCCATCTACCTAAATTCAGCTCCAGTATCAAGGTCTAAGAGAAAAATCCCAGTAAAGACTCGACGTGGAAGAACCCTGCTGTACAGTCTTGGATTTTTCAAGGAGAAAGAGCCACTCTGTCAGATATATTTTTAACCGACTTTTAACCATAAAACCTGAAGTATTTACCTATTGCTTAAGGTTTTCTTCCTGACACAACAACAGCATAGAAAATAATGAGGGGCGAAGCATCCTACGTCTCTGCAATTGTCTCCATCATGACAGAGTTTTCTCTCGGCACGCGCAGGATGGGATTGATGCAATGTAAGAGAAATTCTGGAGCCTTATTATAACTGACGATGGCTCAGGAAAGCACAGTTGTTCTTTCAGCTACTATTTGGCACCAACAAAAAAAGCAACTTCTATCTTTCAAAATTTCCAGATTCAAATTCTCTCAAATTTTTGTGGTGAAAGGGAGAAAAAAGTATACCCAAATAAATGTCCAAGATGTCCAAGAAAAGCAAAAGCTTCGCATCTCAGAAAGACTTGAATAACCTCTATAACTACTTGTGTGGTTTATTAATGTGTATTATAAGTGTATATTAAAAACTGTGTGACCAAAGTTTTGTTGTTTTTTTTTTTAAGTTAGAATGATGGGGAAGTGGGTTTTTTATTCCCAGGAATGGTCGAAGTTATCAGAGATGAAGTCACCACCCAAAAATGGGCTAAATTTGACCCTCACCCTGAAGCACCGCGCAAAGAGCACACCTTCTCTTGCCCACTCTAAGCAGCAGCCATTTGTCTGAATGACGTTCTGTCCTGGTTTCGGCTGGGATAGAGTTCATTTTCTTCCTAGTAGCAGGCATAGTGCTGTGTTTTGGATTTAGTAGGAGAAGAATGCTGATAACACACTGATGTTTTAGTTGTTGCTAAGTACTGCTTACGCTAGTCAAGGACTTTTCAGCTTCCCATGCTCTGCCAGGCGCACAAGAAGCTGGGAGGGGGCACAGCCAGAAGAGTTGATCCAAACTGCCCAAAGGGCTATTCCATACCATATGATGTCATGCTCAGTATAGAAACTGGGGGGAGTTGGCCAGGGAGCAGCGATCGCTGCTCAGGAACTGTCTGGGTATCGGTCGGTGGGTGGTGAGCAATTGCACTGTGCATCACTTGCTCTGTATATTACTGTTACTATTATTATTATATTGTTATTACTACTACTACTACTACTACTACTACTACTACTATTTTACTTTATTTCAATTATTAAACTGTTCTTATCTCAACCCAGGAGTGTTTCTCACTCTTACTCCTCCGATTCTCTCCCCATCCCATCGGGGCAGGGGGAGTGAGCGAGCGGCTGGGTGATGCTTAGCTGCTGGTTGGGGATAAACACGACTCGTTCCCAGAAGCTCCTTTGACGTCCTGTTTCATCACGCACGTCTCAAGCCAGCAGGACGGACAGACATCGCTGCATCAAGCAGCGGCGAGGGGGGACGGGACGAGGGGGGGACGCGCCCCTGCCCCGCTCACGGCGGCGCCGGGCCCTAGCGCCCTCCCCAGCCGCCCGTACGCCCCCTCGGGTTTCGCTCCCTGTCCCTCACGGACCACACGGCACCCCCAAAACGCCCCCTCGCCCCCCTCCCAGCCAGGCGGGGGTCGGAAAGCCCCCGCTACACGGTGGGGAGGCGAGGGCAGGAAAGGGCAGGGGTGTCCGTGGGGACGGCGCAACGACACGGGCGACCTCAGCCCACCCACGCTTCCCAGCACCCAGGGGGCGGGAATTCCCCCCCGCTAGGAAGCGGTGCGAGCCGAGCGCCGCCCCGAGGGGACGGAGGAGGAGGAGGAGGAGGAGGAGGAAAGGGAGGAGGAGGGGGAGGAAGGGGGCCCGGCGCACGGCCCGCGCGGCCGCCCCTCCATCCGCCCCTCGACGGCCGTGATTGACAGCCCGCCAGCGGCGGGGCGCGGCTATGCAAATCAGCCCCTCTGGCAGCCAATAGGCGGGCGAGCCGAGCGGCGGGGGCGGGACGCTGGGCGGGGAGCGGCGCTTGCCTCGACGGCGCGGGCGCTGGGGCGGCAGCGGCACCGCGGGGAGCAGCGGCCTGCGGCGAGACGGCCCCGCCGGGCCGCCCTGTCCCGTCCCGTCCCGTCCCGTCCCGTCCCGTCCCGTCCTGCCCGGGGTGAGTACCTGCCGGGATGGGGGAGCACGAGACGGCGCTTTCCTCGGGGAAACCGGCCGGGCTGGGCTCCTTCACCCCCGGCACGTCGCCGTCGGCTCCCCCGACGGAAGCCCTGCCGTATCCCGGAGCCCCGCTCAGCAGCAGCCGGGGTCCCCGGGCGCTGCCCGGTGCGGAGCTGCTTCGGGACAGAGGGCAGCTCGGGGCCGGGCCGGGTGCGGGCCTCCGGCGGCGGCAGCGGTCAGCCCGCCCCTTCCCCTGCCGTCGGGGGGGTGCCGGTGCCTGCCCGGTGCTCGGCAGCCAGCCCAGCCGGCAGCGCAGGAGGGGCCGCGGGGCTTTCGGAGCGCTTTGCAACTCGGTTTTGCGTAAGAGTAAACGAAACTGCCCCGTTCGGGTCGAGAGGGGAAGTCTGAAGCCCCGGAGGCACAAGGGATGGCAGGGGATGGGGACCGGGCTTTTGGGTCCGGCGGTGCCTGAGCTGCCTTCGGGTGGCTCTGGTCCTGCAAAACGGGCAAAAGGGGTGGCTGGGTTTTTCACAGGATGAGGGAAAACCAGAGGCACTTTCAAACACGAGACTCCTTGTCCAGTCCCAATGCGTGCCTGCATTTCTAGCTGCCTTGTTTGTCTGGCTTAACGAGTGTTGGCATTTCATTCGTAGTGCTCATGTGGGGTTATGAATATGCTCATGTGTGGTTATGAATATGCTCCTGTGTGGTTATGAATAGCTCCAGAGCAGATTTTGTAGAAAATTGGGTTTATATGCAAAACATAATAGCTTTTACTCCTTTATTGGGCATCATCATGGCCAGGTCTGCGAGTGGGCGCGAAAGTTAGTGTTCTTTGATTGCTTCCTATTAATTGATAGTAGTTTCCTTTCCTGCCAAAAAGAATTAGTACTTGTGTATGTCTGAGATAACTGCGTGTAACTCTGTGATACCAGGACAGGAAATGACTAGAAGAATGGCACTGGCCTAAAACGGACATTTACACTTCTTGTTCCGGTTCTTTAGATGGTATTTCAGGAACCCTTTTTTGGAGTTGTCAGGGATCAAAATGGCAATATGTGAGTTTTTAAGATGAGAATACAATTTGAAGGATGCTGCTTTCTTACCAATGGTGTTACTCACTATTTAAATAGTTTTATATGGAAGTGGTGAGTCTACAAGATGACCGTAACTTGTTTTTATTCAAAACAAACCAAAGGTCTAACAGACAAACAGATTAAAGGCCATCCTTAAGAAAGGATGGTTTAGATGCCCAACACCTCTGATGACCTTTTTCCTCACCTTATTTTTTTTCACTGACTACCTTGCATGGCCACTGCTCTAAATCTGAACTTGCATGTTAAGTCATATGGCAAATGTACCTGGTATTTTGGCTGAGGCTAAAACTGCACGTTAACCTCTGTTGTCATGAGAGATCTTCATGAAGAAACTAAGCACAGTACATAAGATCTCTTGAGACATTAAAATGGGGATAATGTCATAACAGTATCTGCTGGGTACTGCAGATAAACATGATGCTATAGAACACAGCTGCATATTATATCACGGTCTTGGAGATTTTGGGTGCTGTGGGGTTAGGCTCCATGTCTGACACCTTCCATTATTTTATAACAGTAACCAAGATCTGCTCCGAAAGGAGAAATGGTAGTTGCCGCTGGTGCAGAAATAATAGAGAGGGAAGAGAATGTGCTGGGTGAAAAGAGTCACCCAGATTGCTCCCCAGCCTGGGCAGTGGGCCTGTGCAGGTGCACTGTGCTGGGGGCACAGTGAGACTGGCAGCGAGGGCTCTGAACAAATCATGGAAATGCAGGGCCGTGGGGAGACTGTAAGACATTACCTAGTCCGTTCGGTGCGTTGTAGCAGTGCACCTAAACCAGACCTGAGAGGTTCCTCTAGCCTCTCTCTGTCCTCTAGGGAAGAGGGTCCCACAGTGCTCCTGCAGAGAAATGGTCCAATTTTCAGCTAGTCACAGCTAGTTCAACATAGATCTCATTTGTGAAATAGATTACTTCATGTGTTTCCAATGTCAACACAGGGAACAAACTGATTATTTCTCTTTTTCTAAACTCCTTTTATACATAGGAGTGCTGTGTCTCTCTCCCTGGTCTTCTGCATGAAATGAACGTAATTTCTTCAACTCCTCTTCCTCCAGGGTTGTATTTTCTAAACTGGAGACAATGCCCAGTATGCTCTGACTTTCCTAGTGTGATAACTGGTGCGGGATGTACTGTTCCAACTGAGGCCTTACCTATGCCACGCAGAGTAAAACAGGCCTTCCCATGCCATCTCTTATGTAAGACATGGGTTTTTTTACAGTGGTATTATATTGTGAACTTGGCTTTTAGCTTGTAATGTACTATAACCCCACCAATGCTTTCCTGCTACCAAACTAGGTGTTCCCTACTTTCTATCTGTGTGAATAATTTCTTCTAAATGTACTGTACCAGGCTTGTCTCTATTGAATTTCCTTTTATTTTTGTTAGTACTTCTCTTACTTGCCAAGATCATCTTAAATTCTCATCATTTCTCCTCCCCTCTGCCACCAAATGCTTGCTTCCACTCCGTTCCAGTTCAGTGTCACCTGGAGACTGTACAGGCTTATGATTGGTTCCACTTTCCAAGTTGCTGATGGAAAATATGGATAACCTCCGAGTGTGACAGAAACCCATCATAATGTTGGCATATTCAAAACCAGTTCTGACAGTGAGAAGACAACTGCTGTGTCAAGTATGGAGGTGCTGGATGAGATACACTTTTCATTATCTTTTATCTGGCCCATCAATTTTCTTTGACTCTTTGGTCATCCCTGTAGTGCAGGGATGACAACGCACAATGCAGAAATTACTGAGACAATGTTAATTTGATCCAATAAGCTCATCTCAGCACCAAATGCGGGGTTATCGCTTTTATGCAGTTTTGCAGAGAAGCCATTTCTGGTTACGCTTGCATTTTGGGCTGCCCCCCAAGACGTGGCCCCCACGTGAGCCATCTCTGGTGAGGAACATCATTCCCAGCGAGCAGCAGCGCTGCTCCTGCCTAGGGCTGGCTCCTAGGAGCCCCGTCTTGGGGAGCTATGCAGTTCAGTGTCTACATCTGTTTTGATAGCTTTTGCTGATTGCGTCGAGCGTCTTGATATCTCATCTAGCCTATCACACAAAGTTTTTGGCATTTCTATCTAGACCATATTTCTGTAGTTTATCACAGAGGGAATGATATCACATATCTTGACTTCAGAAGGCTTATCATGCATGCAGCTTTCGCTTTATCTACTATAACAGTTAACCCGTTAATTGCCAAGATTATTCTTGACAAACTCACGTTCACAAAAGCCAAGAAAGTAATGAACGCTCCAGCTTTTCCTGCTATGCCTTTCCTCTGCACTGTAATTGTGTTAGTGACCAATCACTTATTTTTGAGAGCAAGAACAAAGCTTGCTTGAGCTTTAGATATGCCCAGTCAGGAACAGGTTCTCTAAGTACTACTGGCCAGTGTGTCCCTAATTACATCTATGTCTTTTCGCAACTTCACTGGTACTTTGAACGGGCCTGTAAGCACCCATGGGCTGCTGAGTAGCATGGAGCAATTGCCATAAAGCCTGCCAGTGCCTGACATGTCCTGGGGCTGAGGCCGTGGGTATGCATGTGTGGCTGTGGGGGCTATTTCCTGACTATTTGGTCGGTTAGTCCGGTTTCCGGACTATTTTGGTCCAGTTACAGTTGTGTAGATTTTGCAGTAGGATCCAGAACTGACCCTCGTGTACTGGCCCACATGAACAAATACCAATAAACCACCCCATATTTAACCGTAAAGGTTTTTTTTAAAAAGTAATGCTGTTGTGCTAATTTAAAAATGTCTGCAGAACATGTTGCTTCTGACTGATGATCACATGCAACGTCATATTTCTACTCAGATGCCAACATAATGTCTTAATCACTTATAAATACTACTGTGTGGTAGCAATAGCTGCTATATAAATGTGGTATGTACATAGCTATTATGCTGAGCCAATGTGTTTCAGGACAGCCAAGGTGATTAATTAGATAATGTATATACTCACGGCACTGTAGTGACAGCACTGCCTGTGAGTGCGTCGTCTGATTTCCTTGCACGGTGACTCATAATGATGCCGAGCTGTAGTAATTGCCAAGAAATGCATGGATGGCCGTCTCGCTGTTTATGCTAGTGGTATGGTTCTGTCTTAACTATTTGCCAAGCCTGTGGAGGTACAGCTCATGCTCCCCTTGTCTCCATCCAGGCCAATTCTACCTGAAGACCTTAGTTTTGCCTATGGCAGGAAGGACGGGCACGCTGCAGTAGTTAGCCTACAGTGCACTGCATGTACTGAAAAGCACTGAATGGGGAGCAACGGTGGGACTGTTCCCTCCCTCCTTGGGTAAAATACAGTCCTGTGCATGTCCATCTACTCTTTGTAATTGCAGTCTGTTTTTAAGAAGCTGTGCATGTTAAAATGGATGGGAGTCAGCTCACATGTCTCAAGGATTCCAAGGATTTAGCAGGTTTTCAGTATCTGCAGTTGTTAACTATAGATTCTGTTTCTAGCATCTCTAGGAAAAGGAAGAGGCTACATTTGGGGTGTGTGCTAGCCTTTCCTGTCCGTAACTTCCATTTGTATACAGAAGCATGACAACTGCTGGAGAGAGTTAGCAATTTTGGGAGGGGGTTCAGACAATGCACATGAAGACTAACACTTTCCAGTGGGCTATGTGGTGAAGATGGAGAAACTTTTTTTTTTTACAGCGTGGGTACTGGCTCCCCAGCCAAACGAAGCCAAATCTAGTTTCAATTGCTCATAAGTGTGACTTGTGAGGAAAATTCAAGAGAAGATACTGTGAATCCATCTTCCTGTCTGTCCTGGACTGAACATGTGTCAGTGGTGATCCACAGCTCTCCAATGAAAATGTAGGCAACCCAGTAAATAGTAGCAGTCAGCCTATATAGAACAGGCTATCCTCTCCAATGCAAGAATAATGTTTACTTAGCATGTGCTACTGTGTAGTAACAAGTTAAAACTTCAGATTTTTTTGCCAATCTCTTCATAAATACCTGAAAAATGAAACACATATTATGTGTGCTTTTAATATATGCCAGCAGCTTCTCCTGGTTTTGATACTGGTGTCTGGAAAACCTGATAATTCCACTCTATGGAAAACACCAAGATAGTTAACCTTACTGAATACCTCTGGGAAGTATGAGAGGCACCCTAGGTCCTTTAATTTCCAATAGTGTGGTACAAAAATTGAGTTACTTTATAGTGAAGAGATTGAATACTGGTAAAGAAACTGGGATAAGTCAAAGAACCTCCAAAGCTATCAGTACTGAAGCAATTATTGCCTCATTACTTTGAGTTAGAGGCAACAAACTATTTGAATGCTATTTTTTTTCCCCCAGGCCTTTCCTAGCCTTTATGGTAGGAAAGGAACCACTGGAGACTTGGAGATTCAGACAACTGCAGAAATAGCCTGCAAAGGATGGAGCCATCCCTACTTCTCTGCATGTATCAGCTTGTAGTAAATAACTTTATCTGGTACAAATGGAGAAGTTGACACTTCATGCAAGCTTTTGGAAAAAAAACCCAACCCTGCCCTGAGACATTTGCAACTGCATACACTTCTCACTAGGGTGTAAAAGTATAAAGGAGGTGTTCTGCTGTACACAGGCTTTGACTACAGTATGAAGTGGGTAGTGTCTAACAGTCTTCAGATACATTTGCGGCTTCTTGCTGGATTTCTGTAGCTTTATAACTGGTGTTCGGTGTTAACGGATGTATTTTCATTCCTGAATAAATGAATACATTTTGCCTATTTTTAAACATTGCCCAATCCAAGAAACTCCAGAGAAGATAACTTCCTTTCAGTGAAGCCATGAAAAGATTTTGAAATGCTGATCTCTGTCATGATAGTTGTTAATATTGGAGTTAATATACAGATGAGATCGTAAAACAGCTCCAGAAGGCAAACTGTCCTAATCATTAGATTATAATTTTTGGTGTTTCCTCGAGCTCTTGTAGATGAGAAGCAAGACAAAAGAGGAGTGATTTGAGAAATTCAAGCCTGCTGTTCCACCAGTGATGGACATGACTGGGGAGACAGGGAATTTGGTCTGAAAAGATGACTAGCACTCTGCTGTGAGTCAATTAGAAGCTCTTTTGGAAAGAGGAACACATATTGTAAACCATAGTCTGTTTTCCTAGTTAATTAATATTGTCAAATTTATTATTGGACAAGAGATACCAGGCAAAATTACTAAATCTGGTCTAAGACAGTTGTTTCCAAAACAGAAACATCCTATAAAATTATGATTAAATCTGAGACTCCAACTCTTAAATGAAAGGCTTCAGCTGCATTTAACACTTCTTTTACCTGTACATGACTTGCATTTTTGTGCGACAGCAGCGCACTATTTGCTTTGTAATAGAGTGTGTTCAACTCAGCCAGTCCATCGTGGATTTCCATCAATACTGCATTCTCTACAAGCAGTATGGGAAGTTACTGGAATGCGCTGACACACACTTGGCTATGAAATAATTCTGCCTAGGAGCAAGTTGTTTCCTGCTTGTTTCTTGGGTCACATCTATTGTGTGTCATGCAACCAGGAGCACGTGTCATTCAGAGACAGGATGAGCCACGCGGGTTCATAATGGAGCACAAAAGGACGTTTACCTTCTGAGGGAGAGAAGAACTGCTGACAGAAATTATTTTTAACTGGCTTGTTCTGAAATATCTGTTGTTCCTCAAATAGGCTACTTCAACTGAAGTAAAAGCTTCATCTTATAAGGTCCCGCTCAAGGCTGAAAAGATTACTGACTAGACTTTTGGTAATCCACAAGGTGCTATTAACTAGCAGCTGCCTTTTATGAATGCTGTAAAAAGAAAAAATGCACACTGGCTTCCTTCTCAGCTGCTGGTGATGAAATATGGATGCTGTGCTGAAACTGCTGCTTTATTTCACTGTCTGTCCCCAAACTCAGTGATGTGGATATACAAATGTTAAAGCTGAAATAAATACAGGTGTGCAATTCGTTTGTTTCTATAGAAATAACTTTTCATCCTTAAGTTATTTCTAGGTAGATAATGGGCTGCAGAACATTAGCACAGCAATGGCAATATGCTATGCAGGACTCCTGTTTGTATGTATATGGGGCTAAAGGAAAGTGGTTTTATGTGTAAACACAGGTTTTGATTTTCAGAGTGGATTTACTTTCCTGTCTGAAATCCCATGTCACGCAGAGCTGTGTGGGGCTGCAGTCTCACTGCAACAGGACAGCTTGCGTCTTTCTCATGCATCATGGGGAAGCTAGTCATTGGGGTGATTAAGACCAAGAAGTAGCATGCTAACATGAAGAGATGAGTACTGCACGTGTCCTCAGCTGACTGTACTTGGTGGGTGCCTGGCTTCAAAGTTGTAACCTCTGCAGTCATTACCTGGCCTGTATTTCCTGTGTGTATGAGTGTGTGTTTGGGTGTACACACCGTGATGGACTGCAGAAGGAACTTGATTTTTGCAAGGACAGATTTATCTAGCCCAAAAATACAAACATGGAAGTACATGTTCCGGTTTGAATATACACAGTATTTTAAAAGAAAAACAAACTGACAGCTAATCTATTAAAACACACACTCTTATAAGGTACTTATATGCTTGCAGCTGTTACTCCAGAGTACAGAGTAGTTGGTGTCTTGATACTCTAATGTGTTAGAAATGTCTTAAATAAACCTGTGCAAGTAGTTGAATATATTTAGCACTCATGATCAAATTAGCAAACTTTTGACCTAAGGCTGAGTACTAGAACAATTTAGGCTGGACCTTTGGAGGTCGTCTAAGCCAGCCCCCCTCAAAACACACACAGGTACTTCAGGTTGCTGAGGGCCTTGAGTTGAGTTTTGAATATCTTCAAGGATGCAGATTCCTGAACTTCTCTGGGCATCTTTTCCAGTGTTTCTGAAAGTTTTTTTTCCTTTTTTCCCCCTCTACTATCTGGCTGGCTTTTTCCTTGTTTCCACTTGGGTCTGTTGCCTCTTGTGCTGTCGCTGTACATCTCCATGAAGGGTCTACCCTGGTATTACGCAGTTGGTGGCAACAACAAGATCTCCCTTGAGCTTCCTGTTTTCCAGGCAAAATATTCCCAGCTCTCTCAGCCTTTCCTCACACGTCAGGTGCTCCAGCACCTCTGACCTTGGTGGACTCCGCTGGACTCACCCCAGTTTGTCCATGTCTCCTGCGCTGGGGAGCCCCAGCACCAACACAGCATTCCAGATGTGGACTCTCAAGGGTCAGATGGGAGGGGTCACCTCCCTCCACCACTTTTGCTCCTCCAGCCCAGGATGCTGTTGGCCTCCTTTGCCACAAGGGCGCATTGCTGACTCATGTTCAACTTGATGTCCACCAGCACACCAAGGTCCTTTTCTGCAGAGCTGCTTTCTAGCCAGGGAGCCCAACTCCTGCTGCTGCACCAGGCCCTATATTAAGGGAGAGATTGCCGCTCATTTTAAAGAATGAGTGCTGAGGCTATCCCTAACAACTAGTAATGTACTATGGATTAATATATTGCTGTTTTAATTACAAACAATGCTGTCAACATGTAAGTAGATGCAAATTTTCCTGAGTAACAACAACATCTGATAAAGGAGGTCAACTTTTCTAAATACTGATCCGTTAAGCTGAAATTTTTCAAATGGCTGTTCCCCCCTGCACTCCCATGCTTGTTTGTTCACTTGTTTCAGCTCTTTAGTGTCGGTTCTGTCCCTGACTCTATCAAAGGAATGCTTGGAAGTTACTGTCCTCTCTTGGGACGATCTGGTTCCCTTTTGTTTGAAATGGGAATTTGAAATGGGGAAAGACCTCTGTGGTGGCGTTGCATTCGAGCCTTCTGTCTTCCTTATGTAAAACTCCTAAAATTTTGCCAAATAGTGAGTTTATCAAAGCAGCAGTTTGCAAATGCCCCAAATAAATTTACTGTGTTCCTTGAGCAAAAGGTGCTCAAGAAAGCTGAAATCTAAACATTTTCTTGAACTTCACATCTCTTTGACCAGGTATTGCAAATGTTAACCTACAGAGTAATTCAGCATGCTCTGGCATAAAGCTGAATAGGTGTCCTCTGCAATGTGTGGTGTTTGTGGCCTAATATGTTGCTGAAAGACAGGCAGAAAGTCATTCTCTTCCTGTCCTCCATCCTGTCCAGGCACTGCATGTAGATAAGGAAGAGCATCTTGAAAATCATGTGAAGATGAAGTGGGAAGCAGGCTAGGTGATGCACTTTAGAAACAAAGAGAAAAAGACAAGACTCAGGAAGAATGAAAGAAAATGTCAAAAAGTTCCTGATTTTGCAGGACTCTGAATTCAGGCTTGAAGAGATGGCATCCATTTGTTAGGACAAAAGTGCGATCACTTTACCCTGTGGAGCCATTACTCTGGCAGGTACAGGTCATCAATATAGAGTTAAAAGATCCTAATGCTGACCACCTTGAATGTAAGTTTTGGTACCTAGTTTCAAATAATGTAGGCTTTTAGAGCTAAGCACTCGGAAACTGGGAAACCCCAGGTTGAAGATTGTCAGTGCAACTTTAATTTGATCCCTCTGTTCACATTTAGAATTGGATTCTACTGGATCTACTGGATCACGGAGATTGTGGGTGATGCTGTACACATCATTGGAGACGAGCTTCTCACAAGTGGCCTCGATCCATGTGTTCATTCACTGATGTCCAGCTTGTTACTTCGCAGTCTTACTCAGCAAAGTGCCCGAAGCTTGCAGCAGTGACAGAATTCAGAAGGAGCTGACTTCTGGACATACCAGGTACAAATAACTGTGCTTTGGGTGCCTCAAGTGGGCATCGTAACTCATCAAGAGTGATAGTGTTAACAGTACTAACATAGTAAATGAGATATCTGTCCATGAACTGAATGATGAATATTAAATTCTACGTTGTACAACTTTTATTCAGCACATACAGACTGTAGGCAGAGACTTGGTGGAAGTGATAGGACATAGGCCAGTGTTTAATTGCTTGATCTTCCTGTGTGTAGGAAGACATCGTGGTGCAATCTGAGACCACACTTGACAGCTCCTTACTCTTTTTTTAATGTTTGACTTTAACCTTTCATGTTGTATTAAAAAAATAGTGATATTTTTACAGAGATTCTGCAGAATTAGTATACACATGACCTTATTACAGCATTAGTATTTTCATGTTGTGAATTACTGTGTATTTGCTTCTCCATTTCTTCCTATTTTTATTTTATCTAACACCTTAAAACAGTTGTGGGTGAGAAAGACAAATTGCAAGTTACACTTTTGAGGGTGGGGGGAAAGAAGGGTAGACCTATTTGTACAAATTTTTGAGTTTATTATGCAGGAGCTCATACTCAGTGTGGTTTTCTGTGTGTTTTCTTTGTCAAACACACACAAAAAAATATTGTTGAGCCAGTTGTCAGTCTGCACTCTGTGGAAGGCTGATGAAATTTAGTTTTTCTCAAGTTCAAGGAATGGTAAGCACAAAGGCAACATAGTCCTGCCACGCACATGATTTAGTTTACACGAATGGCACCTTGCTGCTGTGGATTGTCATTTTAAAGTCATAAAAACCATTGTTTGCTGTTTCCAAATGTAGATGCTAAACACAAAAAGAATGAACTGCTGAACACAACACATGTCAGTTCAAGGATCAGACTAGAAGTGGGAGGATCATCAACTCTAGGGAAGCCAGTAGGAGTCAGGAATGCAGTCAGACGAGCAATGTGACTGGTTTTCAGAGCCACGTCTACATTTCAGGTGAAAAGCATCTCAGAAACAGTTAGTGATTAGAAGAGATCTAAATAATCCTGAGATTGCTAGATGCCTTTCTTTGTTCCCTTTCCACCATGCTGTCTAGAAAATGGTCCACTGTTTCCAGACAGGAAGGGTAGATGTTCTCACTGTCTCAGTGCCTCTAGGCAAACTTAGCCATACAGTTTTGAAGCCAAGTAAACCTGACTTTTAAGCTGCACTACACTTTTGGTTTTTTCTTTAGATGGGGATTTTTCATCTTGATGTTGTGGCATGACATGAAAGTCTTGATTTTATTATTGCTGAGGGAGGAGGTGGAAAACCTTTCATTTCCTAAAGCTTTCTCTATATGATTGAGTTGCATCTATGTGGCTTATGATTTAAATTCAGTTATCTTACATGTGTGGGTTCCTGAATAAAAGCTCTTCTCTCAGGATAGTCATGGACTTTCTTGGTTTACATTGCTTGTAAAAGAATTGGTTTAAGTTGAAATTAACTTTTTTGCTTCAGTGTAAATGTGATCCTAATGAGGACACTTCTCAAGACCAGTATATACCCCCAATGAACTATACAAGCCCAAGAGGCTGTGTCTGTGATTGAATCTTTCCCTTCTCCTCCCTAACATTTTGAACACATCTAACAATCCCATGGAACGGATTATAAACTTGCAGTTTTAATTCACATTAGATCTAGGCCTATTATACTGGGTATGTACACATGCGACTTTTCTTAACCTGGGAGTAACTGATGATCCTATGAACGGATGTGTCGCTCGCAGTGGATAGCATGTTTGTAAATGCTGTAAAGATATTCTAATTCCTGGAAAAACAAAAATGAATCCTCCAGACACAGACATCTGGAGATATCCTGCTTGGTGCTGCTTCTTAACTTGGTTCTCTTTCTTATTAATTTAAATGAGGTCATGGGATGTACAGCTTTTGTGATGGGAAATTTTCAGCTTCCTGCTTGCTATAACACTTGGTGCAGGGTTCTCGCTAAAGCTTTCAGATTTCACTTTCTGCAAAGACTTTAGGTCTAGAGTTTCAAGTAAACAACGTACTTGTTTTGTTACTGAAACATGTTTTGTTACCACGTAACTGGTCTGTACAGATTACTCATTCCGTGGCTTTTTAATGAAATTTGTAGTTAAGTACATCTGAGGCAAACACATAGAAAACAGATCTTGATCTGTAACAACAGTGTTACTTTATTCCTTCAGTAGGATGTTTCTGTCATACAAAAAATAAGGATTGGATGGATGGTTTTACTTAACAAAATGCTGCTATCGCTGTGTTGTTTTGTTTGATGCCTGATACACTATGGTCAATGATAGCATCTGGAGACCCTAAACTCACCTTTCCTCTTTTTTTTTTTTTTTTTAAATTCTATCTTGATACTTTCCACATCATTTCTCGAAACTTTTCTTTCCCAACTGTATTGGCAAATGCCATCTCTTTCTGAGAGGTTCCTACTCTTCTCCCAGGAAAAGCAAGCTTAGAACAACAGAGGACCTGTGACATTTGGGGCAGTTGATGTAATGAAGGGTCAAGATCTAGAGGAGATTTCTCTAGTGAGCAGAACATATCTACACATACGGATAGCTGAAGGCTTCCTGTCATTTGCTCAAGAGTTTGTTTCTTTCTCCACGTGAAAGACTGGCATTTTTGGGGAGTTGGGGATTGTCTCATTATTCTTTTGGATTTGTCTTCAGGATTTGTTGTCTTCTCTGTCTTGCACTTTTTTAGTTTCTAAGCTTTGTAGTTTCTAGAAGAGTGTTCTAGCACCAGACTTTTGGATCTGAGATCCATCACTGTATAAAATACTGTGAACAAATTTAAAATCTGATATTTTGGGTTATCTTTGATGTAGTTATGCTATCTATGATGTAGTTATAACTATGATGTAGTTATTAGTTATGAACTTTCAACCCTTGCAAACCAATATTTTATTTACTTTAAACTTCTTTCCTCTTGTTCCTCTGTTTTACAGGCAGGATGAAAGACCGGCTAAATGAGCTGCGTGAATTTGCCAGGTTACACAACCAACATTTTTCTGACAGTGAGGATGAAGAAAATTCACCCCACGATGTTCTCCTTTATGAGACTGATTATACCTTGGAAATTCTTCATAAAGACATACAGAGCATCCGGACAGAAAATGACCACCTAAAAGAGGACGTCAAGCGACTCAGAAAGCAAAACAACCGCTTTCTTACTTCCATGCGCCGTCTTAGTAGCATCAAGCGAGATACTAATTGTATTGCCAGAGACATCAAGGCCCGTGGAGAAAGCATCCACAGGAAACTCCAGATAATGAGAGATTTCAGCGAAGATGCAATAACAAAATATGGGGCTATGTCTGTCATTGCCAGGGTAGCGAAGAACCACTACGTTGACCTCATGCACGCATTTCAGGAAGCTATGTTTGAATACAATGCAACAGAGATGAACCAACGGGAGAACTGCAAGATTCGAATTCAGCGGCAGCTAGAGATCATGGGCAAAGATGTTTCTAGCAACCAGATTGAGGAGATGATTGAGCAAGGCAAGTGGGATGTCTTCTCCGAGAATCTCTTGTCGGATGTTAAGGGGGCTCGCTCAGCCTTGAATGAGATAGAGACACGTCATAAGGAGCTGGTGAAGTTAGAAGGTCGCATTAAGGAAGTCCATGAGCTCTTTCTGCAGGTGGCCCTGCTGGTGGAGGAACAGGCGGACACCTTCGATGTCATTGAAATAAACATGCAAAATGTTGAGGACTACGTAGGAGAAGCTAAAGAGCAAGTGAAAAAAGCTTTGGAATACAGAAGAAAACACCCCCTCAGAACAATCCTCTGCTGCTGCTTATCCTGTTGCGGAAGGTGACTATCCCACTGAAGCTATCACAGACCAACTCGAATGTCTTCAAAATCAGGCATTCCTTGCAGTGACTTTTCTGTAATGACAACCCCTAGAAATGGAGGGCCTATTTTGCAGTTGGTTTTGTTCATTGCCTTTTTCCTAAATGTGCTGAAGGCTGTTCTATTTGAGAGCTCCTAGAAATGTTGATAAAACTATTTTTCATCTATTTTTAATTGAACTGTACTCTGTTGCTGTAACTAGACATGCAAGAAGATCTCCGCAGTGATACTTGTTTCAGACAGGCAAGAGAGGAAGGAATGATGGGCTGATAACTCAGCCTAGGGAAGATGAGAAATTTCAAGAAGTAACTTTATTCTTATTTGTCAAAGTGAGTCTGCAGGCGGTGCAGCCTTACCGCCTGGGGAGACACAATATACCACAGAATCAGGAGGTTTCAATTTGAACTACTTTGGAGCCTGCTTGATGCAAATACTTGAACAGATTTTTGCTCTGTTCTTTTGACAAAATACTGAGCCTGTTAGCAGGAGCAGGACACAGAACTAGTTTCTATTTCAACTTGATTTCCGCCTGTCATGAATCTTAACAGAAGTAACTGCACCTTAAATGATAATATGCACGTTTTGCTCCGTTTGTGTGCAAGTGACTGCTTTTCTCCATTTTGAGTACCTGCAACTTTGTCAAGGCTACAAGCACTGCAACACTGAGGCATCTCACTGACTTTTAACTTGAGCCACTGTCTGTACTCTCAATTTCAAAACTGCCATGCTTTTATGCTTCTAATACATTTTTCTGCCAATTAACACTTCATCCAGAAGAGATGCATGCCATGGCCTTGAGCAGAAGCACCCATAAAAAGACAACAGTTGCAGGGCTGAGAAGGCATTTTAGGGTCTCCCGGGCTGACACATACACACAAACTGTTTTAGTGGAAGGATTATCCTGTCAGTAGACTTTTTTTTTTTTATAAGCATTGATCGAATATGGATTTTTTAATACCTATTTTGAATAACATGAAGGATTCAATTTATTAACATGCAATTTTACCAGTGTAGAAAAACTGTGACTTTTCTCCCATTATTAGGAAATCTCCACCTGGGAAAAAAAATAGACATATTTCTTCTATACACGTGAAGAAGAAAGAAAACAACATTTTAATGTCATTTCAATGCACTTTTCAAGCTTAAAAGTAATCTCTCCTTTTGTGTTAGGGGAGTCTGCCCACAGTAGGTTTGGAATACAAGGAGGGAACAGAAAATTTGCAGCCCTGGAAACCACTGAGCATTGTCAGTGAAACTTGTATTCATAAGGTCTGGTGATCATTATAGATCCTGCTTCTGGAGATTTTCCAACTATAATATTTCTAGGTGGCTTCCTGATACACTATGACCTATTGCTATCCTTTGAATTAATGCAGGACATTTTTTCAGAAGTTAGTGACTTTTTTTAAGCGCTGATCCTATTTGTACCTACTTTAATAAATATATTTAAACATTTCAAATATTTTGTATTTGGGAGTTTTCCTCGGGAGATGCGCATAGACATCTTCCTGCACCAGTTGCAATGAAACTTTTCCCTTCTGATCTTTTGCACACTAATTTTATATGTGAAAAAACACCCAAACATTTCTTACTATTTATATTGATACAATAAAACAGCAGAATAAATTTACCTTCCAAGCTTTCATATCCTAGTGGGAAATGCTTCTTAGCCAGACAGGCTTTTTTACACAAATAGACGCTAAATGGATAACTCTTCTCAGAAACTGAAAGTCTCTTTCGCTGAAGCACCTGTCTGTGACTACATGGAAGAGTGAGGAACACCGATCTTCTAAACTAGAAGATATTTTGATATTCAGTGATGTCCTGATGATATCGGTATTATGCTTGCCTGAGGACCTCTCCCACAACCCGACGTTCAAACCTGAAGTGGGAGAAAGGAGGGTGTTGAGCTGGCACCATGACTACCGCTTTGGTGCTTCCCAAGAGGACAGTCATTTACTCCATAGGTACTGCCGTTCAGGTCAATGGAACTGTGCATTTGTAGAGAAATGCCCTAAACCTCCAAGGGTCAGCATGTGGGCATAAATCAGTGAAGAATAAAATATGTATTTCATTTTGTCTACATATTCTTAGCACTCACCAATGCTTTTGATAAAAATGTGTACATGTTTTTTTTGTTGGTTTCTTTTTTGCACATATGTATGTCTACAAATGGAATAAAAGATTTAATAAGAAAAACTGAAAGTGCAGTGTTGTACGTTGAATCAGCAGCTCTGAATAGTTTCTTGCATTGTCAAAGTTTAGTTTAAAAGCTGCTGGACTAAACTCTGGGTTGGTGAAAGGAGATTAAACAATGCCTAAAAGAAAGTCCTCCTAATATTTGTTGCCACAGTAAATCAAATGTGTTGTATATTGAGATAGACTTACCATCATTTTTCCTATAAAAACCATGAAAAATGAGTTTCATACATTCTAAGATGATTCCCTACTGCAAGAAAAAATCAAATCTATTCTGGCAGTTATGAGAGATCTTGATGATTTCATCAGTAGATATACAAAGCTTATATTCAAATCTTTAGTCCAGTTTGAGGCACAGGGAAAGAAAGGGAAAGCATGAAGAAAAGGTAATTGTAGACCTTCTCTCCTGACTTAAGGTGGTTGTTGCAAGGAAGAAACTGAGAATTATTGAAATACCAGCTTGAGACCCTTTTAAAACTATTTTTACGTTGCAATGTGAATTACAGACACTTTAAAAATTACTTCCGGTAACTAAAGAAATCATTCTCTTCCTTGCAGTGTGTTCATTGCTTAATACTATGGGGGGGGGTTCTATCCTTCAGTTGTGTAAGAACTCGAATTTTGCCAGTCCATGAACTTGCCTAGTCACAGTTAAACAGACTTTTGAAAAAAACTGATCACACTATAGTTGCAAAGACTCATGCCACACAGGATGAGTGGAAGCAGATGATAAAAGTAGCTTGATAATATGTTAGCACAATAATAACAGAAGCCGCAGAATGGACATGTTCATGCTCGCTTAAGGGAAGCTGCCTCTTCATTCTGAAAGTCAGCACAACTCTTATGGAGATGCACATAGCATATTCTATGTTGGTTTTTTTTTTAACTCTTTCCTCATGTGGCAAACCCTATAGCTGGGTTTGAAGGGGAAGTAGTTGTCGTGGTTTAATCCCAGTTGGCAGCCAAGCACCACACAGCCACTCACTCACCCTCCCTCCCAGTGGGATGGGGGAGAGAATCAGAAAAAAAAAAAAGTAAAACCCATGGGTTGAGATAAAGGCAGTTTAATAGGACAGCAGAGGAAGAGAAAATATTAATAATTATAAAAGAATGCACAAAGCAAGTGAAGCACAATGCAATTGCTCACCACCTGCTGGCTAATGCCCAGCCTGTCCCCAAGCAGTGATCGCTGCCCCATGACCACCCCCCACCAGTTTCTATACTGAGCATGATGTCATATGGTATGGAATAGCCCTTTGGCCAGTTTGGGTCAGCTGTCCTGGCTGTGCCCCCTCCCAGTTTCTTGTGCACCTGGCAGAGCATGGGAAGCTAGTTTAGTATACTAAACTAGTATACTAGTTTACATTTGACTAGTATAAACACTACTTAGCAACAACTAAAACATCACTGTGTTATTAACACCATTCTCATACTAAATCCAAAACACAGCACTATGCCAGCTACTAGGAAGAAAATTAACTCTATCCCAGCTGAAACCTGGACAGTAGTTAAAATGTGAGACAGGCTGCTTTAGTTTTTAGGGTTGCTGTTACTTTGGTTTTGTTTCCCACTGAAAGCAGCAGAAGCTTCACAACCTACCCCCCGCCATGAATCTCAGCCCTTTCTGAGGAACCAGGCACACCTTGCACCTTCTAAAAATGTAAAAGAGCATTGCATAAATATAAAAGAGCAAAAAAATCCCCTATTAGAAAATGTAGTGTTTGGTATGTAACGGTGAATTTCCTGCATATGTGTATGAGTCTCCTTTTCATCTTACAGGATTTTTTTTTTTTTTTTAAAACATGGGTTTAATTATAGAGAAATGGCAGTGGAACGATTGCTACCTCAAAGTGTGGGACCCAGACTATGGACACACTCGCACAGGCATCTCTCTGGCACGTGTCTTGGGAAAACTTCTCGAAGTAAAGGTATAGCTCTTAGTTTAAGACCCAGATGTCTTTTTTTCTGGAGGCTGAACTGAGTAGCTATGCCAAACTGCTGGTTTTCTAATCTAACCTCCATTAAGGATGTTTTGAATGCACATCCCAAGTTGTGTTTTATAATTTCTTGAAAACAAAACAGGTTCTCTAGCTTTTTGATTTGGAACGGATTTGGAAAAGGAAAGAGCTATGTATGCTTGTGTTTCTGTCTCTAGGAAAGTACCACAGATATGATGAAGGCAGGAAATAGTATCATTTAATAGATAATGTATGTGGTGATTACAGTTAATCTATTTCTGAGGCAATGTGATTTTCACATGGAGCCATGGTATGGGTTTCTCTCATATGTAAGAAGGCAAGAGCAGATCTATCTTCTTCCATGTTTCTAGCATATTATATAGCGTCTTCGTAATAGTTGAGCCGAAGCCAGTAACAGCCAGTGGAAGACAGCTCCCGTCACGCCTTACCTTATAGCGCATACATTTTTAGGGCACAAAGTCTTAACAGGAAAAAGTAGTATTTTACTATGTTTCTCAGAAATAATGTTAGACGTGAATAGAGAATGCAATAACCTAGCTGATGATATTTCTCTACTCAATGCTTTGCTGAAAGGCACGACCCTACTGCACGGGGAGCAATGCTAGCTATGGTATGATGCCTATTTCAAGCAAACGATACAGCGTGGTAAGTTCCAATCAAAGAGCTGTTCTTTCATTCACGGGCTCCAGCGTGTGAATAAAATTGAGGAAAAAGAAGGTGAGTTTCACATCTGTTCTTTGTGTATGTATAATGTTAACAGTTCACTTTTATTGTATGCAAGAAGTATTTTCCTTCACAAGCACGCCTAGTGTACTGGGGGCCTCTGAACACTAACAGCTGAAGAGGTTAGGCACCACCTGCACCTGCAAATTCGAGGCCCAGACCCCTTACAGAGGGCCACCTACAAGCAGGGTGTCGAACAGCCAAGCAGGGGATGTGCTCCTCTCCTGCTTGTGGGACAGACAGATGGCCTCTGCGGGCCTCCTCCGGTTTGCTGGAGGCTGTCTCAGTCCAGCATCCCCAGCCTGTGCCGTACCGAATCTTTGGCTCTCAATCCTCGGGGGCAGGCGCCGAGATGGCGAAGTTTGGTGGGATGGAGGATCTCTCCTCTGGAAAATGGCCAGCAAAGGCGGCGAGAGCGGGAGCCGGTGGGGGCGAAGGCCGGCGCCGGGCGCTTTTGCTTCCCCTCCTGATGCGGGGAAGAAGGGAGAGGTCCCAGCGCAGGCACTAAGCGGGGACATCGCGACAGGCGCAGCCGGCATGCAGTGCTGAGTGGCAAGAAATCTCTCCTCGGCAATATTTTCCTCCTCAGGAGGCATAATTGATAGCTTTGGGCTTTGGTTTCTTTTGCCTTCTATTAGCAAGGGGCGATACACTCCAGGTAACAGCTGGACTAAGGAATAAGCAAAACGCCAGTACCCAGCGCAGCTTTTCGCAAGGGCACCTGTCAGTTGACATCGCACCAGGCAGCGTCGCCGGCGGGGGGGGAGGAAAAAAAGTTGTTTTCCTTTTTGCTGGTCCGAGCCTTGCGGTGCAACTTCCCCACGGCGATTCCCCGCGATGATCCGCGGCAGCGGCGCGGCTCTCCCCGGCTCTGCCGCCCGCCTCACTTCAGCGCGCCCCTAAACCCTGCGGAGCCCCACAGACACACACACCCCCCCCCCCCGCCCCCCCGGCTCGAACGCGGGGCTGCAGGGGCCCGGCCCCGCGCCCCCGCCGCCGCCCGCGCTCTCCCCTCGGGGGCGGGCCCGGGCCGGCCCCACGCACCTCCCCCGCTCCCCCCGCCTTCCGCTCCGGCCCTGCCGCCCGCCAGAGGCATGGGCGGCGGGGCAGGGCCGCGGCCCGGCGCGGGGCGGCCGAGGGGCGCGGGGCCGGGGCCGGGACAAGGCTCCCCCCCCGCCGGGCCGGGCCCTGCCCGCCCGCCCGCCCGCCTCCCGCTGCCGCCGCCGCCGCCGAGAGGGGCCGCCCGCGCGCCCCGCCCCGTGCGCTCCGCGCCCGCCCGCGCTGGGAGCCGAGGCGGGAGGGCGCGGGGCGGCGGGGGAGGGGGCGCCGAGGGGCGCGGGCGGGCGCGGGGCGGCGGGCGCGCGGCCGTGTATGTAGGAGCGGCCGGGAGCCGCGCCGGTATCTGCACCAGGATGGCCGAGTGGTTAAGGCGTTGGACTTAAGATCCAATGGACGCATGTCCGCGTGGGTTCGAACCCCACTCCTGGTAGATGCCCTTTTTTTCCCGGAGCGCCGCTACCGCTGCCCCTTGCCCGGGCGGGCGCGGTGCCCGGGCACAGGCGCGGCCGCGGGGAGCGGGGAGCAGCGTTGGGGGGAGGGGGGGGGCGCGGCGGGCACCCCGCCGGCGGGGCGGGCGGCGTGAGGCGGGGCCGGCCCGCTCTGCCGGGCCGCCGGGCGCTGCTTTGAACACCGCGACTTTCGCTCAAAGTTGGTTTCAGAACTCAGTTTTGAGGAGCTTTCTTTTAAAATATTTTTACACGTATATATCTCGCTTGCGTGTGTTTCGCAGGCCGCTCGGGCCTGGGCGGCCGGCGCGGGTGTCACAGCCACGGCAGCGCGCAGGGGGTGGCCCACGCCCTCGGGGCGGCGGGACCGGGGCCCTCCCGGCCCCGCTGCTCGGTGAAGGCTCCCGGGCGCCGGGGCGGAGCCGGCGGAGAGGCGGCCGGCAGCGCTGGGAGCCGCAGCTGCCGCGGCGGGGCGGGGGCCGCCCCCCCTCCGGCCTTAACGTAGCTCACGGCGGTTCTCCGCAGAAGCGCCTGACGAGGGAGCTGCGCCTGGCCCAGCGGCACCTAAAAATCCCGTCGCAGACACCCCTCTCGAAGGCGCAGACACCCCTCCGACACCCCTCCGAAGGCGCAGACACCCCTCCGACACCCCTCCGAAGGCGCAGCCCCCCCGCTTGGCAGAGGGCGGCGGGACCGTTCTCTGGGGGCCCGCGGCACGCCGGGCGGAGGGCAGCCCTCGGGCTTCGTCGAGCCCAGGTGACGACTTCGTCGCTCTAAAGTGTAATTTACGTAATTCTCGTGTCGATTTCCTGCCCCCGCCCCGTTCCCAGCGCTCCGAATACTTTGCAGGCTGTGTGACAAGCTGTCACAGTGCTTTGTGACGTGAAGGTGAGGGTGAGTACGGCGGGACGAGGGTGCGAAGGCTGCCCGCGGGTGTCGAGCCTGCTGAGGTGTCCTTGGCCGACCCCGCAGGGTGGAGGCAAGCCCCACTGCTGGGGGAGCGTCCCTAGTGCTGGCGGTACCCTAAACTGTGCCAGGGGTTCAGCTAAAAATAAATGAGAATGAGCGAGCAGGATTTTCAGACTGACCTCCTGGCTTTGTTTTATTTAGCAGGACAGATGTAGCACTTGTTGCACATGTTGCAATGTTTAATTTGCTATAGCATGGTTTTGTTGTTTGGGTTTGGGGTTTGTTTGTTTGTTTTTTTGTTGGTTTTTGGTTTTTTTTTTTGACAGGGTAGTATCATTCTGTTCTAGAATATTGAAAGCGCGGGAAGTACAAATCAAGCACAGACTGACACATTTTAAAATATTAGTGTTTGCCAGAGCATCCTGCTCAAATTCTAATACAGGTACATATACTTGTTCTTAGCTATCCTGTTCCCAATAATTTGAGCTGAAAAATGATTCTAAACTTTCAGTCTAAATCATACAGACTAAATAAAGGATAAACTCTAAAGAGAGAGATAACAACTTATGGGCCTCCAATGCAATATGAAATAGAAGGTGAAGGATTTCAGACAGGATATTTTATTACATGCTACATGAGATGATCTGGCATCACAAATGTGGACGTGGTATAAACACAGAAATATGATAGTCATAGGAGTTATGGAGAGAAGTGTGGTCTGGTGGTGAATTTCTAGGAAATGCAAGTATGTATATTGTCTTTTTTGACTGTTCCTGCAGTTAAATTGTAAATGCAAACCAAACCGCACTTTCTAGAACTGTTGATTAAAAAGCAGTGCTGCCAGGCTCAAATGTTTTATTAAGTAAACATTCGTTCCTATTCTCCATTAAGGTACAAATTAGTAAAAATGGGTGCATGTTTGAATGTACTTTTTACCTGTAATGTTGTAATGGAAAAATGCTGCCCTTGGAAACCCACATCTTTGCATACAAATTGTGTAATTCTGTTTATGTGCTTATTTACGAGCATGTTTGTACATACAATAAATGCTCATGTAGATTTTGTGGATGCAGTGCTGATCTTGATGAAAAGTTGGTCCCAGCTATGCCAGTTACGGGATGAGTTAGTGGCAGCTATTCAACATTGGGAGAAAGAAAAAAAAGAGAAGTAAAAATAATCACAGTTTTTACAAGAAGAGCAATCACTGACACCCCCCTACCGCTCTCCCCCCCCCCCCCCCCAAAAAAAAAGGCAGTTTTTATGATAAAGCAATGTAGAAAACTGGAGTTCTTGGTTAGAAATGCTTCTGTTACAGGCACAGCCCTTTCCTTAAGAGATTTCTTTTGCAGAGAACTTCCCTCAGTCCTTTGGTGAAACTGTTCCATGCTTTTTATAATGGCTTGTTAGAGCGCACGCAGATCTGAATGGAACAGAATATTTTTGAACCCTTCCTGCTCTCAAGAAATATCCATAAAATGTACTGGCAACAAGTATGTCGCAACCCCGTCCTACACTTCTCCATAAAGAAAAGGATCATCTGCTGGGGTTACTGGTTTCTGTTTTAGGTGAAGTGGCAGAGTGGTGTAATGTGTTTCAGCTCTGGAGCTGACCATGATTTTGATTTAAGATTTTTATTTTACTGAGCAGGTATTTTTCTTTGTTTTTAATAGCTTCCTTGTTAAACCCTCATGAATTATTGGTCGTTGCCGTTGCAATTTGACATTCTTACATGCCCTCATTATACTCTGGCCTTTAGTTCAAACAATATTGCTTTCCATTGGACTCCATTCTGTGGATGAGTTGCTTTTCTAAAAAGGTCATTATCTGTAGGATCCTTGCCTCATTTGTTGAAGAAATTGAAAAAAGTATAGTGACTAATGCTAGAAACTAGAATGAAAAAAAGAGCTTCGTATGCAGACAGTTGAATGCTACCCTGGTGAACCAGGGGTGTTTCTTTTGCTGCTGCGTATTTCCTGTCTGATGAGGAGCCAGTCAGTTGGAATAGATTTTTTTATGAGCAATCACTTGTTTTCATGTTCCTTAATTTGTGGTCTGCATCTTGAGAACCTCAGTCTGATTTGCAGAAATGCAGAGCTTTCGCAAACACAGGTGAAATCAATGTATCACCTGTATTTTAAGCAGTCTCTGAAAAAAATCATGTGTCTCTGAGCAGTCAGAGTTATTGGAGATATTTGACATTAATCTTTCCGTACGTCATTTTCCCATTGTGTAAAATAGAGGTAATAGAAATACAACACCTGCAAAATGGGCTTCTGTGAAGTAAATTCATTCTTGTTTGTGAAGAATTCAGGTAGACGCTTAACGTAATCTGGTCATGTTAGATCAGCCCATGAGTAGAATATCAATGAATTCAGAAAATAACATGAAATAAATAAGGTACGGAGCCACACTTTGAGCTGTGAAGACCTTGCAAAGCATTGAATAACTGGTTAGCCAGCAAGCACCGCATGATGTGTGCTGAACAAGGGGAGTCTTATAGGAAAAAAGCAAGCTATAGTTTAACTCAAAATTGTGTCTTGCTTCATGAACAGAAGGGGATCAAATGAATAAGAAGGCAACCTGTTGGTGAAATATTGTTTAGGTGATATTTCAGTATAGTTTAATCCTTTTTAAAAACTTTCTTTTTTCAGTTACATTTATTTGTGTGATGGAAGCATATTGTTTGTTACTTCAGTGAGTCCATTCTTCCATCATTCCCACTGACCAGTATCTCATATTGAGGAAAAACGTGTAAAAAGGCTGTGAAGTTCTTGGTCTGTTGTATAATGCTGTATGTAGGATGATCAATAATCCCTCTGATTCTTCCTGCAGACTAATTTAAAGTCTGTAAAGTAAGACCAGTCTCTTATGTTAGCAGGAGGAACTGCATGTAGAGTACTTGGTAATTCTTGAATTGTTCCCATTTTGGGGCCTGTGGGGTAAAAAAAGAAAGGTAGACTCTATTTTCTGGATTCTTGTCATTCTCAGGATGCTTGTTCAAAGATTACTGCTATATAGTATAGACAGTTGTGTCAATGTTTATACATGTGTCTTTATACAGGTTCATTTTCAACAGCTGCTGGGCTGTTCGTCTGCTGACTGCGTCTGATCTTACCTGCAGTTTCTTACAGTCATTTCTGTTGGACTCGATAGCCGCAACAACCAAGTGTTATTAGCAACATTAGCTAATTCTGCCTCCTTCTTCAGGGCATTACAACGCACGCTCCCAAAGAGACCCTTGCAACATTTTATTGCTTAACTATTTTTCTCGGTTTTGATGAGGAAAAAGAAGATATTTTCTGCTAGGTTAGTTCAATCCAAGCAGCGAGCTCTGGGGAATTGCACTGTGGTGGTACGGGGAGCCCAGCTGCCCTGACCGTAGCGTTGATAGAATGGAACAAGGGTCTGCATATCAAGCCCTGCAATTTACTTAAAGTGCTGATGGAGGTAGGTTTACTCTTACACGTGACAGATGAGCCCTGCAAGTCTTGCCATGGTCACTTAAAGCATCATCACCCCCAGCATTACCCTGAGCGTTGCTCTCCCTGAGAGTTAGGATGGCCTAACATAGCGGTCGGCATAGAGCAGGTGCCCACCCTTCGGCCGCTCCAGTTAGCGTCTGGCATTTTAGCTCAAAGCCACAGTCACTGGCAGAGTACAGGGCAGTAGCTTTGCACTGGAGCAAAGGGCTGTGGGCATGTGTTTCCTTTTGCCAGTTCCTCTCATCAGGAGGAATATACACAGGTGGTAACACTTTACATCAGCACGGTGTTATTACCGAAGGATATTTCTGAAAGTGTTAAAAGACCAGTCTGTGCACTAGATCACCTCCAGTTTGGGAACATTTTCCCTTCTGCTGGCTTTGCTATGGTGGCGGTAGCCTCTGGAAGAAGGACAGAGCAGACAAGTCATAATTTATGCTACAGCAGCAAAGTTCACCAGAGCACCTCGTATATGAGGGGCCTTGAATGCCCTAAAATGAAGGCAGCATAATGCAGAATGTTGCAGCTAAAATCTCTGGGATCTTAGGGCAAGGGCTTAAAGCACATTAATGTGTATTTTTTCTGGGATTTCTTTGGTTGTGTTAAACTTACCTGAATGAGTTTTAATTCCTGCCGGGGAGGAACTTTTGTCTGAAGACCGTAGAAAATGTGCATGCTCTTCTGGAGATGGTCTTCTTAAATGTGCAATTACAGAAATGCCTTCTTTAATGATTTTAGGAGAAGAATGCACTTTCCAGATCCCTTCATTTTCCTTGATTGCTGCTTCGCCTTCACCATCTGCCCAACTGTGACCTTCTTTCTGGGTTGGAAGTGCTACAGGATCTTTCCTTCAGACCTCATCTGCCTCATTTTGAAGTGTTTGCTGAAGTGGTTCATGCACTTCTTGGCAAGAGATCACTCCCTGACCGTGTGACTTGGTGGATTTGTGACACCTGTCTCTTGCTGTTTCATCATATGTTGCAAACGTTTTCATATGAGAGTGGAATCACTGGTGGGAAGTATGGACTGCGTTAATGAGTTCTGTTTCACAGCTGATCCATGTTTAATGACTGACGTGCATATGTATTTTAGTTTCACTTGTCCTGTCTTATATCTGTTGCTGTTTTCTGTCACACTCCCACCTTTTGCTTTTTATGTGCGTACCAAGAAACAGATCCAGCTGGTCTAGCAATTAGCTGCTGCTGAAAGAGGCAGAGACAAGGCAGTGTCCCCTGCCCTGGCTGTATTGCACATTCCCACTGCTTCCCTCTTCTGTCCCTCAGTCTTTGGTTGTCAAGTAATACGTAACAAACAAACCAGTTAATTTCATGTTACTTGGATCTAAAATTAATTTCTGAGATTATCTCATTATAACAATTTTTCTGTGGAGAAATAAGGAATTGGAGACAATTTCTTACCTGTTTTGGGCTCCTTTAACGTAGACAATACAGATCCACTAACTGGTTTTATTCATCACAGAATGGTAGAGGCTGGAAGGCCCCTCTGGAGATCGTCTACGCCACCCGCCACCTCAGAGGACGGTCAGCTTGAGCAGTTGGGTTTTGAATATCTGCAAGGATGAAGGCTTCACAACCTCTCTGGGTAACCCATGCCAGTGTTTGACCACCCTCACAGTAAAAAAAGTTCTTTCTAATGTCTTAAAAATAAGTGTTTTCTTGCATTTAAGGCATTTTCTTATGTTTAAGCTTATCTCAAGCTTACAGATCTGTCTGCTTGTAAATCTTAAATGATTGTATATTTTCTCTGTACTTAGGTTTTTGTTCCTAAACATCCCAAGATAAAATGAAGGAACTACAAATGCCACAGCACATATGAGGACACCCACTGGATATATGGGTTTGCTTCCATGTGCATTTTACTGAGAGCTCTTTTGAGAGAACAAAAGCCCTGCAAAGATCTAAGCAGGTGCTTCATTTTAGATACTGAAAGCAATTCTTTGAACTTTTTTTTTGTCCAAATAAAGATCAAGGGAGTGCAATACTTTGTTTATAAATATGTACAGTTAGTTTCCTGTAAGAAGTGAGCACCTGTGTCTGGCCTTAGCTTATTGAAAGCCAGAGTGCTGTTAGAGCATTACACATTGGAAGACCATTCTGGTATCATGCTTAAAGTTCATGATCTGCAGGTTAGACTACTGTAATTTGATCAGAGTTTTCCTTTAAAATGGTCTGGGAGCTATGGCATTAACAAATGACATCTGTCTGTTTTGTTGAGGGAAGGTAATGCAACTGCTAGCTCTTACCTTCTTCCAGTGCTCTTACCTTCTTCCAGTGCTATTGTCTGGCAACCCAATAACTACAGGTAAAAATTCTTATTCCTGTGTTTAAGTAGATGTTAGTAGTCTCCTTCCTGAAAAATCTTTTCTTACTGGCTGTGGCTAATTATTCCTCACCTAGATCCAGAGGCTGTCTCTGAGTGAGGAATTGGAAAGAGTCAACATAGTTCAGAAATCCCATTTATGTAATACTTTCCAAATCCTTTTGTTACTATATTTAGAACAGAAATAATTTATTTGGTTAATTACAATCACTTCTATCTTTTATCATAATATTTTGGATTATTTCTTATTGTTTTGTAGGATGCTTTGCTTTGCTGTGAGAATAGCTGATTTCCTGGCTAAATGTAGTTTTAATTTTTATGTAACTAGCTTAATAGCCATGGCTTCCACAATCTGTATTTTGATAGCACTATGACAGTGCAGGTTATATCTATGCCAGTTAACAAATCCTATAGTGTTCTGTGGCTGAAAACGGACTGAGACATGCCCAACCTGTTGTACTGCATTCATTCTGGTGACCTGCCCCAAAAGTTATTTGACACATCAGTAAAGAAGAAATACTGAAAGCAGCTGGATCCAGTTTTTGTGATGTCTCTGCCTGCCCAGCCCCTCTGAACAAAATATTTTTCCACAAAAAAGAATTATTGGGTAGGATAAGAATTGTGTGGTATGAATGCACAAGTCAAATTTCTTTAAGACGAGAAAGCAGTTAATGCCTCCCAATAGACAATACAGAGAGACATCGTGGATGAGATAAGGTTTCTGCCCTGTATGAAATTGTTAAGGAGAGAGCTCAGCCATCAACACAAGAAAAAGAACCTGTACAAAGAAGGTAGGGTGACTGTATCCAGCTGAAATATTAACAAACTTGAGAGTGCTATGAAACATGAGATAAGAATGGGGTGGGATTGGGAGTCTCACACGGTCATTAAAATGCTCTAAAACCAGAAGTTGTGGTTAGAGATTCTTTTCCTATGTGTGTATCTGTTGCTTTCTTGGTAAGTTGTCTCAACAAGGGGTTTAAGTAGAGTTTCAGAGTGCTTGTGTTTTTGGTTGGGCTGTGCAGAGAATGTGTCAGGAGATCTTAAGGTGCACGGTGGTACCCACAGTCCCCAAAAGGAGCCTCTGTGGGTCCTTTAGAGCCAGAGTTAGAGACAGTGCCTCATATTCATCTGGAAGTCCTTAACAGACTTGCCTCCATAGCCAGGAATGGGCCTAGATTGTCATGTTAACTATCTTAGAATGTTGCTTTATTTTTTTAATAAAAACTATTATACCAAGGTAATCTTAACTGTCAAACTGGGATGTGTATACTTTGCATTGTACCTGGTTTCCTTTTATGTAGTTTGTCATGAACAACCTTGGCATGACTGCGTCCTAGGTAGTAAATATATTCTGGCATAACTAAAGCAGTTCCACTTCCCTCGCAGGCAAAACCTCAGAGGTTGTGTCTCTGGAGGGAGATGCTGGAACTGACCCAGAAGTTGCCAGCTGCTGATTGTCTGTTAATCAGTACGTCGGGCACCATCTTTCTGAAGCACCATTCCTGACCACCTCTGTATTAATATATTTACAGTGACCTGCTCTGGTCCATAGGTCATTACCTTGGCAATTGTAAAAAATTAGTTATAAAAAATGACTGTGTTTTTTTCATCTTATTTTTTAGCTCATTATATGTGCTCAGCTAAAAACTAAGGAGTCGGGGAAAGCACTTTGAAGGCTTGTGTTTCATCTATGTGAAAATCCATGTAAAACAATATAAATTACTTAATTCTTAACAATGTAGCTGACTTCCGTTAGTGAGGTATCCATATGGGATGCACTTCTGAGGATATACCCAATTAGGTCTGCTGCCACAGCCAATATTTATGGACATAAATTCACCAATCCTGATCTTGTTGCTGCCACTGAGTAGGGAGATTGTTTGTCACTGAAGTTTTGGACAGGCACAGAAGCTTGGTTGTGTAATTAAAGTTGTAGCATCTGCACAATAGTTATACACTTAAAATTACTGTGCCTCAGTGTCACCTCCCTCTATTGATCTTCAAACCAGCACAAAATGGAATTGAAAATACAAGCAGTTCAGGCAAAATTTCCATTAAGGCCATAAAGACTACAGGATACTGCAGGGTTTCTAGTGCAGGAATGTTGTAAGAGGTATCTTAATATTATGTGGTGGGAAAGGACATAAATCTGTAGGGATAAAATGAAATTATGCATAAGCAGTTGGCCTCTGCAGAAGAAGAGACGTAGGTTGTAAACTCTTTGGAAAGCCCTTCTCCCATGCCACCAAACCATTTAACTACGGTGTATTCTTTGGGGAATATTAGAGGCGCAAAAACTAGCCTGGGCATAACTTTATGTAAGGGATAAATGAAATACAACTATTAAGTCTCTACTCTTTGGATAATAAAGTCCCAGTTTGCATTAACAAGGTGGAACTGGATCATTTCTTTTGGAAAAACACTTGGATCTTTTTTTTCTACTTTTTACAAAAAAACGTGTAATGTTTCAGGTGGCTGCTGCATTCTGTATTTGAGCCTTTATTTGAAAACAGATTCAGGGATAACAAATTCTAGTATAAATATTTGGGGAATACCTTGTTTATTTCCAGGACAAATATTATTAAATGGATTTGGAAGAGAACCATCCAAAGATGAATTTTACCAGTAACAGAAAAACTTTCTAAAAGGAGTGCTTCTCATCAAGCATAACCATACTGCCTAAACAGATGCGCTTAGTGAGATGACTGACCTTAAATCTAGCCATAACAGAAACTTGTATTCCTCAGTTACTCGGACGGTAGATTTAATTTGACAACTTACTTTGTTTATGATAAACTCCTTTAGGAGTGAAGAGGTATTCCACGTCGGTTCCTTCTCACGCGTTTCGCTAAGCGGCAGTGTCCATTTTATAAGGGGCTATTGCAAATCAAAATGAGCCTGAAAAAGAGTCTGGGCTGTACCCAGCCTCCCAGGCAGGGCTGGCTATGACAGCACCGCGTTGCTGTGGGGGAAGGATTTTTTTTGGGTGATGGCTGTGCAGGGGCAGCGAAACAGCGCTGCTGCCAGAGCCTGGGGTGGAGCAGGCAGGACCCCTTCCTGGGGCCGTAGGGCCTGTGGTGGCCACGCTGGGCTACGGGGGCTGGGGGGTACCTGTGCAAGCCACTGGTCCTGGACTGCGTCCTTCAAAGCGGCATCACGGCGCTTTCCACCTCCTCTTCTTGTACCCTAGGAGTTGCAGCAGGGAGTTTAGTTCTTTGAACATGGTGGGGGGCGGGAAATAAAGAAAAGCAGTGGTTGGGGGAAAACGGGTTGGTTGTGGCAAGGCGGCGTCACGCTACGCAGGGGTAGGAGCCCTGAGGTACCGACTGCTCTTTGAAAGCCTAATGGAAGTCTCCTGCTGCAGCAGAGCCCAGCCTGCCAGGGGAGCAGCGGGTGGGTGGGCGAATGACGCTCGGCCCCTGGCAAGGGCAGAGCCCACCGTGGCCCTCCCGGGGTAAGCGGAGATGGGTGCGGGCTGGCCAAGGGTGGGAAAGGTCAGGCTCCGAGTGGGAAAACAAATCCATGTCCTGCACCACTTCTGAGAGAGGATCCTTCTCTTCCTCGTTGCTTGCTTTGCCTTTCAAAGGACTGATGTGTCGTTTCTGACACCTTGTACCAAGCCCCAGATTTAGTCTATAGGGGCAGAGGTAACTTTTGAAAGGAATGAAGTGTCTTACAGCCAGCAATGCTGCCTTCTCCGCAGGTACAACTGATTCCTATATAAGAAGGGGGGCAGAGCCGAGCAGGGGTGTGCAGGCTGGGTGGTGTGACTGCATGCTTTAGGCATTACACCTCTCTACGGTTCCATCGCTGGATCACGCCCCTGTTCCTCTGTTAGGTGGCAGGGGTGTATTTCTATTGGGGATTTGCAGCTGGAAACAAACGCCATGGTTTAGCTATGTCTGGGGAGAGCTTTCCAGGCAGGCTGGTGGGAGAGGTGTGATTAAAACCCTGGTGTGCTTTACATCAGTTCCTAATTTTTTTGTATGATCCTGTGCTCAACGAGGCAGTGGGAGAATTAACGCATTTAAATGGTGCCTTCATTGGCATGGCTTGCATGTGTTTTTGTCATGTTGATCTGCCCTTTCTTTTTTGCCCGGAGGCCACCCGGCTGCTGGTTGGTGGACGTCCTCAGGTGCAGGAAGCGGACAGCACAGGAATTCAAAGTTGCTTCTGACAGTCCAGCAGTTTCATGGTCAGTCTGGACGGCCCCAGAAAGCTGGGGGGGAGGGCAGGTGGGTTCTGGTCATGAGCAAAAAGCATTGTCAAGCTTCCAGCCTTACTGAACAGTTTATGTTTTTTAGTTACTTCACGAGAGAAAGGAGCAGAGTGTGGGAAGGTGATACTGGAGATATCACCTATGATTTAGGGTTGCACGGCTACAAGTCAGGGGGTCTGAAGGCTGCCTGTGTATGAAGACTATTGGCACAAAGTCTGGGAATCGTGCAGAGCTTCAGGCATGTCCCGCCTTATGCAGAGCCAGAGAGCAGCCCGAGGGCTATAACAAACCAGTCAGACTCAACTAAAAGTGGAACTATTTATGGGAGGTTGTCTATTTTCTCTTGTGACTCGTGGATGTTGTCTGTTGTTCACCCAGGCTCTGAGCCCTATCAGTTTGCACTTAAAATAGCTTTCCCAGGTTTTCAAATCTGCTGTTTTCCCAGAGGAATGTCTGTTCCTGGCATGTAGCCCTCCTTCTCTTTCATCATACTGAAAATCGTCTCGCTCACTGAGTGTTGGTAGCTTCTGGTAGATGACCAGCAGCTTAAAGTGCCGACTGCCAGACCCCTCCTCTCTGCCTTCGGATCGAGGGTGTTGTGGTTCATTTGATCGTACCTTTTCTGATGCCCCGTGCCTCCAGTTTCTTCGTCACAGCCCCTGCCACGATCCTGAAATATCTTGCCAAGTAGAGAGCGATGGAGGAGGTTTGCCTTCCTTGCAGTCTGAGGCAGGTGGCACCAGGAATCACAGAAGCAAGTGCATGCAGAAAGGGTGGTGTTGCGGCATGCAACGCCTACGGGTATCCAGTTCTCATATGCCTAATTGTCACGGACAATGCCTAAGCGCATGTGCCAAAGCAGTCAAGATCAAGCGCTGTTTTTACATATACTCTCCAACTTAGCCAAATACTGTACTTGCAAGGAGATTTTCTCAAGAAAATCTAAAGGATTAGACTACATAATATCCATAAGTGACATTTCAAATACACAGCACTTTGTTTAACTTTGTAATTAGTAGCTGATATAGGTACTATAAAACACAGCTTTCTTGCGTGGGTTTTTTAATAGGAACTTAATTCGCCATCTTTGAAAAAGCTTGATTCTGTATGATTCTGCTCTCAGAGAAAGCCTCACACTTATATAATTTTTTGAATCATTCAGAACTGCAATGCATTTATATATTTGTTACTGCAAGTGTGCCATGGCTAATGACCGATGGCTAATTTAGTTGTTGTCTCTTACGTTCTGTTATCGTCACTTCAGGTCAAAGAGATCAAAGGTCTGGTATTTTAAGAGATTTGGCACTTCTAGATAAAAACATTTTGCATTCCATGGATGTCCAATCTCTAAAGATAAGTAGGGAGGAATACGGTAAACCCCTGATATCTCTGTGGAAAGGATAGTCGGAATGTAATTTGTATAATTACCTTGCATGGTAGTTGTTTGCATTAGTCAGCATACCTTTATTTTTGTTTTCTACTTGTTATAAAGCCTTTTGCACTTATTTTTTGTACTGATTATATGAACATTTGATGCCTGCTGCTGTGAAGATGTTGTCATTGAAACAATTGCTTCCCGAGCACTTCAGTTCTTCAGGCAGAGTCCTATCAATGATAATAGCTTTTGGGGCTTTAAACTGAAGTTGTTTTAACATACGGTAATGCTACTTGATAGTTTCCTCTGGGAATCCCACCCACTGTGTTAGCTGCAAACAGCTATATGAAGAATGCTGTCCTCATGGCTCAAACACTTGTAATGCTGTCCCACCCAAACTAACCTCAGCGTGCGAGTGACTTCTAATCCGCAAATGAGATAAGCAATGGAACTATATGTTAGTGTCCCTCTGATTTAAAGGTATTTCCTTCAGCCAAGTTAAATAGTAACTTTCTTTGGTTTACTCTTAATAAAAATACAATCATATAATTATAAAAAGACAGATGTTCAGTCTCTTGTTGTACAAAAGAAACGCATTGCTGATTTGCTCTGAATGGGTGGTATAGAATTCTGTTAGTACAATCAAATAAAATACAGAGTGTGAAACGATGCATTTTCCTAAGTGAAGGAGAAAATTGCCTTACATTAGGTGAAACGTTAATGGCAATTTCACTAAAATGAAATCTTCTTAGTGATGCAGTTCTTTCTAGCTGCACTGTAATTTTAAACTAGAAAGCATCCTAGCATGATAGCAGGACTGTTTTTAAAAACTATCAATTTTATCATGCATGTGCATGGTTTGCAAAATTCTGGAAGTGTCTGAAGTTATCCCATCATGATAATGCAGGATTTTTTGGATAATTTCTTCTGTAATGCTTCTCCCCCTCATTTCGATACTGCTGCTGCTAGCGTTTTGTACCAGATGCCGTTCTGTCATGAAAGCAACTGCTTCCTAATTTTTTGTGCCTGAAAACTTGTCTACCTTTCCTAAGTGTATGAGTTGGTCCAATAAAATCTATTTCACATTTCTTCAAATCTTGCCCCTTTTCTATCATTAGGCCATCCCACCAAGATTACTATTACGACTACCTTTATACACTCCATGCCCCAAATACTCCATTGTTGTTTTTCCGTAAATACAGCGCTGTCCTTAGGTGTGCCAGATGTGGTTAATGGAGGTGTGTGACATGGATTCAGTGCTATCTTATGCATTTGCTATCTCCACCCCCTGGGGAGTCTGACTGCATTTATATTCCTATGGAAATCTGTAAAAGCGGGGTCAGATAATAATACTGGCCTCATTGCCTACACATACATAAGCAGAGAGAGAGAGAGAGAAGGCCTCTTCCAGTTCAAAGAAATAATAGGTATCTGCCTTCTCTGTAGAATTAGAGAGAAACCAGTGCATGATAGGTAAGAAAAATATGAACTGCTTGTTATCAGCTGGTAATATTGCTGTTTCTCTCCCCTCGCATACAGCAGCAACCTGGATGGATGGAGGCAACAGCCCTTCCCCTGTTTGCAAGGGAACTTTGCTCTGTCCTGGGCAGTCCAGGTGTTTGGCAGCTCTAGGTTGGTATCTCAAGCTTTGGGTGGGATTCCGTTATCTAAACATAGCCCTGTGGTGCCAGCAGAGATGCCTCGGGTGCCTATAGGTGTCTCCTCAGCCCAATATGTCACCTCTTCTTGGGTGGCTAAATAGGACTGGATACCAATGTGTATGTTACTAAATCCTTTTCCCATGTCTGAAAATAATATGCAAAGACAAGAGCAGTTTGAGGTCACCACCACTGGTTTTGTTGCCTGGTTCCATTCAGCCATCTGCTTTAGGCTCTCATTCTCATCACATGTCTTCTGTGGTGCACTTTTATGCTTGAGTAGGTATTCTGGTGGTCAAAAGGAGCAATGCTTTTACTTTCTTTGCTCTTGGCATCACCCTCCCACTGCTCCTGTTAGTGCTGAAGCAGTTGGCTTTGGAGTCAGCCGAACAGCAGTATTGGAGAAACAGACCTGGTAGGAACAGGCAAGTGAGAAAGGAAAGCGTCTGTTCAGCTGGCAGCTACCCTCTGGCTCAGCCCCATCACAGAACTGCCTGGTTAGGTACCCGCTTGGCCCTGCAAGTTGTCTTGTCTTTGACTCTACAAATCCAAAGTAACTGAGCTGTTCAGGAACAAAGGCTGTAAAAGGCAAATATCGTCTGAAGATAAATCAGGCACAGTCAAAGGAGATGGGGAATCTTCCAAGAAGATTAAATGAATCGGAAAGCAGACCCTTTTGAGGATGTATTGCAACATATGTTCTTTGACAAAATTCTTCCCCTAGAGCCCCCTGGCAATCTGCAGACCTCCCCAGACTAAACCTAAGAGCCTTCCTGTAAATAAAGGGACAGGCTCTGGGAGGCAATCTGGACCTCTGTGAAAAGCCTCTTTGTGCCAGTCTGTGAGGGCTGGAAACCTCTTCGGCAGCAGAACTATGGATGCCGACAGGAACAGCTCCTCCACTGGTTTGTCTCGCTGATGGGAGAGTGAGTGGCTGGCTCTGCTGGTGGCTCTGAGACCCTGTACCCCGCAGCTGGGGGAGACTGGCAGAGTTACTGGGGCATCTGGCAAATACGAAGCTTTACGCAGCATTTGGGGCTCACTCTCCCTAACCGCTTTCTGCCTCTCCTGGAGCAGGAAGGCAGATGGTTTCCAGCTGAAACAGTTGATTGAAAATTCCTGCTAAGGAAGAAAAAGTAGAGGCTTAACTCTGGTAAAGACTCTAGCGATGGGCTGGGGTCAAAACTAGTGAGGCCAGGGCGTGGGCTGGTGCCGTCCCACTGCGCATGTTGTCTGTGAGAGATGCAGAGATGCTTCTGCCGCTGTCAGGCCAGGGGGTGGTGAATCAGGGATCCTCACCGCTTCCCTGACTGTTCCCTTCCCGCTGCACCAAGTGAAGCTCAGGAAAAAATCAGAGCTCAGCACAGAAACCAAGCTGAGCATGGTTAGTGTTTGGAGAGAAGGCCCCGTAAGGAGAATGCAGAGAGCATCTGAATCACTTCACCACCCACAGTAATACTCTACAAATAAAGTTGTGTTGTTTAGTTATAAATTTCATGCTGGAATGGTGTAATCTTGAATGTATATAGGGGATAGTACCCCCAAATTAGTATTACATCAATTATTAGTGACAGCTTTGGCTGAATTTGAAAGTATATCCAAAAGGTGAAAAGCAATCCTTGGACTACCAGGGTGTCTGGATCAGCCCTAGGACTTGTAGGCTTCCTCAGGCATTGTTGAAAAGGGTTTGTTTTTCCTTCATTTTTCATATTCGAATTTGGTAACATTTCTTTCCTGTTGCTAGTGTTACCATGCCTCTGTTTATTGGTTGCTATTCCTAAAAACGAATCCAGGCTTAGGCTTTCGTGGGAAAAAGTGGAGTGGGGAAATGGAGGAAGGCCCTTTGGAAGATTTGTGTCATTTGATAATGTTACAAATGAGGCCAACAGCTATTTTAAAAAGAGTTATTCAAGTGGTTTATTTCTGGCAGAAATGGAGGAGTCCAAAGAAACCCTTACCCGCCTTGTTCTAAGGCTCGGGATGTTCTGCCTGTTGTGTTTCCCCCTCTGCCGCATACTTTGTCTTCTGCGGGTGTCAGTGGAGGGTTTCATAACATGGCTTATTTCACTCTCTCGCTCCAAGATCCGGGTGCAGCTTTTCACTTTGCACCTCTATAAATAAATCATCAGTTTTTACAAATGAATCATCTATTGTTTGGGGTGGCAGAATATTTTAATGGCATCTAAGTTAAGAATCGTGATCATTTAAATGTTTGTTTTGTATTTTTATACATTTTTTATATATTTTATATATACATTTTATACATTTATACATGAAACATTATTATTAATTTATTTTTATTATTATTAATTTTATATAACATACTTTATTATTAATTATACATTTATACATGAAACAAACTTGCTGTAGTTACAATTTATGTCCAAAGAGGTATAAAGAAGAAATAGGACAAAAAGCCTAGGTGATCTGCAGTTGTAACAGAGACACACGCATCCTCAGTATTATTATTCATGACTCTTGGTGTAACCGTGGGACGGAGGAGTCACATTCTTTGGCAGCTGAGGTGCTGGGCACTGCTGAAACACAGGACTCAGATGGCCCAAAGCTTTTACCTGACAAGAAATAACAAATGGAGGCAGGTAGCAGAACACAAGGAAACAGCGAAATGTTAGGATGTGAAGAGATGCTTATGTGCCCGGAGCTTGCCTGGTGTTCTAGCTGTATCTGGTCATCTCAAAGCTGTTCCTGCTCCCTGCAGACCTTGCCACAAACAGAGCTGGAGGCAGTCTCGCTTGCAGCACATCCACCTCGATATTGTGGTGGGCTGTGGACATCCCATAACGTACATCTCGGGGCCTACTGTTCTAATATTTCTCTCTGTGCTGTATTAAGATCATATAATTGAGGCTTTGCGGATCCTTTCTGGCAAAGACGACCCTTTTGGGCTCAGCACTGCACTGGGAGACATCCAAGGTTTTGCTTTCCTCTCTTTTTTGGAGTGGGACCTCCAGGATCAGTCGTGCACCTCATTCCATACTCAAAATAGCAAAGCTCTTTCTGTGGAAAAGTAAACTCTCCCAGTTCCCGAGGAAAGAAATACTACTGAATAGTGCTATGTGGACTTCAGTACCGCATATGTGTCAAGGAGGACACACTTCAAAGTACAAAAGAAATAATTTAAAGATTGTTTAAGTTAATGAACGTGATGGATTAAACAGGAGTAAAAGCATTTCTCCTGGCCAGTGCCACCAGCTTGGCTGAGAGTGGGTTGAGAGGCAGGGTTGGCTGCATTGGGAGGGCAGAAACACACACGGGTGTAGGACATAGGGGTGCCTGGGATTGTAGGGTCCCGGGCTCAAATGGAATGTCTACGTGCTCATTGAATCCCACCCACAGAGTCCAAGGAACGTGTCTCAGGGAGTTTGGTACGCACAAACACTTTAAACAAACACAGTGATGAAGGGAGGGGGGTGGAGGGTGAGCCCGCAGGGGTCTTTGCTGGGAACTGCGCTCTTGTATTTAGCAGCTTCAGCAAAACTTTCCCATCAGCATTTGCATCCCTAGCACGTCATACACTCGCTGAAACCAGTTTCCTACTGCACTCCCCTTCCTCACATCCCTTGTCAGGACCGTTTCTGGTCTGATGCTGGCAAAATGTTGCCAGCTGGTGATTGCTACTTCAGGGCAAGGACAGATCATTTTATATTTCATAACGAATGTTGCACAGGATTTGCTAAAATTGAGTTTCATTCCCAGCTAGCTTCCCCAGTTTGGTTTACTGTTGTCTTTTTTTCATGTTCATGGCATCATGTTTCAGACTAGATTTAAGCTCTGAATTTGCCAGGGCTTGGATACATTTGCATTTTAAATATACATCGGTCCTTTTAACAATTGTTACAGCGTCTGTCAGCTCACATTCACAGAGGTTTCAAACACACCTTACGTCCTGGGCCAGACACGAGCTGTATGGTTGAGGGACTTTGTTGCTCTGTGTTTACATACTGTTGAGCTCAATGGCACCTGATCGTCCCTGAGCGAGCCCTTTGGTGCTTCTGTGCTATAAATAATAGTGTCGTCCTGTACCTGGTAAATGTTTTTAAGACAAGTGCCTAACTGCTTGAAGTATAAGTGCTCGGATATTATGTTACAATTACATTGTAATGGTGTAGTACAGCAGATACTCTTAAGAAGATTGTTGCTCTCATGAAATTTCTCTGGAAATCATGCGAGTAAGGCTTTATTTTCTGAAATGCAAAGTCCACATACGAGTTCTTTCCCAGCAAGGCCGAACTCCAGCATTGCTCCCTTTTCAAACGCTTGGCCTCTGCGAGTCACCTCCAGTTAGATACATCAGTGATGTATTAAGGGTTTTTGTTGCTCCCTTATTTTCTTCTGAGAGTAACTCCAAAAAAGGCTTTTTCAGAGTAGGAAAATTGTTTCAATCATCCTTTCATTCAGTTTTGTGGTCTCTTTCTTCATTTCAGTGATTAAGGACTTGGCAGGGCTGGTCTTCTTTTTTGGTTTGGAAGATAGCTTTGGTTTGGAACATCCCAAAATAAATGATGTCCAAAAGTTTCCTCTTTGTCTGCTGTGATTTCAAAGCAATTTTTGTGGCTCAGTTCAGGACTGCCTAATAGAAGAAAATGGAGCAATAATTACTGCCTGCAGAGCTTCTAGCACAGCAGTTATTCAACTAGCTGCAAAATAATTTAAGGAACCAGCGAACGTCTCTCAGAAAATTTCTTGTTCTCTTAAGAACTGTATACTTTGAGCCAAATGCTTTTCCTTGAGCTGGGCACGTAATTCCCATGGCAGTTAGATGGCAGCCGTGGCCCCAGCGTGCCAGGCATGGGAAGAGCAAGGGCACCGTTTGCAGTCCTACCTGTCTGAGGTGTGACGCTCCCCCGTCAGCTCTGCCCCTTGTGCTGCATGTTGTGGCTCCCCATCGCTTCTGGAAATCTTAATGATGCAGTCCTCTCAAACCCTGCCAGTGACTAAAAAAAAAAAAATCAGAGTACTCATGCCTCTGGGAAACCCACCACGCTCACTAGGTTCAGACCTCAATCTTGGCCCTGGCTGCACAAAGCAGACGGAAGGCTGCCCTAACGGGGCGGCCAAGATTTCCTGCTCACGCAAGGGAAATTTCGCAAGAAGCACAGCCAGCACATCGCCGGCAGCGCGGGGAGCGGGGCGGCCGGGTGAAGCGGCTGATCTCTGCCCTGGGCCTCGCTGGGGGCAGCCCCACTGGTGCCCGCCCCAGGAGGGACTTGGGAGGTGGACGAGAGGCTTCAGTCAAGATGATTTCAACCATTAGCTGAAATAGCTTTGACTGTGCCTTGTGATAACTGGCCCCAGTCAGGCCAGATTTATGTAAAATGAGTGTGAAAATGGAGCACGGAGATCTACAGCACAGCAGAGATCTACAAATGGGCTTTGTCAGATGCCACAACTTGCAGAGCATCTCCTTCCGTTTTACACGTGCAGCCACAGAAAACCAAGACACTGCAAAACAAACTAAAGTCTCTGGTGGGTATAAAACTTTAGTTACATAATTTATTCCATTGACTAAAAAGGGCTGTTCATTTGCTCAGAATTAAAAATTTACATAGACATCTGTAATGTTCAGAGCTAATGTTATCACGGGGGCTTTATTTGTTTTAGTTAAAAGCCAAAATCCTTGTCATTTCAAGGAAAGAAAAACCCACTTAGTGGTAGTAATTAGAAGATTTTTAGGCTCTCAGCACATTAACAAAACTCTACATGTTTTGGAAATAGGAGGCTAATGGTAGTCTTGTAAGCCCATACCGAGTTAGTTAAGAGTAGGGTTCCTAGGGGGTCTGAGGGCACACTCGCAGCGGCAGGTATGGCAAAACCCGGTCAAGCGTTCTCCTGGCTACAGGCTGCTCATCTGTGGTCGGGAAGCCGAACATGTTGAGGGTTTGCTCAGCTGCTACGCAGCGTCTGGACTGCAGCTGTCTTGCAGCTGGAGGGATCAATGCTGAAGCACTTCAGGCCTGGCTCTTGCATCAGTCTTGATAACCACCCATGTCCTCGTGTCATTCGGAGGGGGGCAAAAGCCACAGGCTGCCGAGTCTAGCCTATGGCAGAGTTTAATCGGGTGGAAAGTGTTTAGTAGGTCGGAACGTGGGACCCCGTCCATAGAACAGGTTTTTGCCGGTGCTTTTGGTGTCCCAGGGGGTACCATTATCCCAGTAAGGATGTTAATGAATGGTGTTTTCCAGCAGAGAGAGGTTTTATTAACATTTGTGCAACCTCATATGTAAAATCGTAACTTCTTAAGGGGTCAAGTCCAAAGCATCCACATTGATCATTTAAGAGGAAATGGCAAAGAAACGGTGACAGGTACCTAATCATTTGATCTAAAGTGAGGCAAACAAATGTAAAAAATAACAATCGTTTGTGAAAAATTGATTGGTTTTGTTCCTCTTTTGTGTTTAACTTGGTTTGTATTCATTCCATATTGGGAGGATTCACATGTAGTAAGGACTTAATTCTTAAGTTTGGTAAGAATAAACTGCACCTTCTCCCACTGCCTACCCCTAAAATAAAGACTTACAAACAAACACCCTTTCCATACTTCCCACCAATAACTATTTTTGCAGAGTGGTGAGTGCTTTCATTTTTAAAGTGTTTCCAAATTGTCTTTGTCCAACTATCATATTATTTCACTCAATAAATAATGCCCCTATGATGGAAGATGTTATTTCTTCCCCTACTGCACAGAGCTAACCAAGTTACTAAAATTAAGCAAGTTACCCAAGTTTCTATGTTGTGTTCACACAAGAACCTTGTTTCCTATTCTAACCCCTACCTGATAAACTTGCTGAAAAAGTTTATTTATTCTATAATCGTACAAGCATTAGGTATTTATGTGTCTAGCCACTAAACAAACCTATGCCAATGTATAGCATAGGCTATTCAAATGAGAATGGAGGGGCACTGAAAAAAATAGCCAGGAGTGAAAGAAATAAACAGAAAGGCTGAATAAATAAACAGAAAACAACTTGTGTTAGGAGTGACTTTGAGTAACAACGCGCACCCGCCCTTGCAGACGATCACCTCACAGTGTTGGCCAAAGGTTCCCGTCTTGCGCAGGCACTCTTGTTGTTGATGGTTTTCTTTTTTCCAATTCTCTGCTGCAGTTAAGAGAGGTCTGTTGGGAAGGTAAATTGATTACTATAATTGTTCATTAATGCACTCTTATTTAATGTACTTTTAGAGGTTCTATTCTTCAGAATGATGATAAATTACAGTAGCTTCAATTAATGTCACTGCAGCTAAAGGGATGTCAGCATTTCTATTAATACAGTGCAATTTTCTGGGGTTTTATAATGAAGCTATAAAAAATTGCTGAAACTTAAGATACAAGGTTCCAGTTTATTTCATGCACACAATATTCCCTTGAATCTGATCTAATCGATAGATACATCGAATCTAATGAGGTAAAAATAGAGTGGAGAGAATCTACTGACGGTACAGGTCCCAACTTGTAGAAATGGAAGTGTGCTAAGGGGAATACACTGCTTTCTGTTTAGGTTAAACAGAAAGAGGACACAGAACGGTGACGCAGGGACAGTCAGGAGGACCTGTGGCGGTGCAGGTGACGGGTGTTTTGCTCGGAGGACATCTTGCACCCCGGCCTTCTGTACGTACCATGCTCGCTCGCTGCCCTCTGCCCCAGTCCATCCCTCTCACTTTCTGTACCTGGTGCCCCCTGACGCCTGGTTAACTCCGTGTGGCCAAACAGGCTTGAGTTTATTAAGATATGTTACAGTGCCTGCCACAAACAGGCGCTAATTCTTGGAGGAGTTCGGAAGGAGCTTACACACAAAGGTGGCTGAGCTTGGAATAAAAATACAATCTAATGTTAAAATCAGATCCCAAACTAAGGAGTTGAGGGTAGAAAATGCTCTCCCACCTTTAAAAATTGTGCTAGGGCTGATTTGGAATATTTTAGTATCAGATAATTAGTTGAACAACAAAGATAGCTCTAAAGCACTTAGATTACAGCAAAAGAAAGGAAAAGGAACAAGATAACTATGTCCGCCCGGTGTACTAAAGTCTTTCAAAGGTACTGCCAAAGGAGTTGTAAATAAAACCGACCCAAGCTTTTAGAAAAACTTGGTCATTTTCCTCACAAGAGGAACATACGGAGAGAGAATGTTTGTTTAATATGTCTTTTTGTATATTTTTCTCTTTGATTAAGAGATCATGAAAATAGTAAGGGACTTGTACTAACTAGTTAGTGCAGTACATCAGCACCTAAGCACCAAGGAGCTGTTATTTGAATTCAGATGCAAGTTCTGCAGGAAAAAAAAATGTCTGCTGAGTAACAGCCTGCCCAATCTGTTAACTGAGAGTGACAACATGACAGGGAATGCAGAAAGGGACAATAAAGATACTCTACTTACAAAGCAATCCATTTGGTATCTAATGTCTTTCTGAATATGGAATGGTTTTCTGAAATCATGACAAAACATTGATGAATGGGCACACGCATTATTATAGCAGTCAGTCTCAAGGTAATGAGATACATGAAATTCCTAGTTATATCTTAATCCCATCAATTATGAGTGTATTCTAAAAATAGAAATGCTAAGAACAAAGAAAAGTCAAGGAGACAAGGTAAGATGAGCTCAGAGCCTCACAACATCATTGTTTTCATGCACTAAGGAATAAAGTATTTATTTACTTTGGTCAAAGTTCAAGGGGTCCACAACTTCTCAGCCCATTTCTTCGCAGTTTCTTTTTCTGTATTCCCCTTGTCTTTCCTTTCTTAACATCATCTGAAGGGTTCATGGACTTTTCCTCTCTTTTCCTAATTTATTCTGCATTATACAGAATGGTAAACCATGCCACACGATCCACATGATATTAATGGCCTGCAGCAACCAAGGTATTTGTAGATGAACGTAGGTTTTAGAAATATAACTGGGTGGAGACTTTGTTGTTTGAATTTAAAATTGTGCTAGTCATTATTTTCTAATTCTGCCAATCACTGGCATACAAAATTAGAGAGACCTAAAGCATACACATGTACAGAATATTAAAGATTAAGGTTTGGAGGGGTGTGTGTGTCCCCCCCTACCCCTGACGGACTTGTGCCTAAAGACCCAGATATAAAAATTATTGCCCTTGCATTGAGAAGCCTACAGTCTAAATAACTAGCTTGGAAAACTCAGGCTTTGATCTGCAGCTGAGTGAGGACGGCTCTGGAGAGAGGCGTGTTTGAAACACACCAGGAAAAAAATTCTCCTGCTTCCCTGAGGTAGTGTGCAGTCTCGTTATTCTATTACCTTTCTGCTGGCGCTCCACAGTTCAAAAAAGATAATGATGCTACTTCTGTCTAAAACAGAAAAAGAGTTAAAAAGAGAAAAAAGGAAATGCTGTCAGGTTAAACTGAAATGTGTTTCTTTCGAGAAATAATCCATAGGTGCTTTCAGAGCAAGGTTATATAAATCAGGACCTTGGGTTTACGCACCGAGATTTGAAATGGGATATACCAGCTCTCTGCTCCCACTTATCAGCTTGACTGCAGCTTTTAGTGATCGAAGTTATTGCTACCTGATAGCGGTCTTGGGTAACCTCCGTGAAATGGCTAATCCCCTCTTCCACTTAGCATTTCCTTGCATTAGGCAAGGCAAAGTGGCGCTTTGGGATCCCCGGGCCCCGCACTGCTGCTAGACACCCAGCAGTGAGAAATGACGATTTTCGTCTGTGCTGACTCTTGAGCAGGCACTGGGTTACACGGGTCGGTACATCTCTCGTCCTGTTCGTGGAAGACCTATATGAAAAGCAGCTGGGTTACATCTGGACTCCGGGCCTCCAGTACTTGGGTGGTTTTTCACCACTGGGCAATGGAAATCCAGCATGCAGAGGGAATGCACGGGATGGGGCGGAGGAGCCGTCTGTTCAGTCAAAAGCAGCAAGGCAGAAGGCAAGGAACAAGTGGTGCTCCCCTGACCGCAAACGTTATGTTCGTAGTACAGGTTTATCAGTATAACATAAACAAACAGGCATAAACACAGGCCATACCTTTCCAACAAAACCAGCCTACGGCTCAGCACTGCCTTACAGTTAGACAGTGATAGGTATTGATATCGGTGGGTTTATAGCGTTTGTCATCCATGATCTGCAGTTCTCAACAGATTCACAACATCAGTCATCACAACACTTTGGACACCTTATTATTAGCTCTTTACAAGTAAGAACCATTAATGACTTCATGCAGTGGTTTGGATTAAGCAGATCAAGGATGAATTAACCAATTTGCATCAAATCACGCAGGGAATCTATTGAGCAATCTGAACTAGGCATCTTTATCTTCGGGGCTTCTTTGACGTACAAAAATATACCGCACTGCCTGGGAGGCCCTGCCTCCTGGGATGCAGAACGGTGAGTCCCAGTCCCTGTTACACACGTACTGCACAGATCAAAGGTTGAGGAAAAAATGTTAAATGCAGTTAGAATTATGATAATAATAATAATTTACAGGTAGCTTGTTTTGCTTCTTTGAGGTCTCTCTTTTTTCCTTGGGGGAAATAGTAAAGTATGGGTAAATATCAAAGTTAGCTTAGGCTAAAATACACATAATCATTGTTTATTATTGTTCTCTGTAGTGCCTAGTAAACTCATGAGCTGTATACTGGTAAGAAAAAAGACTTTTGAAGAGAAATCTTCCTCATTTCATCGCTACCGATTTCTGTTCACCTAGAGATACAAAACGAATGTGTTGCCAAGCCTGGGCTCCCTCCTTTCTTCTAGCTAATAAATTCTGCACCTTCTTTTTTGCAGATTGTGGGCCAGTTTTGTTATTAAGGCAGTGAGGTGCTTGACGATGGGAATGCATCTAGCCTTGAAAACCTTTCGGGCCGTACGGCTGAGGCCTGGCAGGTGACGCTGAGGAATTACTCAGCTACGGTTTCTCTCTGACATCGCTGAAACGTCAGACTAATGCTTACCAGGACAAATATGCGCCGCGTGTTCAGCAACCTTACGGCATAGGTGAGTGAAGACGACTAGCCTGAGCAAATAGGAGTTCGGTCATTCCCGGACTGCAAACGCGGCAATAAACTAAGTAGCGTGAGCTAAATATTTTACTAAGGTAGATGTCTGGTCATAGATAAAAATGACTACAGGTGCCCGGCGCTGCGCGCTTTCGCCGGCCGGTAGCGTTCTTTGCTCGCCCCGCTGCAGCCCACCCGGGACTGCGGCTCTCAAGCGGCCCTGAGGTGGGGCTGGGACACCCGGCCGAGCCAGGCGAGTTTTGGGAGCGCTATTTCCCGCCGTCAGGCGCGCAGACGCCCCGAGTGCCCCTCCAGCTTTGCCACGCTCCCTCGCCGCGCCACTCGGGCGCTCACGGGCGGGCCCCGAAGCGCTGCGCGACCGCGCTTATTTGGGGGGAGGGGGGGGAGGAGGAAGGGAAAGCCAGGAGCGGCGGGAGCGCCCGGTGAGGCCGGCGGGGCCCCGAGGGTTGGAGCGGAGCGGAGCGGAGCGGAGCGGCGCTGACCCCACCGGGGCCGCCCCCGCCGCCCGGCCCCGCCGCTGTCCCGGGCGAGGCCCGCGGGGCCGGGCCGGCAGCCGCCCGCGGGCGCGGCGCGGGGGCGTGGCCTGGCAGCGCCCCGCCCCTCTCCGCCCCGCCCCGCCCCTCCGGGGCCCGCGGCGGGCGCAGCCCCGCCCCTCCCGCCCCCTCGGAGCAGGGGCCGCGCGGCCGGGGCGGCTCTCCCGCAGCCGCGGCGCTGGCCCGGCGGACAAAGGGGCGCCGGGCCCGGGGAGGAGCCGCAGGGCCGGGCCGGGCCGGGCCGGGGGGCGGAGGAGGAGGGGGGCGAGGGCGGCGGCGGGGGACAGCAGCGGCTCGCACAGAAAGTTGTGGGTCCGCCAGCGCAGCGCCGCGGGAGCCGCCGCCGCCGGCGGGGGACGGGGCGCGGGGAGGAGCCGGGGCGGGCCGGGCCGTGGGGAGCGGGACCGCCTCCCGCCGCCGTGTCCGAGGGGTGAGTGGCGGCAGCGGCGGCGGGTCGCTGTCGGGGGCTGCCCCAGCACCTCTGGGAGCGGGGCTGCCCCGCGGGGGGACGCGGGCGCCGCGGCTCCGGGAGGGGCGCGGGGGGGAAAGTTTGTTCCCCAGCTCCGAGCCGGTACGGGGGGGGGCGGGGGCGCCGGGCGCACCTGCGGGCGGGGCGGGGCGGGGGTGCCGGTGCGGGGCGGCGGGGGAGCGGGCGGGACGGGGCGGCCCCGCCGCGGCGGTGCCCGAGGGGCGGCGGCGCCGCTGCGGCCGCGCACCCCGCGGGGAGGAGGTGCGGGCCCGGCCGCCGGGGCAAAATCCCCGCCGGGGGAGCGGCGGCGGCTCTGCCGGGGCGGGCAGCTGTGCGGGGCCCGTCCCGCGGGGCCGGGGTCCCCCCGCAGGGGAGCGGGGCTTCGTGGCTTCTCCCACACGTGGCTCTCTCGGCCCCGGGCCGGCCGGAGGAGCACGCCGGCCCTTAGCACCCTCCCAGCTGGGGCATGCCCCGGCCCGGCAGGAGCGGGGCTCCCCCCCCCCCCCCCCCCAAGCGGGGGTGTCCCCTTTGGTGGCAGCTGGGTGACGGCGTGGCTGCCAGGGCTGTGTCCTGCCCCGCTGGGGCGCACGGGTGGGCACGGGGCGCCCCGTCGCCCGAGGGCGGCCGAAGCTTCGCTTTCGTGGCTGGGGGTTCAACTGGCCGGCAGCACCCCTCTGTGCCACCTCGCTTTTCGAAACCCCGAAAGGCACCCCTCGGCAGGGGCACAGCGAGTGGCCGGTTGGGCGCCCCGCCATGCGTGGGCATGGCCAAGCAAGCGGGGGTCCCGGGCTGCGTCTCCCACGCGGAGTGGCGCCTGGTGTAGCCCGTGGAGTTACGGTGCCTCTCTGCTTCTCCTGGTCCTGCGCTCTAGGTGCTGGTGCTGAGCCGGGGCCTTCCATGGGAACCCTCTCCCGAGGGATTTAGGCTGCGCCCGTGGCGTACCCCAGTCCGCGAGCATGGCCCGTGTCTCCGACCAGGAGGAAGGACCTGGCGGGGGACCCAGCGAGTTCAGCGACATCATTAAGTCCAGATCAGGTAAGCTGTCGGGAGAAACGGCGTTTTCCTGTGTTCTCCTACGCTAGGCGTCTGACATCAGCTTGCATTTTTTAACAGCACGTTTTTCCAACTGGTTTTTTTGGCCGCATATTGGTAGTACAGTGAGGCACCGAGGCTGTTCGTGCAGCTGTCCTACAATTAAGTAGTAATTGTAGATCTCTGTAGATCTTTTTTTTTTTTTTTTTGACAGTGTTAGTCAAGTCTGTTTGTTTGGGATCCACCTCCTGCATTGTAATTACCTCTGCTTTTGTAAATAACCATGTGCTTAAAGTGCTCTTATGCAACCTAGCGTTGGCAGCTTTTGTGTTTATTCTCAGGCACTGAAAATGGCAACTGTGGCCGCAATACCGCACCTCCTAAAAGTGCATCGTGGTAGTACTACTCATGCAGTAACCTCATGTGCTGCCTCCTTAATGTAAAACAGTTGTCTAAGGCTACTCGCTCAGGCATTTCCTCTAGCAAAACACCCGTGTAACAGATCTGGAGGTTATTGGAAAAACATGGGGTTTTTTTTGGGGGTTGTTGTATGTTTGAGTCTTCTGAGGCTCTGACAGATGCTGGGCGGGGGGTAAAGGAGGTACCCTCATTTTAGCAGGGGGAGAACGGAGGCTTTGGAGGGGCAGAATTGGGTTGTTTAAACCTTGTTAGAAACTTGCACTACATCCAGAGACTGGATGCTCGCTTCTTTAGCCTCAAAGGCTCTCTTTTTCTCTCTTAAATGAAAAACGCTCCTATTGTCAAAAGATTTTCCTTCAGTATCTGAAACCTAAGTGTGGTGTAGGTTTGGTTTGGTTGTTTTTTTTTTTTTTTTTTAATGTTCCATACATTAAAAACTGTAGGTCTTTGGTGGTGATTTGATTTGTTAGATTACATAGGATAGGGGTTTGAATCTGGATCCCACTGGTGTTTGAATAGTTTGTTTCTTAGACCTCTTTCTGAGGAATGACGCCTTTGGTGGAGGCAGTCTTCTTCTTAACTTCTGGAAGTGCAGTTTATGGAACAGAAATGCTTGTGGTTTTCCATCTTGAATTCTGTAGTGCTGGTTTACATTTTCTGCTGTCATTTTGAAACCTCTGGATGTAATTTTATTTGATTATAAGCGTGTAGTCAGTACCTCTAAGGGCTTTGAGTTTGGGGATGGCTTGCATACAGTTTGTATGCATATATCTATGCAAGTACTACAGTTGTATAGGATGTCTGAGAAAAAATGGCTGTATTTGAGGTTTTCCTTGGATGAACAAACTGTACAGTAAATTCTGTTGTTCTGGTTAGGGCAGATGATTGTAAATCTCCTGTTACAACCGCTTTAGCTTTCTTCTTTGTTAATGAGAAAATGATGTATAGTCTAATACTCACAAGGCTAAAAGACTTGTCTATTAAATTAAAAATAGCGAGTGAAGATTGATCTTAAATAATTCATCTTTTCTAAATAATACACTGTTTTGGATCTGGATGTGCGATTTCTTCAAGTTAATTACTGTACTACATAGCTCAGATCTGAACCATTCCCTACAAGTAAACCTGTGGGAGGGATTTCCTAATGAAAGGGCTGAAGTTTTCCTGAAGTACAGATGGCAGCAAATTAAAGGCTAGTTGTCAGGACTGGGGGAAAAAATATTACTAGCTATGCTTCCGTTCTTCCGAGATACCTGGAAAAGAGAATACTAATTTTGATACTTAGAAAGGAGAACTGAGTTGTTTTTTGCTGGGAAGATTTCTCCAGCGTGGGATGTTCTTCACAGTGTAAGTGACTGGAGTACAGTAGAAGTGTTATCTTATAACTTAACTAATGTTTGGGGTAGCTAGAGGTCTGTTGGGGTTTTGAGGCTACAGAGAGCAGAACCAGACAAGGTTAGGATCTCCGCTTTCTTTTGTCATAGAAAATGGGCTGTTACTCTGTTTCTTGCTACTCTGTAAGTTCATCACCAGGGATATGGGAAATCTTTAACACTTTGATTAGAAACAGCATGCAAATATGCATTTGATTTTTCACTCTTAGTAAATAAAACATAAACCCCACTTCTAGTGGGTGAAAATCTTTAACTGATTTAATATGTCATTTTTGTGAATGCATATTATTCCTATGCATTTTTAAAGAACACTGAAAACAGTTGACTCTATTCTTGTAAATGAGAGAGATGTATAATGTCCTGTGTAATGATAATTTTCTCTCTCTCTCTGTGCTCTCTTGGGCAATTGTCTGTCCGTCTCTTTCAACGTGTTTTTCTTCATCTTTTTGGAACAGATCACCAAGCTCTCAGGATACCGTAGTTACTTTAAAACATTCATCTTCTAAAAGTGATGGTTAAAATACGTGGCTAAACCTTGTATTTTGTTATAACTTGGAAGAAAATTATCATTTGGAATGCCAGAATCTTTCAGAATCTCCTTAACAAAGAGTGGTATTAATAAAAATCTTTATAAATATTTGGCTACAAAGGCAAACTTTAGTCTTAGCACAATGTATTGTCTTTTTTGTAGTCATTGCTTCTTTAGTTATCTTGCTTTGGAAAACTGGGAAGCAGCTAGAAAGCCATAAAGGTGGCACTGTTAATACAGTGATTGGTTATTGAAAACTTGAGCTTTGATCTAAAGTTACTCTTATGAGACTGTAATAAGACACATGAAGTTTTACGGCTGCTCAGGGTTGTATCTATGCCTGTTTTTATGAACAGAACAAGCTATGTAATTTTTTTTCTTCATGCCTTGTGATTGGGAAGCTACCAGCGTACCATGTGAAGGATACAAGAGAACTGCAGAAAATCATAGTTTTTCTATAGAGCAATCAAAATCAGTTAACAGCGGATGGGATTTCTATTTGTTGCTTGCGCAAAACAAAGTGTGTGTGTGTTGCAGGATTTCACAGATGGGGAGAAAGTAATTTTGCAGGTATCTAATTCATCCTTTGGGGAGCTCAAGCTGAGAGGATGAAGGATAAAACACTTTGAATGGAGACCCCTGTATGTTATTGATTATGTTGGAAATACTTTTTCCTTCAGCGGTCAGCAAGAAAAGTTTCTATGAAGATGCTGTATGCTGTAGCTGTTGTAAGCAATAAATGATTGATTTTCCAAAGCAAAAGAGTTGTTGTCTTCCCCCCACCCCAGTAATCTCATGTTTGTGACTTGTGATACTAAAAAAAGAAAGTAAGACTTCTTTCTGTTGTCTAACTAGCATTTATTATTTTCTGCTTTGGATGTGGTTCTTCTTTGATTAGATAGTTTGTTAGCACTGATCTCCATGTAGCTACAAGTTATTTTTGAAGACACACTTAGAATAGAATATGATGGTGACCAAAGCTGCCTTTAAAATAACTGTTGGCTATGGTAATTATAAGGGAGGCTGGCTTATGTTTGCAGAAGAACCAAGCATCTTTTTTGCCTCCCTTCCTCCTGCACCAGTGGTGGATGCTGATGGCTCTGAGTGCCTGATGTTTAAGGGGTAGGATACTTGTTCCTGGATGGTTATGTTGGGTTTATATATTTATAATTAGCAATTATGTAGCATTATTAGCCCGTGCTATGCCTGTGCCTCTGTATGATTGCTTGCTATCGAAAAGTTTTGCCTTTTTTACTTTTTTACTTCCTTATAAGATGAAGTAATGTATATGGAGCTGATTTATATCTTTGAAAGGCATCTTGAGCAGATAGGTGAGCTCTTCTCTTTGCAATAACTTTCAGGAAGGAATGCTGTGGGATGATTGCCTTGCAGTGGTGAAAACAGCGCTGTCATCACCAGGCTTGAAGAACAGATGAGTCTTTGCTATGATTAATTATGGAAAAAAGACAAACTCGCTTAAAATCTGTCATGGTAGCTTGGAATGGTAATATATAATTAAACAGTAAGACGTGACAGGAAAAACATTTCTGGAAGATTACTCTATGCCTCTGGTGCATTTTAAGATACAAGTTCCTGTCTAAATTGAGGGAAACTTAATTCTCCTCATCTACCTTTCATTTTTAATTACATTAAATATATTTGACTGAAAGACTGCTTTGAGAAATTGTAACTTATTTTTGGAGTTCTTGGGCAAGGCTCATTCTGAGAACTGCTGCTGTTGTCTGTCTGTCCGTCCCTATGAAGCAATGCTTACTTGGCTGGCAGCCCCCTTGCTCCGGGATCTCCCAGCCCCGCGGTGCCACGTGTTGCCTTTGGAATGAGTTCCTTTGGTGATGCCTCTCGTTGCCAGATCGCTATGGGCCAAATGCGCAGCTTCTCCTTTGTCATTTTGGCTCAATTGGTGTGAAATGGCCAGGAGTCATTATAGTTGCAGGCAGACCCTTAGGATTCTGTCAAGTGGGAGCGCAGTTGGCGTAGCCAGTTTTGCGCTGTGTGAACCCTTCAGGGAAGTTTGTGTGGACAAGGTGTTAAAGACAAGTGACAAATTTGCTGCTCCTTATTTCTAGCCACTAAAATGACTGTTTTTCAAAAGTAAACCTTTAGGTTGCTGTAGCCTGGCTCCTTTCTGTCGTTTGTATCGCCTCCTTTTCTTGGGCTGTCTGTTGGGGACAGATTGGATGCTGCAGTGAAGACAGTTCTAGGGTATTGCCTAGCATTTATGAAACGGCAGATATATAAGTACCAGGCTGGTTTCTTCTAGTCTCTTGATTGGTAGGTGAAGAAATAACATATGCTGCTCTGTCTGTTTGAAGCACGACTTTGCCTTGGAATAGAAATTGAAGCTCCTCGGGGAGGGGAAAAAAAAAAACAACAAACCCAAACCATAAAAGCAGCCCATTGATTTGCACGTGCTCTGCCAGGAAATGAAAACATAACCCTGGGCAAGAGCCGCTACATGTAGCATGTTGTTTCTAAAGAGGTCTAAAAGATGGGGTGGGGAGAGGCAGCTGCCGGTGGTGTGGGACCCCCCACCGATGAGGATCCCGTGGAGATGGGGTGCCTAGGTGAGGGGCAGACCAGGAGCAATGTGAAATTCCCGGCTCCACCTCCCCCAGCGCTCTTTGAGGTTCTGTCCCCCACTTCTTGCCTCAGCCCTCAGGTCTGGGGGAAGAAGAAAGACTCTCATACAGTATCATGAAAATATTTTCATGTGCAAAGAAGTTCTCGATGTTCACAGCACTGGGCAGCTTAGCAAAGAATTAGCTGTGCTCTCTTAACCCCTATCAGTAACTGCTCCTGGTTTTCCTCCTCGCCTTGACTATTCCTCCCCGCAGAATCCATGGTGTGTGTGTTGGGGTCAACTCTTGTGGGTAGGGAAGAGTAGGGCAGTATTGTTATTAACATCTTTCAAATGTGAGTAAGTGGGGAGACGGACTGGGATAGGTAACTCATTGTAGGTGTGGAAGGGTGAGAGGAAGAGCACGTGGGCTCCAGCTGAGCTCACGTCGTTTCAGGACAGTATAGCTGCTCTGCTACCAGGTATCAGCATGGATTGGTGTGCTCAGAGCCCGCACAATCTGCTTTTCATGTGTTGTACGGTATCCCTCCTTCGAAGGAAAATGCACAATTAGAAGAGCACAGCTGTTCCCACCCATCCTGGGAGCTGAGATGCCCCTAGCACAAAGTTGGGGAGAAGTGCATTTATTTCGATGACTTAATGACAGTCTGAAGAATGAATAACAGGGTTTAAACATTGTGAGGTGGGAGGGAGGAGTTGCATTGTCTGACTCTTTATTATGTTGATGAAAGAATAACTTTTAGTGCTCCATACTTTGTCATAAGTCTGTTTTATGTCTTCCTCCCCTCCCCCACTGTGTTTCTGGAATGAAATGGGGAAGCAAGCTGAGTTGTAATTTCAGAAAGTGACAGAAGAAGGCTGGGAGTTTTAAAGGTAGCGACAAAAATAACAGGCTAAGGAAATAGAAGAGCCCTCTGGCACATGTGGGTTTGACAGAAGACAATGATACAGCTCTGTTGCAAGCTGTAGTTCTGGGAAAGAGGCAAGAAACTACTGACTTGTAAATATAAGCAGCTGCAAAGTCAGCGAAACATCTGCCATCGAGGAGGAGGAGTCAGAAACTGCCATTTATTTATTTATTAGGCTATGACGTCTTTGGGCCTCTTCTTTGAAAGGGCATCCAAACCACCTGATACTGCCTGTGGAGAGCATAAAAAGAAAAGCTTACTTTGATTATTGGAACCAAGTTGGGCTCAGCCCCGAGTGGAGCCAAAAAGAAAGAGCCGAACAAAAATAAGACCACTCGTCATTATGTTTTGTAGCCACTCGTCTGTGGGACCAGCAGGTTGGGGCTGGTACAGTTGCTGGCCGTGACTCCAGGTGCATGCCCGAGCAGCCAGGAGGCTCTGACGTGGCTGTGGACGGTGCCCGGGGAGGCTGGGGCTGGGCTGGACACTGGTTGTCCGTGGGGAGGCTGCTGGAAGATGGTCAGCTGTAATGGGGAGGGTGTGGGCAGTCGCAGTTCCTTCTGCCAAGGGCAGGGTTGAGCCTGGGTGTGTTGTAGGCTGTGTCTTCCCTCTGAGTCTGACCAGCTCTGGATGCGAGCCCCAGCGATGCAGGGGAGGCTGGTTAGCCACAGGGACCCATCTACAACTGTGGCACTGACCTTCTTGTGAAGGTTTCTTATGCTCAGAAATGTGCTCACTCTTTAATAATTTGCATTTTTAGATATTCATTAATCTAAGTGCATAGGACAGATGCAATAAACATGTTGAGGTGCTGGAGAGGAATAACTTGAGCATTGTCTGGCCTCACCAGTAGTTTCTCCTGTAACGAGGCAGCTCCTGTGCCAGAGGAGCATACTCTGGCAGCCTAGCTCTTTTTTGGGTATGGGGGCCTCCCACTGGGTGTGGAAGAAGTGGTGAAGAGCTGCTGAGTCTTCAGCTGGTGGGAGATAGGGTGACAGTGTGTTTTGGTAAAAGCCAAACTTCTATCTCAAAAACACTGGTAGGAAAGGATGTGGCTACGTGACAGAGACTGGATAGGTATTCTTAAGGCTATTTTGCTGGTCAATATAGGGAATGTGCAGCAATACTTTTCAGTCATAAATTATTGGTAATGAAGGTCCTTTCTGGACTTCAACACCTGTTCCCCTCACCTTGTGGAAAACAGAGGACCCACCGTCCAAACACTCTGTGAGAGATTTTGTGAGGACTTAGACAAACGTATATGGACAGTCACTGGCTTACGCATTTAACTGTGGAGAAATGTGCATTTAACCCACGAAACAACATGCTTTGGGTCTGTGTAATTCATTTCACAAATAACTTTAGGTAGTTCCTTTGTACTTGACTTTTATTGCCTAGCATCAAATGTGGTTTTTGCTCCTCTCCGAATTTAGATCATGGCAGAGGACCACAGGTGGAATATATTCCTAAAATGTTATGTTACAAATTATTGATCAGAGAAAAGAGGTGTGATGAAGTTCTGAAGTGTGTTGCTAGCTTCTTTATTGTTATTAATCTACCATGCTATCCTGGATGAGCAAAGAAGAGTAGCCTGTGCATGAATAACAAATAGAGATTTATCTGAACATTTTATGGGAGCACGCTGGGAATAGGGTGAAGCCTTTTGGTTTCTATGTTATTTTAATAGTTATATTAAAAAATGCGATTGTATTAAAAGAAGAGAATAAATAAAGAAGTATTTAAATCCCAACAGACCAAGAGCTTTTTATTCCCTCTTTCTAGGCTTTTACTTCTGCTCTAACTTAATAATGAACAACAGCTATGGTCAGCATAAATCATTTCCAGAGAGAGTTCATTGCTCTCTTTTTTTTTTTTTCTGGTTTCTACATGTACATCTTGTTCTTGGATGAGGCTTCTCATAGAAATTCACGGGAACACGTTGTGTTAACCCTGTGCCTCTTTCTTGAGAAAAGACCTTCTGGAAGTTGAAAGTCTGGTAATTTCCTTCTGAATATAGTTCCGCTCTCTCTGGGATGGTGGTGCGTAAACTTTCTGCTCTGAATGCTTTTCCTCTGTGCTCAGGAATTTTTCTCTTGGACCTGGCTGTAGGGCCCAATTTAGGGCTTGCTGGTTTGATTTGGTGAGCTTTTTTTTTAAAAAAATAATTTAAATAAATTTTTAGCTAATTTAACACACTGTTCATTTGGAATAGAGTTTATTAAGTTTAATCTGAGAGTTATTAAAGGTCACAGTACAGATGTGAAGTACTTGGTTGGTCTTTCTACTCAAATATGTTTACACACTTTATGATCTGAGCAGCGGAACAATCTGTCTGGCGGAGTGTCAGACTTGTGCAGTGCTCAGGTACTTGCAGGAGAGGATGCCATTTCTCCCTGGTGCACTGAGGATGGGAGCAAACTCTCCAGGTGGCTGCAGGTTCCTGGCAGGCTGTGGACCACAAGCCCTGTTGCATCCTTGGGACTCTCTGTGCTTTGCCTCTGACTGTTGCCTGGGTGCCTCAGGAGAGGCTGTGCTTCAGGGCCTTCCTCTGCTTTTATTTCTGTTTCTGGTGAGGCTGCACCTCAAATAGTGTGTCCAGTTTTGGGCCCCTCAATACAAGAAAGACATTGAGTCACTGGAGCATTGTCCAGAGAAGTGCAACGAAGCTGGTGAAGGGTCTGGAGCACAGGCCTTATGAGGAGTGGCTGAGGGAACTGGGGTTGCTTAGCCTGGAGAAGAGGAGGCTGAGGGGAGACCTTATCGCTCTCTACAACTACCTGAAAGGAGGTTGTAGTGAGGTGGGTGTTGGTCTCTTCTCCCAAGTAGTTAGTGATAGGACGAGAGGAAATGGCCTCAAGTTGCACCAGAGGAGGTTTAGATTGGATGTTAGGAAAAATTTCTTCACGGAAAGCGTAGTCAAGCATTGGAACAGGCTGCCCAGAGAGGTGGTTGAGTCACCATCCCTGGAGGTGTTCAAAAAATGTATAGAGGTGGCACTTCAGGACATGGTTTAGTAGGCGTGTTGGGTTGACAGTTGGACCGATGATCTTGGAGGTCCTTTCCAACCTTAGAGAGTCCTAGTTTTACTTTCATTAAAAAATAATCCAGCCACCAAGCCAGGAACATGAATTTTATTATTATTCTACCCTTAACTGGTTTAGTGGTGGACACTTGGTAATGTTAGGCTAATGGTTGGACTTGATGATCTTGAAGGTCTTTTCCAACCTAAATGATTCTGTGATCCTTTCCTCTCCTCCCACCCCACCCGCACTTGAGCGTTATTGTTTGAATATTGACATAATTCAGGACAAAAGGACACTTTAAATGCCCAACCGCACTGTTCTGGTTTCACTGAGCATTTGAGAATTTATTAAAGCCATGAAACATGTCGTAAGTTCTGGAAGTTATGCTGCTATCTTAATAGGAAAAGTCAAGTGTTGACTGTTGTATTAATGGGAAGTGCATTTTGTACTGAACTGCACAACTGAAATTGAACGGAGGAAAGAGGAAGGAGGAGTTCAAATGGGGTTGTGCCTGTTGTCACAAATGTCATAACACTTTGCATGTGTATGGGTTTGTTTTTTTTTTTTTTTTTTTTTGAAGGCTGTTGAAACTGACTTCAAGTTCATTTTTTGCCCTCTGGATGTTAACAGAAGGTTCCTTCTTGATTACAGGAAAAACAGTATTGAAGGAAAGGAGACTAAAAGCCCCCTTTACTATCCATAATTTTAGCGAGGTGCTTCACGGAGCCTCTAGATGCCAGGCTCCTCATCTGTGTTAATACCTCGCCAGATCCCTCTTTCCCTGTTCCTCTTCCTCTAATGAAGGGCAATGTGTAAAAAACATTGAGTAGAGGTGCAGTTTTAACAAATGTACTCTAGCTCTAGTGAGAAGCTTCGAACTCCCAGGTACATCATACCTCTACTGGGAAAAACTTTCTTCTGTTTATGGGTATTGAGAAAATAATGGCATCTGTTTGCGACATTGTCCTGGTTTTGGCTGGGATAGAGTTAATTTTCTTCCTAGTAGCTGGCATAGTGCTGTGTTTTGGATTTAGTAGGAGAAGAATGCTGATAACACACTGATGTTTTAGTTGTTGCTAAGTACTGCTTATGCTAGTCAAGGACTTTTCAGCTTCCCATGCTCTGCCAGGTGCACAAGAAAACTGGGAGGGGGCACAGCCAAGATAGTTGATCCAAACTGACCAAAGGGGTATTCTATACCATAGGACATTGTGCTCAGTATATAAGCTGTGGGGAGGTGGCTGGGAGGCTGCAATCACTGCTCGGGAACTGTCTGGGTATCAGTCAGCGGGTGGTGAGCAATTGCATTGTGCATCACTTGCTTTGTATATTGTTGTTATTTTCCCTTCCTTTTCTGTCCTATTAAACTGTCTTTATCTCAACCCGTGAATTTTACTTTTTTTTTTTTTTTTCCTCCTGATTCTTTCCACCATCCCACTGGGGAGCAGGGGGGTGAGCGAATGGCTGTGTGATATTTAGCTGCCTGCCAGGTTAAACCACAACAGTCCTTTTTGGTGTCCAACGTGGGGCACAAAGGGTTTGAGGTAACGATGGATCTGACCAGAGCATGTTAAAACAAATCTGTGATAAGCATTCATTATATTAGTTTAATAGTCACTGGTCGCAATGTTCATTCATTTGCTCTCAGGGTTGTGCTTGTTCTCAGAGTTGTGCTATGTAACACCTTACTTGACCTATGCATTCCCTGTGTTGCTGTTTATCACCTCTGGGAGTTGGATTAAAGTTATCACTTTACTGTACTGAGTGTTACACTGGCTTATGGTGCAATGAAATTATTGGTCATGAGATTGTACTCAGCACTGCCATCATTCCTGTACTTCAGGAGATTTGGGAGCCATTTCTCAGAAACTATTAATAATTACACTTTTCACCTCTTCTTCTCAGAGAACCAGTCTATGGGGGAGACAGGAGGGGATGCTTTCCCCTGCTACATCACCATCCCTTTCTCCTTCAGGCTAGTTACAACAGCTCTTGAGAATTTTTAATATCCTTGGAATATTCAAACCAGAATGCTCCTACTGCTATGTCTCTTGTTTAGGGTTAAACAACTATTTAAGAATATCATCCAGAGATCAACCCCCGCGACAGGCACTGGGGCCACTCCGAGCCCCGTGACAGGTGCCGCAGTGATTCTAACCGTAGTGACAAACACTGCAGCTACTCAAACCGGAGTGGTGGGCACTGTGGCTGAATTAGAGAACCAACCCTTGCTGGTGTCAGTCACCCCTATACACAAGAAGAAATACACAAGAAGATCGGCTTGTTTAGTAAGGGATGAAGATGAACCAGGGCCATCACAGGAAGGGGAAGAAGAAGCAGAACCTGTAAATGAGATAGTAACTACCCGATCCCTATCCCTGAGTGAACTGTGAGATATGTAAAAAGATTTCAGTTGTTGCCCAGGTGTGTGCTTCATCACCTGGCAGCTCTGTTGGGATAATGGGGCCAGTAGCCTGGAATTAGAGGGCAGGGAAGCCAAGTTTCCCTTTCTAGGGAAGGGGGCATTGATAAAGTGATTGGAGAAGGGGCACAAGCCCTCAGCCTGTGGAGACAACTCCTGTCAGGTGTGAAGGAAAGGTATCCCTTCAAGGAAGATCTTATATGTCACCCAGGCAAGTGGACCACCGTGGAGAGAGGTACCAGTACCTGAGAGAATTAGCTGTGCTAGAGGTGATTTATAGTTGCCTGAACAATGAGCAGTTATCCAAAGATCCAGATGAAGTCAGGTGCACACGACCAATGTGGTTAAAGCACAGCAGACATGTTTCCACGTGGATGGTTCTCTTGGCCCTTTCTGATCCCAAGAAAACTAGATCGGTCAAGACTTACAGAGCTGTTGAGATGTAGGGGAGCAGTAACTGCTGCATCAGCTGCAGTGGTGTCTGTTACTTCTCAGTCCTACAGCAGAACCTCTCTTTGAATGACACCTCTTTACAGTTTGGCAAAATTGCCTTTTTTTATGCCAAAAGAATTAATGCACTGTCTACATCTTTCTTCCACATCCATGTGTGCATGGCAGGAGGGAGCATAAGACCCTGCTATTAGGTCTCAGGACTGACTTCTCAGGTCCTTATGTAGACCCTCTAGAGAAGTGAGGCATGAGAAGTGAGGACCTGAGAAGAACCGAATTTCAGATTTTTTTTTTTTGCTCTAAAGCAGCTATTTAGAAAGGTTTTCATTTGGCCTGTAATGAAGTAAGTGGTTTCCTAAAACTTAGGAAACTTGAAGTTAATGAATTCCATGTAAATTGTATTTTGTTGTTCATCTTTGTTTTAAGAGGGGAAATAATTTCCTTCCTAGGTCATGAAGGCTATTTGTCTTCCCAAATCTTTCCGAGCTAGGAATTTCTTGACTTCTTTGAGGCCTTGTCTTCTACCTGTGATCCTACGGAGCAGGTTTTTTGTCACTATATGGTAATAACCTCCTCTTCTCATCAGGCAGTGTTAAATATTTCATCATTGTTTAAGGATAGTAGTTACTTTGCTTACACAGTGACTAACAGTATTGGGTGTGTTCATCTCCATGAGGAAAATGCAGAGACAGAACCCACCTTTTTTGATTTTTAAAAACAAAAAAACCTCCAACGAACCAACTAAAAAAAGTCTTCCTAACTGAAAATCCCCAAATTCTCTCTGGTTTAAAAGCTCACTTAATTTTGAGCGAGGTACACAACTCTGTTGTGGTGTGACAGAGCTCTTTGTGTGTCGTAGGATACCATGTCTGTAAAGAAAGGAAGTTGTGTTCACATAAATGTTTTTGCTTCCCTGAAGTGAGGAGGTGCAATGGAAGGAAAGAATGGTAGCTGGTCTTGCAAAACAGGTTGCTTTTGGTGGGTGGTCACCCCCAATTGATAGTTTGAGAGTTGTATTCCCTCTCAGAAAAACAGTGAAGTTAATGCCAGGGGTCTATGGGGGAAGGTGAGGTCCTGTGGTCTGGCCTGTCTGAGGCACCAGGTGGGACAGAGTCTCGGTGGTTAACAAGTGCCATTTTCAAGTGTTATGCCGTATAAACCAAGCAGCCCCCAGAATAGAAGGGCCAAACTGGAAGAGCGTGTACTGGACAGAAGCAAACACTTTGCTCATCCATCTCCACTTAGCACTAATGCTGGTCTTCTATCAGTTGTGAGACTGGGATATTTAAATTTCTCAATTTGAGCCTCCATGTTATGGACACAAAATGCAACAGCCTGCTCTCCGCCTGAGTGTATAAACTTGCCTTGCCGTATATACCTGTTTGGGCTGGCAGAATTTGTGGTTGAAAGAACATGCCAAAAATGCTTTTGGGTAACTGGGTTTAAAATGTGGGATTTTGAGTCTGATGACATACAGTCTGTTTTACACAGGAACAGTGTTGTGGCACATGCAAACCAGAGATTCATGTAAAATGTTATGACAATATAGAATGGCCAACCTAGCTAATTTACAGCCAGGGTGACTTCGTAATTGTTTGTGGCATTGATTTATTATCATTTGTCTTGTTTGTGACTGAATGAATAATATAAAAATAGATGTCCTGTTCCGTTCCATTCCAAGTATGAGGATAACAATTTTTGAACATGATAATGCAGTTAAAAATAATTACCCAAAATAAACTAAAAAGCCCCAAACCTTGCTTTTTGCAAATCATACTTCTGTTTTTCCCAGCAGTTGCTTTTTTTTTTTTTTGTGTGTGTGTGCACGCTCTGTTCCTCCTCTGCCTTCTCCAGCTTCATGGTTTTTCTTCCACCTGGAGGAAGACTGCAGTGGCTGCCTCGGTGTTTGCTGCACGGCGTGTGGGGAAGAGCAAAAGAGCTGGAGAGGCTTTTTTCCTTCCTGCTCTCATGCCGGTGCAAGGGAAGGGTGGAAGGGCTGATGTGGCAGTGCTGGCTCCTGCTGCCCTCGGATGTGCCCCGGTGCCTGGCGGGGCCCTGTGCTGACGCCTGGGGACCCCCCTGCTCCCATTTTTCAGGCAGCTTCTCCTCTGCGCTGTGCACAGAAGGCAGTTTGATGAGATGATCTAAAAATCTAGTGAAGCAGGTGGAAAAATGTCATAATACTTTTTTTTTTTTTTTTCTGCTGAACTCTGTTGCCTGTCTGGCTTCACCTCCCTGGTCTGGCAGGCATTTGCAGGGAGGGGAAAAAAGTGTTCCTTGAGGATTTAGCTGCTGCTCTAGATCATCTTCACAGAGGATAATTCCGGTGAAGACATAGTTGTTTGTAGAGGTGCTTGTATGACTATTTGTACAGAGAAGACTTAATGGAAAATGAGCTGAGGGCAGTTACTGCTGGGGCCTAGATCAGAAAATGTTTTGGGTGCTTGATGAGAAACTCTATGGCCTGGTGCTACCAGAGCAGCTGGGTAGGGGAGGAGACAGTAGCTATCTACAGAGGGCCTAGACATTTTAAGGCATCTTCCTCAAAGCATAATTGACAGATACAATTTGCCACTAAGGCTGGCGAGCGGTTTGCAAGGGTGCAGAAACACGCGTGGCTGGAGGGAGCTGCCAGGCCTCTGTTCAGCTGAAGCCCGTGCGGCAACCTGGTCCCGTGCCGTGCCCAGGGCCTCGGCCGGCGAGCACAGTGAAAAATGTGCAGGGGTCACTTTTTCCAAAACAGTCATGGGGGGGAGAGGAGGGAGGCATTTGGGGTGGTGCCCGTCTTTCCTGTAATTGCCTCTTAATTAGAGCCCTCACGCTGACTTGTCACTCTTGAAATGCCAGTTCAAATTTTCAAAGGGTTCCAGCCACTGACCATTACACTAAGCACCGGGCTGCAGTGTAGGGCGAGGTGTGGCCTGTTCCTGACGTATCGCGCGGTGACAAAATGTGCCAAGAAGAGTGTGAGGGGCAAGAGAACATTGAGGACATTTAAGTCAGGCAAATCCTAACACCTTCTGGGGGAGAGAGTGTTTGTAAGCATTTCTGCACTAGAGATGCGCTGCTTGGTGACCGTGTCTAAGGCTTAAGGCCAAAAAAAGGAGTTAAGAAGCTTGTCCATCTGCTGAAGCTGACACTGAGATGTCAGTACCAAAACTTGGTGTTGAAAGATGCTGGTCTAAACTGAAGAGCAGACTTGCAGCAAGCTTGATATTTTTCCCAGGAGAAAGATATTGTAAGGTCATCAATCAAGAACTAGAGAAAAGGAGCATTGCTGTCCCTTTCCCTCCCCAAAATAAAACAACCAAAACAAACCCTTGTGTTGCTGGTATTAGCAACCATCTGGCTGCTACCCCTGTTGATGCTTGCAAGAACATAGTGTTATCATGATAAACAGCCGTTGTGTTGCAAGGGGGGCTGGCCTGTGCACAGGAACAGCTCTGATAAACTTTTGAACAAAAACCCACTGCAGGAAAAAGAGGGATTTCATTGCTGTAATTGTTTATCCCAGATGAGATAATGATCCTGAAGTTTATGTCAGTGTCGCAGTCCAAATAATTGAGATGCCTAGAAAGTAGGGGAGCTTAGGGCTGTATCTAGAGGGGGAGAATCTTTTTAACAAGGCCTGTTGTGACAGGACAAGGAATAATGGATTTAAACTAAAGAAGAATAGATTTAGACTAGACATAAGAAAGAAATTTTTTTACAATGAGGGTGGTCAAGCACTGGAACAGGTTGCCCAGAGAGGTGGTAGAGGCCCCATCCCTGGCAACATTCAAGGTCAGGTTGGACGGGGCTCTGAGCAACCTGATCTGCTTAAAGCTGTCCCTGCTCACTGCAGGGGGGTTGGGCTAGGTGACCTCTAAAGGTCCCTTCCAACCCAAAGCATTCTATGATTCTATGATTATGTCACCACATAGATAACGATGGATCCTTTTGACTAGAAATTGAGTTCCATGTTTGCCTGGAGGAAGCATGGGGGAAATGTTTGTAGAGCTGTTTCCTCTGTTTGCATGGTGCTGTCAGTGGCTGCTGAGCTCTGATGCAGGGTATGCATGCTACAGAGCGTGTTAGCTCGGGCACGGTGGTGCTCTGGCATCTGTCATTGAGGTGACAAGTGTGCTCGTAGGGGCATTATGCGGGGTTATCCTGGTCAAATGCCTCCTAGCTTTATGATCTCTGCTTTGCATTCATTTATATGGTGTAGTCAATCACATGAAGTGAACGATGCGGCACGCTGTGGTTGGTGCAGTTGAGGTCTGATTCTTGGTGACTTCCTGGGTGAGGTTGCTGTCATTTGGGGCTCCTAAATTCCCACAGGAATCACATGTGATGTGTGTTGTGTCCGTAAGTGCGGCTGAGGAAGGTACCTGCCCCGCAGAGGAATGTGTGTGTGGTACTTCTGCTCCAGGGCACTTCCAATTGCAGTAGCTCCTGCTTCTTGCGGCTACTTTAACGTTGCTCTTGAAACTGTCTCTCACTGCTTCACTTGATGCTACACCTAAATTAGGGGTTACTGGGTTAGGTCAGGGATCACTCTAGCATGTAATACCTACTTCTGAGGCAGAATAAATTTTCTTCAACAGCTGCTGGGCTAGAAGAGGAAGAGGAGCACATAATACCTGGTGGATCCCATAGCTTGTGGCTTTATGAATAGAGAACATACATTGGCGTTGAATTATCTGTGGTGTTCTGGGCAAAATATCACATATAATGTAGTGGCTTCTTTGTCTATTAACTGGGCAAGGTGCCTTTAGCACTTAAGAAACTGGCATGAAAGCAGTGAGGGGTCCCATAAACCCTGACCTGTTGTAGGCACGTCAAACTTGCTTTTACTCTCTGTCTTTCCAGTATGATGTTGAAGAGGTCTTGGGCTGTTGTATTGATCCTTAAAGGATTCAGGGGCCTTCATTCAGGTGATTAAATTTATTTTCAGGATGAAGTCTGTGGTTGACAGTGACGTCCTCTCTGAACTAGTCCAAATCTGTTGAACAGCCTTTTGAGAAAATACTGTCTGCTGCAAATCTTGCCACTGGAGCTGGTTAGGAAAAAGTAATTCACGTTGGGTGATGTACTTGCACGGATGTTTTGGTTCTAGTGTGATTTGGGCAGAAAAAAATGAAAGAAAGCTTGGAATTTGCTGCCGATTGTTGCCTTGGAAGTCCTGATGCGGCCTTTCCTCCACAGCGCTGCCCTGTGGAGCAGAAACCATTAGCCAGGTGGTGAAAAGTGACTATGTATATATAATGTTCAGATAAATTGACTACAAGAAATGAAGACTGCTTAGAAATGTTTTGCTGATTTATTTTCCATGCTAGTTCTCACCGCTGTTTGTTATAGCTTCCTATTTTGGCCCTGCAGTCTCTGGCTTTTATTATATGTGGAGACAAGTATAAGTTAAAATACATGAAAATGTGATGTTCAGTGGAACTCTATTTTGCTGTTTGGGGAAAGAAGAAAGGGGTTAAAGAACATGAGTTCTCCTGATGTACTGCACTGTTGAAAGATGTGCACATACCGTAGTGATCATCTGAAACAAATTTATGTGGCTAGGACTAGTGCAACCTGATTATGAAAGTATTCTGCGTAATTTGTGTGGGTATGGGAAGGAGAAGAGAAATTGTGAAATGAATTGTAACTCTTTATACTTGTTTCTTATAGTTTGAAAGTCTGTCATCTTATGGATTTGGGTCCTTACGTGCACTAAACTGGCACTTTTTTCCCCCTTTATATCAAAATGCACACAGTTGTTTTTCTTCTCCTAGTGATTTGAGGACAGAAGGCAGAAAAAGGGGTTTTGTTCCTCATAAGATATTATGTCTACCTGGTATTCTCATTTGCAATAAGGCTCCTTTCATACTATTCCAGCACTTAAAAAGGACCTTAACTTGCTATCCTATTAAGAACCTGTTGTGCTGCCAGGAAAATGTAAAGAGGCTGTAGACATTTGGGGCTCAACTCTCATCTACAGTACAATGAAGAAAAGGAAATAATACATTCTTGGCTCTCCTGAATTTAGCAGAGCCAAAAGGTTATCAGCTGACAGAGTAGATGAGTTGTAATTATGATAACTAATGTTACTGGAAGTCTTTAAAAAGCAATTGAATTAATTATGTTTGATCTTGGTGAGACTCTGTGGCTGTTGGGATGGATGTTGATCTGGATCTATTATCTGGGATGCAGTGTGGTGTAAGGGGGAAAAATAATGTGTGTGAATTGTGTGGGACTCGTCTTTTTATCTGCTTTGTATCTGTATTGTGGCATACTTAATAGAGAATATTCTATTTTTTTGCCTTTTTATTCCTTTCCTTTTTGGATGAATAAATTGAACTCTGCTACGCTCTGGAATCTGCAAGGTATTATGAAAGCCTTTTTGGAAAGTCTGGCAAATTGTAAAATCCAGTTTCAGTGAGAATTAGTGTATGATGTATTTTGCCCCTTCTGTGTAAGGTGGATATAGTTAAAGGGTTACAAAACCTATTTTGCAGACTGTTATTTTCCGAAGTAAGTATTCAATTAATGCATAAAACAGGAACAAAAGGTAATTTCTGGTTAAATTACTATTTTTAACTAAGGCATCCTTTGACTGTCTTAATCAAGGGGGACAAGATGAAGTTTTTATTATATATGGAATTCCTTCCTTACAGTCTTTAGACATTTTTTTCCTACCCCCTCTGCAGGACTTGGAATGATGAGAGTACAGCTGAGAAGTGGGTGGGTCAGCTAGATCATGTCTTCTAGAGTCATCCAGCTCATTACAAATAATCATCTGCTGTTTATTTAAATATCAGTAACATAAATAGATAAGCTGCTGCTTTATCATTCCAGTGCAAAAATAGTGCTCTGCACTTTTTGCAAAGTAAGAGCAAGCAGGTTTAATTGTATCTCAATAATGAAGGGTGGTGTATTAATACAAGGTGAGTGGATTTTTCTTTGCAAAAAACTTAAAGACCTGTATCATGGAGGTAGACTAAGACTAACCCAAACGAAGGGCAAACTCAACTTTATTTCACAAAACAGCCAAAACCATACAACAGAAAACAATGAGAAACAGGAGTAAACCAAAAAAAATCAATCAACACTCCTATAACATTTAACACCTAACAGGTTTGAGGTGTCAGTCGGGATATTGTTACTACACGTCAACACACACAAGAATGATGATCCAAGGTGCAGACACCCACTCACTCACTCACAAGGGGAAACTCCCTCTCCCCCCCCCCCCCCCCGGTACCCAGAAGATGTAATGGCTCACTCAGGGAGAAGGGGCGAGGGCTCCCTCATGGATCTGTCCAGAAGAAATCACTCACCAAAAGGAGGTGAGGGCGCTCAATCCTGGGAAGTTTCCTCAGGTGGCATCCCAACCCAAGGGAAGAGGTTCCAAACACAGACCTGCTGCTCTGAAAAGACCACTCCAAGGGGGTCTCTGGTGGTGCCTCATTTATAGCCTGGGTTGGATCTGAGCTGTGGTCATAATTGGTCATGATCCAGAAGCTTCTCTGAGCCAGCTGCTTCATTGGCTGTGGACCCTGCCTCTCTTGCTGCCCCTGCCGAGGAGTTTGCGTGCCCAGGGGTAGGGCCTCTGCTGGGTGTGGGGTGGTCAGTGCTGACCCTGGGGTGTAGGTGCAGGCAGGCACAGTAGAGCAGAAAAGGCGCAAAAAGCTGGTGATCTCCGTGTTAAAAGCCCTGATCTTCATGGGGGAGGGGGGCTGGAGTGCACCTGTCACACAGCCCATCCTGTGACCACAGTCATGATCTGACCAGTTTCTTTGGAGTGGTGGCACAGTCACCTCTTGCCTCCAAAGTTAAAAGGTGGCACAGTGTTGGTGAATTTAACACCCACTGCGGATCATCATTCTTCAAGTGTGTTCCAGTTGTTACAAGGTACCATTGGCAGTCAAACAGTCAACTCCCAATAGGCTATCAACCATGTAACACTATCCAACATTACACCAGTAATTAACAATAGCAACGGGTAAACATACGAGCACCATCCTGGGGTTGTATTGGGACATCTAGCATATGGATAGAATTTGGGGGGGCAATGTCAGTTGTCTAGGTCGGTTTTAGGGACATGTCACTGTCACAAGTTGGATTCAGGGAAGTGTTAGTTTCAGGGGCAGGTTTTAAGGGAGTGTACCTTACCATGGACACAGATCTTGTTATGGTGCTCTTAGTGCAGGTAATAATAATACAAATTACAACAATTACAATTACAATTATTATCAAAGATTGAAGGAGGCTGGTTAACCACTCTGACAAGGAAAACCCAAACGCATTAAAAACTTTCCCCAGCCAATTAGTCCCTAGCGCAGCAATGGTCTCCTCCGAGTCTCTTGCCACTTTCTTCATTTTGTTGATCTGATCCAGAAGTGGCATTGACATGTTTGGGATGTGGACACAGCACTTGTCCATTGTCAAGTTCAGGATGCCACATACACCCTTCTCTTTTAGTAACATTAAGTCCAATACAGCTCTGTTTTGGATGGTCATTTTACTGGCGCGTTGCACTACTTGGTTCAAGAGCCCCAGACTATCAGATGTAGCATTGGCTAAGGCTGGCATTTGTAGGCCTAGTTCTAGAATGGTCTGCCGGTTTTGTGCTGGAGCGATTCCTAGCCCAAATAGTGATTCTGTCTGCCATCCAAGTAATTTTATTCCATCTTTCCATCCACCTTGCACACTGCTCGGTTAACGATCCCACCGTTTATGTGGCATGGGTCCTTCTTGATAGATAGGGCAAAGAGAAAACACAGCAAGAGTACAAGCTAATCCAGGAACCATAGGATGTAATAGGGAATATAGGTGGCTGTCAGAACATGCCACGCTAAGTTAGGAGGCATGGCAACAGCAGAAGTCTTACAAGATCCCTTTTTACAACTTACTGGGGTGCATCCTTTGCTAGCCCCCTCCATGTCATCTCCCAGACACTCTAGCACAGCGGGTCTCAAGTAACTAGTGTTACTACACAGGCAACCTTGGATTAAAGCTTCTGGAGTAGGAGGGTATAACCATAATAAGGACACTTCATCTATATCTTTACATCCAATTTCTACTTGACAGTCCCAGAATGGGAATCTCCTTTGGGGGAGGTGGGGGGTAGTGCTTTCGTTTGCTTCCATCCCAGCCAGGACCGTAAGCATTCCATAAACAATTATATAGACAACTGGTGTTGGGCCATTGGTTACACACCTTGGGACAGTTGTTACTGTCCTATTCAGGGTGTTTGATACACCACGAAGCATTTAATGGTTTTGTGTATTGTAGAGAGTGGTCATCAGTGTATTGGGCTTCTCTTACTCGCATTGGTGTAAGTAAGTACACTTTGTACTCCAGATTGATGTGACATGAAGCATGCCGAAATCCCAAGTTATGGTAGCCTGAGAGTGGCTACATGTACTGTTATTTATAGTGAGCACAAGGTATAGTGACCTCCCCAGTCCCATGTGTAATTGGTATTATTTCTCCAAGTTAGCTCTAAAGCTAATGAAATGTTAAGGTCTTGTGCAAAGATTGGCAAAGGATCTTCGGCTGACTTAGGGGTGGGTAGACAAACCATTATCAAAGCTCGGGTCATCATTCAGGCAAACGCTACTATCATTTTCACTACTATGCTACCATGCAGGTTCGAGTCGTCTGCATTAATTGCTGTTGCTATCAATAGGAGCAGCAGAATGGTCCATCTCTTCATTGTACTGTAAGAGAGTACAAAGGAAATGGGCCTTGGTCCCTTGGGACTGGGCTTTTGGGTTAGAAGTCTGGGACTATCCACTGGGCACTGATAGGGTGGGTTTTCCCATTTTCATCTAGGGCCTCCCAAGCATACAGGCCTCTAGGTTTTGCTAGGGTCATGGGCATGATGCCGATGGAAGGTAGTTTCACCATGACAAGCTGGCTTGCGTGTGTTCTTAGTAGAAACTGTCTCTTTCTATTATTTGGTAGAGGGTCATTGCCTGTTGGTGGCTTCTCAGGACAGAATGCCCTGATTTTAGGGCTTCCATGACTCCCTCAATGGTTACTGATGATAAGGACTGCTTGTGTTAACCATGTGTTCCACTTGGATCGCAAGATGTCAGCATGCTTTTTAATCAGACCATTGGTCTGCTCAATGATCCCATTGGCCTGGGGATAGTATGGTGTATGGAATACCCACTTTATATCTTCCCCTCTAGCCCAGTTTTGAATCGCTGTGGCCGTAAAGTGTGATCCGTTATCGCTTTGAATGCTCTCAGGGGTAGGTAAAACACTGGACCACTCATGCAACACTCTCACAGTTTGGTCCCTGGTGGCAGCACTGACAGCTGTAGCCAACAGCCCTGAAACTACCTCTTCTCCTACCAGGATGAACTTCTTTCCATGGGACAGTTTTAACGGCCCAATATAGTACACCTGCCAAGTGCTGCAAAGGGCTTTGTCCTGCCTGATGTGCTGGGCTGGAGCTTGGTTTGGGTGATGAGCTTTAAGCTTTATTCGTCGTTGTGGGCAGGCCATGAGGACTGCCTCACATGTTGCCATAGACACTGGCCACCCCCGAGACCAGCACTCATAATACGGATTTGCCTTCCCAGAGTGGCCTCACTTGATGTGTAGCCACTCAGCTAGCCGTTCCCACTCTTCCTGTACACCATCAACCACCCTGATTTGAGCTGACTGGTCAGCCTGTTGTTCCACTTAGCAGCTGGAGTTCCATCTTTTGCGGGCCCTTTCACCCAGCCCACTCTCAAGGACCGTGACCTGCCTATTTCCGATAGCCTCTGCCACTCTTCAGCCATCCAGATTCTGGTGCGACCCACTTCCCACTGGTTGGATTCCTATTGGCACATCCACTTGGTGGCACCCTTGTAAGTGGCAAATGAATCGGTGTAAACTGTGGAGGCACCCGTCGTTTCCACAGCTAATAAGAGAGCATGCAACTCCCCTACCTGAGCACTACCTTCCCCCTCCTCTGTCAGTGTTGTTCCAGGGGCAATTTCCACAGCTGCTGCCTTGTACTGCCACTTTGGCCCCACTTGGCTGGCTGACACGTCAGCGAACCACACCCTTTGCGTGTCTGAATCTTGGGTTAGCTCGGGCACCTCTTTAATCAGAGTGGGCTTATAAAGTAAGCTCAGCAGGGCTGGGTCAGGGTTTACAGGTTGTTGAAACTTGGAAACTTTAGCAGGGGCTTCTTTTAATAGCAACATTCGACTAATTTCTTCCAAATAGGCATACCACTTTCATATTGTGGCCTTCCATGCCACTCCCTCAGGAGGGGGTGACCCCTTAAGGATTGAGTTTAATAGAGGAAAAGGGCCTTGCACAATGATGTCCTGTGATGTACGCAATCACTCTGCCTCCTTAACTGCCCTGGTGAGTGAGAGAAGCCCCTTCTCCCACTCTGAGTATTGCTGTTCAGTTTCCTTGAATGAGGTGGAAAAAGACAATAGAGGTCTGGCTGGCCCTTGCGGTTGGAATATGCCACAATAGGAGGCATGCTCCACAAACTCCCATTCCACTCCCGTTCCTCAGTGGGTCTCGTGGGTGTAGCAGGCCTAGTTTCTGGTAGGTTCTAAGTTCGTCCTTCAGGACGTTAAGGGCCTTGGTACGTCATGCGCTCCAGTCCCCATTTCCTGTTCTTTTTAAGCAAGTCATACAGAGGGCGGGCAATTACTGAAAATCCTGGTATGTGTTTCCTCCAGTACCCCAATGCGCCCAGTAAGTGCTGCAATTCCATCTTGCTGTTTCGGGGTCTGCCCCCCCTCAGTGGCCGATAGGATGTCATTGGGTGCAGTGATAGCTCCTGCTATCCACCAAGCCCCTAAGAATTTGATTTCCTGCCCAGGACCTTGACATTTGGAAGGTGGAATGTCTAACCCGTTTTCTGTCAATAGGTTCCAGGTAGTCTCAGCTACCTGTCCAACCTGTTCCTTATTGTCTCCACCCACTAGGATGTCATCTATGTATTGGTATACGTGAACGCCCAATGGCACTTTCACAGTGTCAAGGAGCACAGCCAAGGTGATATGAGCAATAGTGGGGGAGTGTTTGTATCATTGCGGAAGCCGGTTGAAGGTGTACTGGGTCCCCTCCCAGGTAAAGGCAAACTGGGATTTGTCCTCCTTCATTAGGGGAATAATGAAGAACATGTCTTTGATATCTAAGGTAGCCATCCATGGATGGGCTGCTGCTTGTATTGATTGCAGTCACCACAAAGGCTATGTTTGGGACAGCGGCCGTTAGTGGTGGGGTATTGTTATTCAATTTTCAATAATCAATAGTTAGTTGCCACCACCCATCAGGCTTGCGAACTGGCCAGACTGGGGAGTTATAGGGAGAACGGGTGCAGCTGATTATTTGCCTTTTCTCAAGATTGTCAATGACTTCCCTGATACCTGGCTTTGCTGCAATTGGCAAGGGGTATTGGTAAACACAGGTTACTTTGGATGGTGGCAGTGTGGGAGCAGACTGCGAGGTCCTAATGCGAGCGGCTCCCACCCCACGGCTTCCAAAACTCCACACGCTGCCATTGGGCAGGCACCACTGCTTACCTGCTAGAACATCAAACCCTAATATGTTTTTCTTGTGAGGGCTCAGAGCTACCTCCACAGCCGTCATCTGTTTCTCCCCAGGCAGCCAAAACTGGTTTTGGGCTAAAGGACACCTCTCTGCTGCACCCGTTACCCCTATTAGATTGAGGGCTTTTGTTGATGGTTTGATTCCGAGCTGTTTAGAACACTAATTTGGGCTCCTGTGTCAGTCAAAAACTCCAAACTTAGCTGCTTCGGACCAACTGGAATATGTACATGATGTTCCTTAGCAGCGGACCATGGACAGGAATTTACCAAGCGGTTTGGGCCGCCTGAACCCCAGACTGCAACTTTTAGTTTTTTAGTTCACTTAATTCCCCTCACAGAGATGCAAAAGGGTTAGGGTTCTGCCTCCTGTCTTGGGGGGGGGCGCGGTCACTGGTGTCTCCTTTATGTTCTTATAGTCTTTCCCTCCAGTAATTCCACTAGCTTCCATGTATGCTTGGTGGCCTGCCCATGTAACTCACGGTACCCCCAATGCTAGTGCCTTGTGCCATAAGTTGTTCCACTCTAGTCTGCTGGCTTGGTCGAACTTACTTTGGAAGGGCTCAGGCTCCCTGAGGGGGCACGACCATCCAGGATGAGGCTCGCGGCTGACTCGCCGGACCCTTCTGCTCCTGTCTGCACCACCACCTGGATCCGTCCACCCCATTTCACACCTGCAGGTGACTATACTATGCAGTGTTTCAGCCCACATCAGCACATGCACAGGTGGATTTGTGGGGTTCTGTCAATTGTGTTCTATGGCTGTCTGAATTCTCTCTCTAAGGGACTGGAGATGTATTTTTAAAGCATCTAGTAACCCCCTAATGAGAGGCCTGAGGTGGGTGGGATCTACCGATTCAGCTGTTGGTATGCCTTGCTGCCCCCTGTCATACATCACCTGTACACACACAGCCTTTTGTACCCCTTCTGCCAATTCCAACAGTCCCCTTATCTGAATGGTAGAAGGCTCCCCTTGTTCTTTGGGGTCTATACTGCCAGCCCAGTAAGCTACCCGAGACTGGTTGCCAGCTGGCCTGTCACTTAGAAACACACTGGGTCCCCAAAACCCTCGAGCCTCATCATCACTCAATAATATCAGATCATCTCTGGTAAGCGAAACAGGTTACAGATATTCCGTCTCCATCTTGCCTGGTCTGTGTGAACATTTAGCTTGCAAGTCACTGAGCTCAGGTCCCATCCATGGGGTGATACGGACAGTAGTTCAGGGATTCCCACCATGTGAGCCCATATGCCTCTGTGTTTTGATAAGAGGTCTCACATCCCTTTCCTCTACCTCCTCCATTTCATCAACACTGGCTTCATCAGAATCTCCCCAGATGTCCCCATCCCGATCCTCAGGATCCGTTCCTGCAATCAACTTCTGAATTTGGACAACACTGGGGGGCCTTTTCACTTGGGTTAACATGATTTCAATCCTTCGTTCTAGTAAATGCATCCGCTCTTTTTCTCATTGTAACTCCACTTGTAAGCATTCATTCTCCAGTTGACTCTCAGAATTATCCTTTTCCACCTGCCTGAAATACTTGTACTGGTCCTGTGCTTGCATCAAGCAGGCACCCAGTATCGCACACATGGCCCCTTTGCCATCTCACTTGTTTCCACAGCATTTCTCTATCCTTTCTACAACAGCCTTGGGCCCACACCATTTCTTCCTTGCCCATCTCATTCCTAAGGGAGAGGGGTCACAACTATGCCTCTGTAACAATTCCTCCATCGACCCTGCTTGCTGTGCCAATGGTAAATGTTATGGAGGTACACTAAGACTAAGCCAAATGAAGGGCAAACACAAACAACTTTATTTCACAAAACAGCCAAAACCATACAACAGAAAACAATGAGAAACAGGGGTAAACCAAAAAAATCAATCAACACTCCGATAACATTTAACACATAACAGGTTCGAGGTGTCAGTCAGGATATTGTTACTACACGTCAACACACACAAGAATGATGATCCAAGGTGCAGACACCCACTCACTCACTCACAAGGGGAAACTCTCTCTCTCTCATGGGTACCCAGAAGATGTACTGGCTCACTCAGGGAGAAGGGGCAAGGGCTCCCTCATGGATCTGTCCAGAAGAAATCACTCACCAAAAGGAGGTGAGGGCGCTCAATCCTGGGAAGTTTCCTCAGGTGGCATCCCAACCCAAGGGAAGAGGTTCCAAACACAGACCTGCTGCTCTGAAAAGACCACTCCAAGGGGGTCTCTGGTGGTGCCTCATTTATAGCCTGGGTTGGATCTGAGCTGTGGTCATAATTGGTCATGATCCAGAAGCTTCTCTGAGCCAGCTGCTTCATTGGCTGTGGACCCTGCCTGTTGACCAAGGGGCTGCGCCTCTCCTGTTGCCCCTGCCGAGGGGTGCGCGTGCCGAGGGGCACGGCCCTCACTGGGTGCGGTGTGGTCAGCACAGACCCTGGGGTGTAGGTGCTGGCAGGCACAGTAGAGCAGAAAAGGCGCAAAAAGCCGGTGATCTCCGTGTTAAAAGCCCTGATCTTCATGGGGGAGAGGGGGTGGAGTGCACTTGTCACAACCTGATCCAATGATTATAATTTAATCCAAGAATATAATATAATGGATTATATAATATAATCCAATCATAAGTGGAACTAGTTAAACGAGTCCTCTTGGCTTTAAGTAATGTCTTTAAAATGCTATTTCAAATTTCCTTCTGTAGAATGAATAACTAAATTAAATATGAATAAACACATATTTAAGTTTGAAAAAAGATGATTTGTTTTAAATTCCTGTTCAAGTAAGAATATATGCAAGAGAGACTACTGTTAAAATGACATCCTCAAGGAAAATGTATTTATCTAATGTAAAGCTAGGTGAAATAATGGTGCAAAATATCATCTTGGCCGTGAATTGTTTGGTTTTATCTCTAAAATGAGAAGATTTACCTCTTGACAATGGATGAAAAGTGTGAACTAAACAGTATCTGTTCTTACATTTTTTTTTTCCTTCATGCCTACTCCTGTCTCCCAGACTCTCTGTGTTTAGTGTAAAACAAGCCTGTCTGTTCCCAAACATATTTTAGCTTTGAGCTGATGTGTGTATAGTGCTTGACCTGGTCATCAGCTGTGGAAGATGTGGATGGCTATCTTTAGCCTTGTTTACCTTCTCTGCTTAGCTGGGATGTCACGTTGTAAGCTCTCGTGATGGTTTTGGTGTTTTTGCCAGTACTTGAGGGATTCTTGAAGTGTAGGGTGGTCGCCTTTCCATCTGTCCCCTTGCAACTGTTCATATAGAAACTCATCCTGACATGAATTTTTCAGGTCTGTCTTTGGATTGCTGGGTAAAAATGTGTAAGCAGTACCCAAAGGGAACTCTATGCTCTATCTACAAGGAAAATTTTGGGGTTCCTGCTTTACTTTAGGCAGCTAAATGACAAGGGATAGAAATGTCCTGGGGTGACCAACATCACTTGCTTTTCTTGGGATTTTTTTTTTTTCTCCCCCTGTCATAGTGGAACTTTGTCGAATTCTTTGAAAAAGTTTAGAACCTGACCTCGCATTTCCATTCCAGAGCAGAGCATTAGTGCAGTGAGCTAAGCACGGATGTGGCCATGTAGCTACAGTAGAGTGTTCCCTTATGGCAGTTACTCAAGAACATCTTTGAATATTTATATGGTGAATTAACACCGTAGTGTAAAGGAGGTTTGGCAGAAAATCTTTCAGGATCTTGCAAGCTGCTCCATGCAAAGTTAGTGGTTTCTTTGCAAAAGCGCATATTAAAAAAAAAAAAAGGCACATATAAAATGTGCTGAATAAGGATGTTGAGAATTGAATCTGGCAACGTGTGATTCTGTAAAGGCATCTTGTGTTATGGATTATTGTTTATTCTCAGACCTTTATGTTAAAAACTGCTTATACAGGGGAAAAGCTTTGTATTCCTCCAGTGGATATCTATGTTTCACTGAAATTCAAGTAGATCTATTTTTGTAGACCTTATTAAAGGTTTTTCATAAATTGCAAGTTGACCTCAGCTTTGATAAATCTGTTGGTCTGTTCTGAGTTGTCAGTGGCATTAATGTGCTGTAGAAGGAAAGGTTCTCCCTTTCCACTTGAAGTGAAATTCTTCATTTCATGGAGAGATTTGAAGAATGCTTGCTTCCTTTCCTTAATTTTTCTGAGCTGACTTTCCTCTTAGAATGGCCTTGTTCTTCTGTGGCAACCTGCCCAGGTGGAGGAGGAGCCTGCGCTGGGGATGAGGAGTAATTCACTTTGAAGAACAAAGTTTGACAAATCTAGAAAAGCGATGGAGGTCGTAAAAGTCGGAACAGCAGGGCTGGCTGTTAGAAATGACTTAATTTACAGCGGCTGCAGCATTGCTAGGTGGAATTCTTCAATTGGGTAAGGGCAGAGTAATTCCAGCTTAGCACCCACCTCGGCCCCTCCGTGCATGGGTCACACCTGACCCACTGCTCCACTTCACCCACCACAGGACGCGTGGCAGGTAACTCATGGGCACAGCAACATGCTCAATGAAATGCCCGCTGCGCTCTGTAAGGTTGAGGGAGAAATTATCTGTGCAGATCTTTTCAGGTGGGAAGGTAGGGCTAAGCTTAACCATCTGTAAGCAATTAAAATTCATGACAGAAGGTCAGGATATTATACCCTCCACCAGCCATTTCTTCATTAACCAGACCTATGCAACTATAACATGGTCTGTTAAAATTTAACTCCAAGAGATGACTTCTCGGCAAGCTTTCTAGCCCACGAGGATCAGTGTTGATGCATAAAAATGGGGAGTAGGTGGAAATGCTTGAAATGCCTTAAAATCCTCTTCCAACTTAATATAAAAGCACAACGGCTGGGAAAAAAAAAGGCAGTTTCTACACATAGCATATGAAGTGTTTAGTAGGCAGCTGTGTATAGCAGGTATTCGATGATGGAACTGGCTGATAGAGGCTCTGTGCTTGTAGTGTGTTTAAAATACCTGCTAATGAATTTGGATCCACTTTATTATTTAAGAATCACCTTGTTTTGTTTCATAGTTAAATCTAATCTAGGTCCTGAATTTTAACATGGCTAGTTTTTTTTTTTTCTTTTTTTTTCCTTGAGTGTGGTGTTATTCCATACCTCTACTACTTTGCCCTTCCCCCCCACCTTGTTTCTTATAGTTATTTCTGCTGAGAGATGGTAAGCGTGAAGAAGCAGCTGTAACTTTCCATGTGTTTAGTTTTCTTGAACTTGGTTCCCAGTTGGTGGAATTTCTTGGACCACTGAATTGCTTTAAAAACCTGCTAAAGTCAGTTGGGTGCAATCTGTCAGTAGAGCCAACTGCTTGCAATAGTTCATCTCTCCTCTTAGCAGTCCGAGTGCTGTGTCTTGGGTTCCTTCAGTGAATGACCCTGTATATTTCAAAGGTTTAACATTTTTCTTGACTGTTTTTCAACCTATGCAGCTCCTAACATCAGAGCTGCCTTATCAAACAGATCTCTTATCCTGTTAAGGGAGGGCCTTCCTTCGCGTGTATATCCAGCCAAAATTTGAAGTGCTAAAGACCTTTTTATGCTATAATTATAATTTTGGGTCACCATATCACAATGGTAGCTATTAATTTTTAAGGAATTGTTTTCTCTGCAGATGAGGCCTGTTTATACTGCAGAGTAATGTTTTTTTCTTCTCTCTTAATCAGAAGGGAAAATTTGAAAATTTGCGGCATCTTTGCCTCTCTTCTGTATTATTGATTGGCACAGACATTGAGCTTGACAGATGCATGCAGTGTTCAGGTTATCCATAACTCAGATATGTGCCTTTGTCAGCAGAAATATCAAGAACATCCAGGAAGATCGGCCTTGATCTTTAGCACTATAGCCTAGTCTTCTTCAAAAAAACTAAACAAATCATAAAAGAAAACAAACAAAAAAACTTATCCTGACTTCCTGCTCCTTTCTCTGTTTTTTCACTGCAGATGTGGACTAATGCCTTCAAAACTGAAAGAAGGTAGAACTTTCAAAGATTAGTATGTTCCTATAATTTGTTTTTTGTTATAACTAGTAACTGGTTATGTAGGTGTCACCTGTGACTAACTTTGAGAGAAGGTCGACAAGATTTCTGCTAAGTGGCAGAAATGGCTCAAATAAAATACTGAATACTACATACGTTAGTCTGGGATAAGCAATGTGACGGCTTGTACCCACTGAAGTTATTGTAAGGATTGGGGAACGGAGAGGAGAGAGTTCCAGGGAAGAAAAGACTGTTTCTGAAAAAAACATGTTTCATGAATCTCAGCTCTCGGGGAATGACATACTTTAAGAAACGCTCCTGATCCTACGCCTCCCCCCCATAAAATGAATGGTAAAGTATACAAAATGTAATTACACACCTCTAGCTTGGATGTTTCTTCCTGATGTGCAAAAGCACAGCCACAGAATAAGGCAGTGTTTCTAAGTGATGGAACAAGATGCAGTGGGGTTGGGTTTTTGTCATCTTTGTTGTGTATGCTTAAAGATAAAAGAAACAGAGGTATATGTAGATGTATATGCCCGTGCACACACATATATATGCATAGACCTATATATATATTCCCTTCTGGGACTTCCATTTGGAAATGGTGAAGTTCCTGAGAATTTATGCGACTCTTTCAAGTTGAGAATAATTATACAGTGGTGTGTGGATCTGAGACTGTTAGAAATCTGTCTTTAATGAGGCGTTTCCAGTTGGTTGCTTGGGAGGATGGTAAATCCTCAGTTCATACTAAAGCACGTGTCTGTGCTTCTTCCATCATGTGCTGGGGTGGGAGTTCTTGCAGCCTGTCCTTATTCCCCCCCCAGCTGGTGGCAGAGGCGGCTTTGCCACCTCCAGCCCGAGTTGTCCCCAGCCAGCAAGGGTACGTTGGAGGCAGGCAGCAGCAAGGGCGTGTGTGCACGTTTGGGAGCGCATCATTGACACAGCTGGACCACTCTTAGGATGGGATTTACTTCCTTGTCACATTCAGACTGTGCGGGGGGGGGGGGGTGGTGGTGGGGGGGGGGGTGGTGGTGGTGGTGGTGGTGGTGGTGGTGGTGCTCCTGGGCATTGGATATATAGGAGATGTGACTGTTGAAAACCTTGAATGATAACAATTAATAGAAATGTGGCGATTTGTAATTTTCTTTTTTTTTTTTTTTTTAAACCATCTGAAGCTTGGTATAAGAATTGGTGTATGCTGCCCCAAGGTCCTTTGACTCCTCCTCCCCACCCCGAGCTTACCTTTGGGCTTGAATGGTAGTTTTCTAGGTTGTGACTGGAATATTTTCCTCCAGAGTGAAAGAATGCCATGTGGGGAATATGTATTCTTGCTTATTCACTTATTTTTAAAGAGCAATGCCATAACTGAGCTAAAGATAAATCTTCTGAGCTATCCAGAAAAAGGCTCATAAGTGGGGGGGGAGAGAGGTTCAGAAGTGGCAGACAGAGGACGTTCTTGCTGCTGAACGCTAGCTTCATGTGGTCAGAGACTTCATGTAGTGGGGAGAGACAAGAAAGAGTGCATCTCAGGTGAACAACTGAGGGAATTCAGATATCCAGCCTCTGTGGGATAGTATTTATTGCCACTTCTTTCCTGCTTCCCCTCCACCCCCAATCCACCCCCCCTTTCCTGGCCAGCTCTGATATCTCAAATGAAAAGCAATCTCAAACACTTCTCATAACTATTTATGGATGTTGAGTTCAGCTACTCTGCATGCTCGGTAAGGTTCATTCCCAAGGTTTCTCATGCGTGCCTTCATTTTCTGACATCCTTCAGTTTCTCTTCTACATATGCAATGTCTGGACATTGGCATCTGGACTCTGGAGATGCAGGTAGATTCACCACTTCCTTTTGACTCTGCTGGAGAAAAGCTGCTATTTTTTTTCCTACTTGGTCCGAGATACACTACTAGGTCAGGGTCTGAATTTGGTAATTCCTAGCTGTATTTTCCTGCCCTTCTGTATGTTTATGTGTCCTTTCTTGTCTGTACTTTCTTACTTGTGTATGCGAGTGTGAAAGTTGTTTGAATTGCTCGACTGAATGAGCAGGGATAGTGGTGATTTCATGAACTTGCTGGAAAATCTTAGTTTCGCTCTCAGCAAGAGGTCCCCACCCAGCTGGGGAGGCTTGTGCAGTTCTGTGCTGGTGGCTGTGCTGGGCTTGCTCCTGTGAGCTTGGCTTTGTTGAAACAAAAACTTCACTCAGCCTTTGAGCATCATGTATATGGTTTCCTTGTAGTTTCTGTTTGTGCTGTGTTGTAAGTCCACCACCATGTGCCTAGCTTTTTAGACAAGAGATAATTGCTTTATGATTTTTTTTTTCCTTCCATTTCCTGCATGTATCGTTCATAAATCCTAGTCAAAGGTCTGGCAATAACTTGTTAAAGCAAACATGAGACACACAGTTGTTCTAGTCTGCCTAGCTTCCACTTCCGTAATGGATTTTGTATTTAGACACAAGGGATGTATATGTGTGGTGAGCCATCCCTCCCCCTCCTTCCTTGTCTATTATTTGCTGCTATTTGCACTGTTCCAGTGCCAGAAAGGGAGGGGAGACTGACTCCAGAGGGCTAAACTCTCCACAATGCTTAGTTGGAGGGTACTTGGATATTACGGTGATGCTGTCTAGAAGATCTTTTGATGAAGGGAATCTTGGCAATGCATGTTTTCTAACCTGGGTTATGTTAAAAGGCATTTGGCTTATTCCAACATAACTTTGGAGACCTTCTGTTCAGGCCAACAGTGCTGAAATGCTTCTACTGCATTTCTGTGAAGTAGTTGTAGATGAGATCACTATTTTGTACTTGCAATATTTACTAAGCCTTTCTAACATTATCCTGATATGTGTCTTGTTTTTTTCTTTTTCTCTAGGATGATAACAGCACTCTAAAGAGTGGGATTTAATATCTGTTAAATTTTTTACAGATAGTGAAGAAAGCCTGTTGCAGCTGGCTGTGATTATAGACTACTGCCATCATGCTGGAATGCGAACTTTTAGGGTAGAGCAAGTTGAAGCAAATGAAATGGAAACTTCCTTATTTTTATAGTGGTATTAGCCATGAAGCTTAATTATGAAGTTTGACCTTTTTCACCTTCAGTAAAAAGCCTGGCTGAAGCTGTGAAGTTTCTGATTCCTGCAGGAGCCCTGTGTAATTTCTTTAAGCAGTAGGCTGGATTGGAAGTGCTCACCTTCTCTTCCATTTTCAGCTCCAAGTTCTGTGTGGTTTTGGGATTGCTGCTGCTGCTTGAACCTTCCTGCTCCCCAGCAGCAGCAGAACCTGGCCATGGCTTGTATCCTCCCAAATTGTAACAAATCTTTTGGCTCTTCTGTTCTGTAACAGAAGATGGGATTTAGGGGAAGGGAAAACATAAAAATAAGCTCTGTGATCTGCTTGCTGTGTCTCTGATCCATCCTTGGGCTTTGAGGGACGGGTGGACTCTAGGATCAGTTGCGGATAGATGCCGTGGCTCAGAAGCGAGACACGAGGGATTCCCCCTTGTCGTCACCACTGCCCCGGCACGGCTTCCCAGCAGGCTTCCTGGTTGGAGCCGTGGTTTTAGTTTGGAAGTAGGCTGTTGTTGAGACTGGTTTTCTGAAGCAGTGGAACAAATGGCAAACCAACTACATCATTAGATGCCCTTGGTGTTTTTGGCCGGAACTGGCTGTTGAGGGCGTGGGGAATTGAATGAATGGTCACGATAGTAACTGAGAGGAGCTCCGGCTGTTCCCGTAGCAGTCACAAAGTTCTTGCTGTCTGTAGCTGGACTTGTATCGTTGTACTGTCGTCCTCCTTCTCTATCGAATACTGAAATACGGGGTTTGAAATATGTTGGAGCAATTCCACCCAGTTCTCAGGGGAGGCAGCAAGGGCTGGGACAGGCCCTGGGTGCTTCTCTGGGCTTGTTTGTCAGATGGAGCTGGCAAAGCTCTCTGTGGCTGAGCTGGGCTTAGCCAGAAACCTTGTGTTGGGGGTGGCTGCGAGTCATCGTCTAGCTGGCTGCTGGAATGCCATCGTAGGGACACATACAAGTTGAATTAATTGCGACAGTGTTCTCCCCTCTCATGTTTGCCCATACCTGCTTTGGTGTGCTGGTGGGAGGAGTTCAGTGGTCGCACTGGTGCTGACCGCTGGCATGTCCTGTTCTCTGCTGCTTCTCCATCCCAGCTGCCTGATCTTGCATACAAGAGACAAAACGGGCGGCATGCAGTATTTATTTTCAGTGTTGGTAGGGATTTATGCTTGCTTCACTGGAATTGTACTGGAATGCAATGAACTGGCCTGCCTCATTGACTAACAGCTCTATAGCTCAGGAGTAGAACAGGGCAAGGGAGATGAAGTTAATTATGGTGGAATGAGAGGTACAAGATCATTAGTGTGACAGCACCTGGTGATCATGTGGGAGCGAGAAGGCTGAATGAACTGTGTTGTGATTTGCTTGGAGAGCTGATTTTTCTTTTTTTTCCTTTCCTTAACAGTAGTGAGGTTTTTGTTGTTTGCAGGAGGAGTAATTGGGTATATGGAGGCAAGTGGTGAGAAAGAGGTGGTGGAAAACAGGAGGGCTGGGGGCCGTTAGTGGGATGTAAAGGATTTAGGGTCAAAGTAGACTTCTAAAAACTGCCGGGTAAGGTAGCTTCTTGACTCTTTGTGGTCATTTGGCTGCATCTACACTAGAGCTACTTTTCAGTGATGCAGGGTCTTGCATACACTCAGTAGCATGTTTTACCAAAGGTATATAGTTTTTGGTTTTTATGTTATTAAGTAACATTGCAAACAACTTAATTGCATCTGTATGAAATTCTGTTTCTGAACCTTGCCACCCTTCTTCTAAACTGCCTTGCTTGTCTCACAGTCTAAGCTGTAAAGGTCTTTATCGTAGGGATCCCCTTTTTTTTCCTAACATGTTTATGAAGATGATATGTAATGGGTGTTTGACTTTTTTCTGTGGCTGACCTGAAGTACTTCCGTGATTAGAAAGTGATTTTCTTGAGACAAACTTTGTTACAGGGAGTGCAATGTGTCAGAGCTCAAAGTGATTTTAAAATCAAAAGCACCTACAAGAAGATTACAAACAGAAAGAATTAATTCTATGGTCATGGTACAAAGTAAAAAAAAAAAAGAAAGGCAAAGCAGCAATGAAATTTTATAAAGCTTCATTCATAGAACTGTCTTAAACTAGTACAGTTAGAATGCGGGAACTGTGCATAAATAATAGAAAAGTTATATGACAGTGTAACTACCCGTGGAAATACTAGAGTTAGATATTAAATTATTGGTAATGAACACAGTCTGACATCTGGTTGAATACAGGTGTTACAGAGAAATGCTCAAATCTAGGGCAAGCTGAAGGCAGAGTAACAAAGAGCCCTGAGGGCTGCACACTTGTGTTTGAGTGAATTACAACTTCAGTACAACTTGTTTCTGTGTTTTGTTGTTCTTCTCCTCCTCCTTTATTTGTTTTAGAGTTTTACCAACCCATAAAGACTTTTTTTTTTTTTTAAAGTACATCTCTAAACAAGCTTAATACAACTTGCCTCCGTATTAGCTTTGTGAAGTGAAAGTGGTTTTTGCCTGTATGTGTTGACAGGCCTGCAGAGAGAAACGAGGCACGCTTTTCAGTAGCATCCTGTTGCTGCTCAGGAATGAGAAGTTAAGCTAGCGAGAAAATAACCCTATGAGAAAACCTACTCAGTGCCTGGTAGTAACAACAAAAGCGAGTAGGGTAGTAGGAAGGACAAAGTAAGGAACAAACTGGCAAACATGGTGTGCCATGCGGAGCACTTTGCTTCACGTGCTAGGGAGATTGTGGGGTTATAAAAGCCCATCTGCTGAATGGATTGAGGGTTCTGAACAGACAGGATGGTGCGTGGTGTTTCAGAATCTCAATCTCTCCAATTTGGTGTAAAAACTTTTCTTCGAAGTTACTTATATTACATACTCATGTACTCATAATGGTGAGTGTATTCACTATATACATGTTTTTAAAATACATGAAAGCAGTTATTGTTTAGTCAAACAGGGGAGGGGTAAGACACTTAAGAATTTGCTTTTTTCCCTTTGAATTTAAAGGCTTCAGCTTTAAAATGTTTTTGTAGAAGTCATGTGAAATTTTACTGAGCCTGTTGTAAGGTTGTTGCAGTAAATGACAGATGGCTTCATAACTGGTAGTACAAAATGGGTGGATGGGGGGCAACGAATAGCAGAAAAGCTGCTGTTCAGACCATGGATGAGACTGAGTGCCTGCTCACACTTCAAGTTTAAGGTGTGATGCTTCAGTAAGGTGACGAGTAACATTGTTAGTGTAGTGTGTGCATCTGTTTCTAACCCTCAAATTGCTTTAAAATCAGCTAGTAAACATGTATATGATTGACATTAAATATTTATGCGGGAATGCGGTGCTGCATGAGTTGCATCACAGTAATTGCGAAGCAGGAATTGTGTTTTTCTGGCTTGGGAACGTGTGTGATTTGCCAGTCAGTCTTGCACAGGAAGACTTCTTGGAACTTACTGTACCTGTGGCCTCCTATCTCAACCTTCACATGATTTAAGCTTTAAATTCAACTACCACTTGGTTACATTGGTAACAAAAGCCATACTGGTGGTGGCAGCAGTAGCAGAGTTCATCATTGTACCACAGTACTTTGAGAGGTACAGATGGAGTTTTTGGAGTTTTAGAGGTGGAGACTGGTACTGTGAGATTGCAGGCTAACTTCTGCACAGTGTATGCTGGCTTTGCTTAGAAGGTTTCTGGGAGTTTTATTATGATATCTTAGTGGGTGGTGGCATTTGAAGAATAAAAGAATGCAATCCTTCTGTCCAGTGGAGCTTTGGTAATTACTCCTCCACACACTTGAGCTTAAATAACTGAGCCCAGTGTTTTCCATTTGACCTGGCAGAAGCCTGCAAAGGATATGCACAGAAAGCTCGCTGAAAATTTCTTGAAAACAAGTGAGGGTGTAAACATGCAACCTTTTGCTGGCTTGCAAAATTGCATCAGTTGTTGCCCCTCAGCTGCTTGCTGCCGCCTAGTCCTCTTTCCACCACGTCTCCACCGATGGTACACGCTGGTGGTTTGTGTGAGCTTTCCTTAGCTAGTGTGGAGCTGAGTGAGGTGCCTGCTAACCCAGCTGTTACTTAACCTCTTCAGCTGATGTGTGGGCTGGCCGGGTCCCCAGCCTCTACTTGGGAACCTGGGCAGGTGGCTTGGGATGGTGCGCTTTATTTGGGAAAGGCCATGCACCTGTCTTTTCACTGCTGTTGGATCCCTGCTTATGAGTGTGTGTGTATGGTTACTCTTAGAGAGGCCTGAGCTTTTTCTTTTGTGTTTAGTTGTGTGGGTCTTTTCTCCCTCTAGGTAATGGTTCAGTTGTGCCATGTGCTTTGTCTCTTTTCCACAGTCTTCTCCTTCCCTAGTCCCTTGATACACAGAAATGCTGTGCTAAACAGCAGAGCCCTCCCTCTGAGAGCTTTAATTGTGCTTCTGTGGCCCTAAGAAAGCAGGTTGATGCTGTTTGTTGCTTTGCTTTTTGTTCTTACTTGATTCCCATTGCTAGTTGGCAGTGCAGCGTGGTGGCTCTGTGTTGCCATAGCTGCTGCGTGATGGTCCTCTGTAAACTGACCTCAGACTAGTTTAATAATCAGTTGTTTTGCAGGTTCCAGTGGGTTCAATATTTAACAAAGGACATGGTTTTTATCTCACTCTTTTTCTTGCCATGCTAATTGGTGAGGGAGGGAAGAAAGAAGGCCATTAACTTTAACAATAGTTTTAATGATGCACTTCTAGTATCTGATAACTGTGATGCAACCATTTTTTTTTTTTTAATGCAATCTTTGTAGAGTGTTATACCTACCAAAACATCTGATGCTGCATTACCTATTGAAATATACTCTCTGGCCTTGTTGCAGTCTTGGCAACCTTAGACAAACACACAGTGATTTGCAATTCGTAGCTGTTGAAAGGAGATCAGTGGCTGAAGGTTGTGAATTGGTGTGTAAGCTTTTAGCAGTGAGTGCAATTTAAATATTGGGGCAAATTAACAAGGGGTATAGTAAGTTTGCAGTTGGCTGGAGGCTTTAAAGAGGATTGAGCTGAAGCATATGTTTGCGGGGGGGTTGGGTGTTTTTTTCTTTTGTTAAAGGGGCGTTTCATGAAAGTAAAGCCTCATACTGTGGCAGCAGAGTAGGTAGTTTTAAGATGGGTTTTCTGTAGTGTGAAAAATTTTGAGGTGCGGCTCTGGCATTGTGCGGTGCTTGCCCTCATCAGGCTGGGCAGCGCCTGGTCCCCAGGGCCGCGGTGCTGCTCCGGGACCCCGGGGCTGGCTGCGTGCACCCGGGCTCTGCGCTGCGTGGCTGTGCCGGGTCCCGCACACCCAGCGCAGCCTTCCTGCGCCAGGCTGAGTAGGCATGGTTTTTTTGGGTGTGGTGGTTTGGGTTTTGGTTTGTTTTTTTTTTTTTTTTTTTTGGCTCCGGTAACAGCAATGCTATTTCGGAAAGAGGGATGCTTGCCTCAGGTCCTTGGCAGGAGACAGGTTTATCCTCTGGGGAGTGGAGAGTTTAACTGCAGATGCATGTGTTGGACGTGTAACTCTGTCCTCTCTCTGTAATTGCTGAATTTATACTTAAAAGGCTATCTCCAGTCAGCACAAATGAGTCGAACTTCTTGGTGGAAGGTTGCTTGCAGGAAGGTTGTCCCTGAGCTGCCTATGGTCACCTATATAACCATAGGGAACAGACTCCCCCACCCCCCTGTTTTAGGGTGTCTCTGCTGGTTTCTTACTGACTTTCAGCTTTATGGACTAGGAAAAGACAGCCTGTTTAGCTTAGGGAGCTCTCTACAGTACTCTTGCTGTTCAAGGAAGGAGTGGGGAGACTTGGGGCTCCTAATGCAGGCTTTCTGCAGATCCCTCTTTTCCTGGTGAGCAAAACTCCCCGTCCCCAGCATGGTGACTGTGGGAAGTCCAAAGGACTTCATTAACGGTTCCTGCAGAAGGCAAAGCAGCTCTGCACAATGCTGTCCCTCTGTGCCCTCTGGGGCTTTTCGTATTGGAAAAGGATGAATAAAATACATTGTTGCAAACGGGAAGGGAAGTAGACTGTCTGGGTGGGAGCAATTTAATGCTAATTTTAAAAATGGTAATGGTAATAAACACGTATACTTGTGACAGCTCAGTGGCAGTACACAAATAAATAGTGTGCTCTAAATGGTACAGCTAAAGAGTTGATGTCTTGGAGGATGCTATCTGATCACCCATGCAATGTCGCAGGGCATTAAAAAAGAAAAGCAAACTTCTAGATGTTTGAAGCTGCAGTTGCTGGTGGCACTCTGCTAACCACTAACGCCTCAGTCATAGCTCAGACTGTGCCACTATTGAAATGCGCTCTGTGATAAATTTTACTGTGATTATCTCCCCTCCTTCTCCCCCAGCAGTAGGAGATGAGGGTTTTAGCTTTCAGGATGAAGGCCGCGGATGCAGTGCTAGCTGGTAGAGGTGTCCTCAGCGAAGGCCTGAAGGCTTTGGCAAGCAGAGGGCCGTGTGCTTGCTCCAGAGCTGCTCTCCAGGCTTCCTCCTGCGCTGTCCTTCCCCTCCACCCAGCGCCTCGACACAGCCCTGCTTGGTCTGTGTGGGGAGAGCTGGGAGCTTTGGCTGCTCTTGTCGGCTTACTAAGGTCTGTTGCTGTTCAGAGTGTGTATATATATATATATATGTATAGGGAGTGGATAGGAGGGTGGCATCTAGAGCTTTTAGCCTCTCCTTTGTCCCATTTTGTGGTACCTAAAGTTAGAAGGTGGTTAGTACTTTGCTGCTGTAGCACAGGGAGGAAGAGACTCCTTCCAGGCAGGAGTTGTCTTTTGTGGGGCTCCGAGTATTTGATATATTGACGTACAGGCTTTGGAGTGCTCTGGATTGCTCTTCTGCTGTTAATGGGAGCATTCTTATTCTTTATTAGTGTGTAACCTGGCCAGAGATCGTTAGCAGAAGTATGTCTAACTAACGTAAGCCAGAATGGACACCTACGGAAGTGTGCTCAAAATTAAATCAACCTACATAACTGCAATTATGAATGAAATCCTGTAGGTTTCCCATTGCTCCTACCTACATCTTCTAGTTCGAAAAGAATCTATCCGAAGACACTTTCTAAGGAAAAATCCCTGTGCAATTTAGAAGGAAGCTTTGAGATGTTTCTGTTCTTGGAGGTGTGAACTGATATTTACAAAATGAGCAACAGGAAAAGGTACAAGTAAATTGTTTTATTCATATGCTTGCCTAAGCCATTGCTTCCCAAGCTATGGATTGCATCCTGGCATGTGGAGGGCAGGGGAGCAAGATGTGTTTTGGAGGCAGTGCCTTTTCCTGCAGCAGTTTCCAGTGCTGCAGGGCAGTGCTCCGTCCTGGGTGGAGTTGCCCACGAGCAGCTCTCACAGCCTCTTGGCTGCTGGGCTGAGCCCAGGCTCCCCAGTCTGTCCCACTGCAGCAGGGCAATGCCTGCTGCCAGGGCAAGTGGTATTGAGAACTGTAAACCACCAGGATGGCTGCTTGGAGGGGCTGTGGTGGCAGAAGTGATGGTCCCTCTCCTGTGTTTGGGCTTGTGTGCTGCCACTTGGGGCTTAGTGCAGGGTTCCCACTGAAATACATGTTATGCCCCAGCATACAAGCACACAAGCGTTGAGCTGTGCATCTGTCATAGATTGATTGGGATTTGTTTTATGAAGGTGCCCACGAATGGGCAGGAACCTTGTTTCAGGTGTGCTCAGTACCTTAAATGCAAAGCAAAATGCAGAAGGCTCCTACATCTCCTGTGGACCTGCTGTCACTCCTCTGGGCTGCTGGAAGCAGGTGGCCCAGGATGTTTTGTGAAAGGGGGGTGCTGGTTGCATGTCGTGGCTGCGTTTCACAGGTATGGCTACAATGTGAACAAGACTTTTGGAAGAATAATGTGCTCCACAGGGTTTCTCAGTATTTACATTCAAAATATTCCCTTCAGTATCTATACAAGAGAAAAACGGATTTTCCCCCTCCCCCCTGCCCCGAGGATAAAAGGAACTTTGCAAAAGAGTAACTGAAATTGTGGAGATTCCTGAAAGGTGTCACATTTTGTTATCTACAGTTGCTGCTGTTATTTCTTTTGCAGGATGAGTCAGCTGGTTATTTGCAGCAGCCACAGGCATGCTGTTTTACGAGAACCGTGTGTGTCAACTGCAGCATGGCTGAAGCACTGCATGTTGGAAGGGTTTGGTGTTGGAGCTGCCTATGTGAGCACTGAGAGAGTATCTACACGTTATCTGTACTGCAGTGCTTCAACAGCTGCTGTACTCAAAACTATGTTCCTCTTCCACAGTAGTGAGGGCAGTTACCGTACTGCTAATTCCCTTTTCAGGAGAAAGCTTTATGCTCACATGAACCTGCTGTGTGAAAGGAGGTTTCAATAGAAATGCTAAAAACTCTTTGTTAGCAATCTGAAGTTGCTGTTGCTGTGGATTTTCTGGAAGTGGGGGTTAAACTTATGACAGTTTCCATCAAAATGCAACAGGCACTTCAAACATTATTTTAAGTTCCTGTCATTGCCTTTTCAGCATCCTTCTCCTTGGCATTGCCCTCTGAGATCTCTTGTTTGCTTGCTCAAGCGAGTGTTGTGTGGTCTGCTAATTCAAAACATGTGACAAAGTCAGGCCGGCGAAAGTCCTGTCAATGTTGTTGTGGTGAAATAAAACATCCTGATCGAAATTATGGGGTGTTAATGTCCCACAGCATGAGAAGTGCTTAACTAGAAGCTCATTATAGCAGTGTTATAAAGGGTGGGGCTAGAGAGGTGGCGCAGGAACCCTGCGGAAGAGTGTGCTGCTCCTCTAGGTAGGAGAAGGCTCTTGGCTTGTGTGTGATGGAGAAAGGAGGTGAAGGAGGAACTCTGTATCTCCTTGTTCTGCTCCCGTAAGAAATCCTCTAGGTTGTTTGGCTTTTTTTTTCCCCTCCTCCTTAAAACAAGCCTTTCTCTGCAGACTTGTCTGGAAGAGTGGAAGTTCAGAGCAGGGTTAACCAGGGCCTACTTGGAACAAAGCTAGAAAGGGAGGCCGTGAAAAAGAAGCCAGTTTCCTCTTCTCAGAGTCAAGGCATTCAAGGTTTTTGGAAGGCTCCCAGAAGGCAAAGAAGAAATGGAAACCAATCTCATTCTAGACTGCCTTGCATATGGGGGATTTTTATAATTAAAGGATGTTGCCCTCTGCTCCCATTGTTGTTTGCCTCTGTGAACTTGAATTTTACTTTGAACCCAGTGCTGACTTCATACGTGCTGGGGCTGCGATAGAGAAGTGATCTTAAGTATTTATGAGCTCACCTTGAAATGAATGAATACAGTTCTCTGTTTCTTTTTTTCTTTTTCCTCTTTCTTACTTTTCCCCACACCTCTGTGCTTTTTCACTTTCCCATTCCCTGCTGCGTGGACTGAGCTATTGATGGGTAGTGTTTCATGTATGAAGTGTGGCATTCAGACCTTTTGTTCCACAAGGACTGAGTTGCCACCTAAGCTCCAGTCCTTCTAAAAACTGTTAAAGTAAGCTTGTCATGTGTTGAGCCTAGTCTTGTTCTTCTCCATGCTTTGTAATGCATGGGCAAGCATAAAAACATGTGATTTCTACCTACTAGACTTCTACTTAGGCTTCACTCTACTTCTGTCTTCCCACTGTAGTTTCAGCTGGTCTGTTTGGCGGGTCTTTTTATCTTACATGATGATAAGACGACTAGGCAGCCAGCCAGCTGCTGTTGAACTATAATAGAGCCAGTGGTATGTACAAAATTTGATTACTGCTGTCAACACCAGAGTGAATAAAAGAGAGCACATACTCCAGTCAGAGAGCTGCTAAATAAATGGCCTATTGAATTCAGTAGTAGTAGGAATAAGACCATCTTCTCCTAATGAATGAAGTGGTTTAAGGGTAGTGTGCTAGTGTGTTGAACTCTTGAGTTCGTTTAAAAAAAGCAAAAAATCCTCTTTTGCCTTCTTTGAAGATTACTTTCCCCCAAAAGCTTCCATTTCTCTCTTGCTTATCAGCTCTTGTGGTTAATGCATGGATTTCACACGCAGTCCTTCAGATTTGGCAGAGGCCATAGCTTTGTGTTTTAAAATTTAGCTTAAAAAATATTCCTAAAGCTAACTTCTTTGCAGATAGGTTGTGACACAAAACTAATTAATGTTAATAATTTCCATTTACGCAAGAGATGCACTATATGTTGAAATTAAAAGCAAAAAAAAAAGCCCCCTTGTCGTGGTTTAGCCCCAGCCAGCAGCTAAGCACCACGCAGCCGCTCGCTCACTCCCCCTACCCCGATGGGATGGGGGAGAGAATCGGAGGAGTAAGAGTGAGAAACACTCCTGGGTTGAGATAAGAACAGTTTAATAATTGAAATAAAGTAAAATAGTAATGATAATAATAACAATACAATAATGATAATAATAATAACAACAATATACAAAGCAAGTGATGCACAATGCAATTGCTCACCACCCGCCGACCGATACCCAGCCAGTTCCCAAGCAGCGATTGCTGCTCCCCGGCCAACCCCCCCCCAGTTTCTATACTGAGCATGATGTCATATGGTATGGAATAGCCCTTTGGTCAGTTTGGATCAACTCTTCTGGCTGTGCCCCCTCCCAGTTTCTTGTGTACCTGGCAGAGCATGGGAAGCTGAAAAGTCCTTGACTAGCATAAGCAGTACTCAGCAACAACTGAAACATCAGTGTGTTATCAGCATTCTTCTCATTCTAAATCCAAAACACAGCACTATGCCTGCTACTGGGAAGAAAATTAACTCTATCCCAGCTGAAACCAGGACACCCCTTTATTAAGTTAATAAATATTCTCAGTGTATATTCTTATTGAAATATTGGGTTTTCAAAGTAAAACTTGCTGTTAGATAACAGCTGTTTCCCTAATGTACATGATGTAGTTGCTGATGGCAGGCAGAGCTTGAGACCTGATGTTCTTTGGAAGCTCTCTGGTGAATGAGTGCTTTCCCTCAGCCCCTCTAATATCTTCATGTTGAAGTTCAAGAGACTGATGGAGGCTCAGGGGGATTGGTGTTTCTCTAACTGCTCTCCCTGACCACGCACCCTTTCTTTATTGAGGAGTGGGAAACTCAGAAGTGTCGTAACAAACTAGGTAACTCCTGAAACTTGTCCGTATCCTTCAGTCTTGCCAAGCGTCTGATGGAAAGAGTCTTATTTCATTGGTGTATGGCCCTTATCTTGGAGTGGCAGGGACCAAGGTGAGATGAGGTAGTGGATCAACAGTAAAGAGCGCTCGTAGGGAATGCGGACCAGTCTTGTCAAACCCTGAAAAAAGGAAGTGCAGGTAATGCTGGTAAGACATCTGGTGTACGTGCATGGCTGTCCGCTAATTGTCATCGTATGCTTGGTAGAGTTGGCAGTGCCTTTTTGTTTTGTGCTTGTGAAGTGCTTGGCACAGTAAGGTTTATATTTGTATTTGCTATGGCAAAATACATAATTGTTGTTTGTTTCTAAAATAGGAATCCTAGCTTTAAAACTTTGTTACCTTTCCGCGTTGCTCTTGTTTGTGTGGTCCACAGAAATGTTTGGATACAAATGTCTGATTTAGCCCCCTGAATGTATGGTTGTCTTTATTCACGGAAACAAAACTCCTTTTGTGTGTGTCTTTCAGGCTTCAACTTTGAGGAATTCTTAAAATTGGAAACCCCTCCCCCCCCAACCCACAAAACAAAGAAAGACCAACTCCTGCCCCCAATAAAATTTAAAGAAAAATCTTATCTTGATTTCCACGCTCCCCACCCCCCCGCCCAGTAGTGTCTATCTGGTATGTAACACAGTAAACTGTCCCAGCTGAATATTAATGAAGAGAGGAGAGCTTTATCTCGAACAGTTGTCTGATAGCATAACACAACAAGACAGACAAATCAAACAGCATCTGTCTTTCTGCTTTTGAAACCAGTTCTCCTGTGTACAGCTCCTCTCTCATCGTAGTGCCTGTACTTCTATGTCATAGTTAATCTCTTTTGGATTACTTTTTTGTGACTATTGGAATCCTGTACAGCGCAGTATCCTAAAGCGTGTAATCTGGAATCGCGTGCCTTTCATAGCTACAGAATTCGGAGTCCTCTCAATTGGATTATAAAGTTGGTGATCGGGTGTTGAAGGTCGAGGGGTTGGATTTGCCTTCTGTATTGGTGGTAAATGCAGTTTTAAGGCCCACTTGTAAAGTAACTCTGATGCTATCATAGCCTTGCATTATTAACCTTCTGCTTTACTGGGCTGTGGTCTGTCTTGTTTGGAATTACTGCACGCTGAAAATAGCACGCCTAATCAGAATTTGTAATTTTTGACATGGAGGTTTATTTGTAGAACTTCCTTTTTATGCTGAAATCTTGTGTTAAAATCTTCTTGTGCTCTTTTGAAAGGCAGTTAAAAGATGCGGGTGCTCACCTTGCAGAGTTGTTCTGGTTTCATGCTCTATCGAACGTGTGGAAAAAGTGTTACGATAATACTGCAAGCTTTTTGCAAAGTAAATGCTAAAGATATATAGGATTTTTAAAATGAGTATGGTATTTGACCAGAGAGGTTGGTTTGAACAGAAAAGGAAATTTGCCACCTTCTTTCCTGTTTTCTGTATGTAGAATTTAACTTGCTGGTGCTTGGAAAGCTGGAGCATCCTTCTGCTTTCATAAAGAGCACCAAGCAGTGTATTCTTCTGTTTTTAAAGAGGAAAAAAAAAATCTCAATTAGCTTGAAGCCTGTTACTTGTTTACATGCAGCATTTTAAGAGTTTTGTTTCCTGAATGGTTTTGTCAGTCACTGTGTGGCTGAATGTGTTGAACCCTCTGAGGAAAACCAGTGCTTCCCTCCCCCTCGAATCCCGGCATGCAGTTCTTGCGCGGGTACTAGCGTGTACTTCCTCTGCATCTTCGCTTTCCTGTTTTTTAAAGAGTGAGCTTGATCATGAGCGTTCAAACAGCCAGAAAGGTTGTGTGGAAAAAATACAAGGTTGCTGCGCCTCTGGATACTGACAGGCAGACCTGTTGCCCTCTGCCAGGTGAGTGCGTGCTTACCTATGTTCTCAAGGCTGTGGTGGATAAAAGGATCCAGCCATGTGGGTCTGGTTTTATCTTCTTCACCTGAAGCAAGCTGCTTTTCTTAACTTTGTCCAAGTTTGCTGGCTCTTAACAGGAGCAAGTTGTGGAAGGCATGGCAGGAAACAGTCCAGGGAAAGGCTGTTTTCTGTGGCGCTGCTCCATCGCAAGCGCTGTGCGAGCCCTGGCTGCGTCACACCTGCAGCCGCAAGATCCTCTTGGTAGTGCCTGTGTCGCGGGCTTCCCTTTCACCTATAACATGGTAACTTTTTCGTGGTGTAGGTTTTATTGCTGTTCTGTCTGATTGAAAGTCTTAATGCCCCCAATTTTCTTAAACTACACGTTAAGTTATGGTGATTTCGGTGTTTAATTGCGTTTTTATTCTCTGCAGTTCTGCTTACTGTGTCTTCTGGGATTTTTGGATATATATACTTACAACAGCACCTTCACCCCTCACACTTCCCCCCCGCCCCCCCTCCATTTTGGTGGTATCTCCAGGGAGCTCCTGTAATTCAGAAATAATATTTTTTGGCGAGGAGTGCTTTGGAGGAGAAGAATTGGGGATGTTTCTCTTTTCTTTCTGCCATCCTTTCCCACCTGTCCCGATGGAAATTTCACGGATTGACTATTCTGCTGGTTTTGTGACCAGGGCCAAATAAGCTAGATTGTCATGGTAAAGGCAATTTGAGGTTTCCTAGTACCTGTGAATATGCTGTTTAGATACAGTCATTGACCAAGGGGGGCTGATTATTTTGTGAACTGGTGTCAGAACTTCATGGATGCAGAACCTGCTGATCAGTAGAGAATTTGGTCTGTTTGACTTGACTTTTGATGTGGGGTTTTTTGGTACAAAGCTGGAGTCTGAATACGGGTTTTAGAAAGAGAAACCAAAATCCTCTTAAGATGTAGCAGCGTAATGGCTAACTTTAGAATAAAATGATGGGCTGGGACTCTGGTCTCATGTATGTTTACTTCTAGAACAATGAGGTGGATTTGGATATATGCCAGTGTAGTTGAGAGCAGAAGCTTTTCCTTTATGGCCCAGTCCGAACTCTGTTAAAACACAAAAAAAGTCAAGAAAACTCAGTAATATGAGTGGAGTTGCTTTTGACTGACTCTGGAAGGCTCACTAAATTACAGGTCAGAGAGATGTGGTGTTCTTCAAAATCTGCATGTATTCAACCTGCTAATGAGGTACAGCTACAGTTGATCATTCTTGGAAAGTTCGAGGTAGGAGAAAATCAGTTTGTTTTGTTTTTAACCTGGGCCATTGTTCAGGGAAAATGTATGTTCTGGCTCTGTATGTGTTGGTGTGGGGTTTTTTTGGACTATTTCTTGGATTTTTTTCCTTTCTTCTTTTATCATTTTATTCTCAGAAAAGCATAAACTTGGGGCCAGTGTTACAACCAGCCATGCAATTAACTGATGAACATGGCAGTTGTGAAACCTCCAGAATGTTCATCAGTGGGATAATAGGGGGGTCAGTCTCTTTTGAGGTTTTCTGTCTCAGTCCTTCAGGTGTTTTTAATGTGTAGAGTGCCAGTGTGTGTACACAGATAATATTTGGTGATGTTTGTGTGTCTGTGGATGACTATTCTGGTGCCTGCTCTAACTGGGGCTAGGCTAAGGTGTAAATCTCCTAGTTGAGTAGCAGCTACTTGAATGCTCAGGTGCTTTATATGATTGAGCAGAGTGCTTAGTGACTGTTGCTTAAGGCCTGTTTAACTCCCTATGAGCTTAGAGTCCTCTGTTTTTAAAAGCATGTATGTCATGGCTGGTATATTGCAATTATAATTTTTCTTAATCAAGCAGGAGGATTTTTCCAGGAAATTCCTTGCACTACAATGTTCCTAACCCTTCATAAAGTGTAGGACTGTAGATTTGCTTTCCAGGATTGTGACAATCTCAAATTCATTGTCACCTGCTCACTCTGAGCAAAAAAATCTGAAAAAAGGTAGAAGGTGAGAGGCGTGGAAGGGAAAACAAGAGAAATAAAAACTGAAGGTAAAAGAAATTAAATCGGGGGTGGGGAAAGCCTTTTTCTGTTTGAGAGGACAGAATTTTCATTGATGCAGTACTGGAAGTATTCAAGCAGGAAAAAAATGGGTGGAAAAGTTGGGAGGGGTATGTGTGTGTAATTGTTTCTTCTTCATGTCCTTCATTTTTCACACAAATCCAGAATGAAGTAACAGGGAGACTTCTGAGAAGTTTAGGCAGCACCTTGTGTGCAGCTCTCTGGCTAGAAGGTTTAGGGGTGATTTATTCACCTGTAAATGCTGCAGTGTTGGCAGAGGTACAGCTTTGGTTTTGTTGGTTGGCTGCTACTTGTGAGAATTGGTGGGGGCTGGAGGAAGGGAGGTTGAAACTCATATCTGATAAAGTATGTGAATGTAAATGAATTAGTTTAGGTGAAGCCAAAATGATCAGACTCTTCTGTCCTCTGAAGCCTAAACAACGTGAGCACGTTTACTCAGAGATTGGTTTATGGCATAAAACATACTAAATAATAATTTAGCTCACCTAGTGGGATGTCCTTCTTTATAAATGTCTAGTCTCTTAACCTTTTAAGCTCTCAAGTCAGTGATAAGTGCTGGGAGTGTGGCGGCACTGGTAGGCTGCGTGGTGCCTAATTGGAGTCAAAGCTGAATCTTTATCTGGGAGAGGAAAAAAGAAGGGATCTTGTGCTTTCTTCACCTGTTCAAACAAATGGGCTCTCTTTGTTTGTTGCTGTTCTGTGTCATGGGAGATATTTAAATTCTTCCAGGAAAACTTCTGAAACTATTCCAGGAAAACTATTGGGCTATTTTGTATTTATATATACACATACTCTACCAGTGTAGCAGCATTTGATGTGATTATTTTTTAATTTTTTTTTTTCTACTTCAGTTGCCTCATTACCCAGATGGATGTCATCCTGTTATTTGAGGGGAGGCTACTTACCTTATATTAAGGAGGTAGAAAAAGATGCCAGTTCTGTGAAACTTTCTGAAAGAGGTTGCCCTGTGGCACTGTTTCTGTGTCAACTCTTGAAGCCAGTAAAACACTCCACAGTAATTGAATAATCTATGTTGGCATCTTAGCAATATGCCACTACATATGATTTTGTTTTTTTTTTTCCATACAGTTGTCAACAGAAGCAAGAGAGATCAATTTACATTTTATTGTGTGAGCTAATTGCTGTGCAGCCCCCCCGGTGATTAAAAGGAGTGGTGGGTTTTTTAATAGCAGTAGGAAATAATGGCAATGACATGGCCGAGGCATTTTACAAACCCAT